>NC_081297.1:87002712-87305742 GCF_030435805.1 Mustela lutreola | reverse complement strand
GATATTAAAAGCTTCCAGGACAAACAAAAACTGAAAGAATTTGCAAACACCAAACCAGCTCTACAGGAAATATTGAAAATGGTCTTCTAAGCAAAGAGAGAGCCTACAAGTGGTAGATCAGAAAGAACAGAGACCATATACAGTAACAGTCACCTTACAGGCAATACAATGGCACTAAATTCATATGTCTCAATAGTTACCCTGAATGTTAATGGTCTAAATGCCCTGTCAAAAGACACAGGGTATCAAAATGGATAAAAAAACAAAACCTATCTATATGTTGCCTCCAAGAAACTCATTTTAAGCCCAAAGACACCTCCAGATTTAAAGTGAGGGGGTAGAAAAGAATTTACCATGCTAATGGACATCAGAAGAAAGCAGGAGTGGCAATCCTTATATCAGATCAATTAGATTTTAAGCCAAAGACTATAATAAGAGATGAGGAAGGACACTATATCATATTCAAAGGGTCTGTCCAACAAGAAGATCTAACAATTTTAAATATCAATGCCCCCAATGTGGGAGCAGCCAACTATATAAACCAATTAATAACAAAATAAAAGAAACACATCAACAATAATACAATAATAGTGGGGGATTTTAACACTCCCCTCACTGAAATGGACAGATCATCCAAGCAAAAGATCAGCAAGGAAATAAAAGCCTTAAACGACACACTGGACCAGATGGACATCACAGATATATTCAGAACATTTCATCCCAAAGCAACAGAATACACATTCTTCTCTAGTGCACATGGAACATTCTCCAGAACAGATCACATCCTCGGTCCTAAATCAGGACTCAACCGGTATCAAAAGATTGGGACCATTCCCTGCATATTTTCAGACCACAATGCTCTAAAGCTAGAACTCAACCACAAAAGGAAGTTTGGAAAGAACCCAAATACATGGAGACTAAACAACATCCTTCTAAAGAATGAATGGGTCAACCGGGATATTAAAGAAGAATTGAAAAAAATCATAGAAACAAATGATAATGAAAATACAACTGTTCAAAATCTGTGGGACACAACAAAGACAGTCCTGAGAGGAAAATATATAGTGGTACAAGCCTTTCTCAAGAAACAAGAAAGGTCTCAGGCACACAACCTAACCCTATACCTAAAGGAGCTGGAGAAAGAACAAGAAAGAAACCCTAAGCCCAGCAGGAGAAGAGAAATCATAAAGATCAGAGCAGAAATCAATGAAATAGAAACCAAAAAAACAATAGAACAAATCAACGAAACTAGGAGCTGGTTCTTTGAAAGAATTAATAAAATTGATAATCCCCTGGCCTGACTTATCAAAAAGAAAAGAGAAAGGACCCAAATAAATAAAATCATGAATGAAAGAGGAGAGATCACAACTAAAACCAAAGAAATACAAACTATTATAAGAACATACTATGAGCAACTCTACGCCAACAAATTTGACAATCTGGAAGAAATGGATGCATTCCTAGAAACATATAAACTACCACAACTGAACCAGGAAGAAATAGAAAGCCTGACAGACCCATAAACAGTAAGGAGATTGAAACAGTCATTAAAAATCTCCAAACAAACAAAAGCCCAGGGCCAGACAGCTTCACGGGGGAATTCTACCAAACATTTAAAGAAGAACTAATTCCTATTCTCCTGAAACTGTTCCAAAAAATAGAAATGGAAGGAAAACTTCCAAACTCATTTTATGAGGCCAGCATCACCTTGATCCCCAAACCAGACAAAGATCCCATCAAAAAAGAGAGCTATAGACCAATATCTTTGATGAACACAGATGTGAAAATTCTCACAAAATACTAGCCAATAGGATTCAACAGTACATTAAAAGGATTAACACCACGACCAAGTGGGATTTATTCCAGGGCTGCAAGGTTGGTTCAACATCCGCAAATCAGTCAATGTGATACAACACATCAATAAAAGAAAGAACAAGAACCATATGATACTCTCAATAGATGCTGAAAAAGCATTTGACAAAGTACAGCATCCCTTCCTGATCAAAACTCTTCAAAGTGTAGGGATAGAGGGCACATATCTCAATATCATCAAAGCCATCTATGAAAAACCCACCGCAAATATCATTCTCAATGGAGAAAAACTGAAAGCTTTTCCACTAAGGTCAGGAACACGGCAGGGATGTCCATTATCACCATGCCATTCAACATAGTACTAGAGGTCCTAGCCTCAGCAATCAGACAACAAAAGGAAATTAAAGGCATCCAAATCGGCAAAGAAGAAGTCAAATTATCACTCTTCGCAGATGATATGATACTATATGTGGAAAACCCAAAAGACTCCACTCCAAAACTGCTAGAACTTGTACAGGAATACAGTAAAGTGTCAGGATATAAAATCAATGCACAGAAATCAGGTGCATTTCTCTACACCAACAACAAGAAAGAAGAAAGAGAAATTAAGGAGTTAATCCCATTTACAATTGCACCCAAAACCATAAGATACCTAGGAATAAACCTAATCAAAGAGGCATAGAATCTATACTCAGAGAACTATAAAGTACTCATGAAAGAAATTGAGGAAGACACAAAGAAATGGAAAAATGTTCCATGCTCCTGGATTGGAAGAATAAATATTGTGAAAATGTCTATGCTACCTAAAGCAATCTACACATTTAATGCAATTCCTATCAAAGTACCATCCATCTTTTTCAAAGAAATGGAACAAATAATTCTAAAATTTATATGGAACCAGAAAAGACCTCGAATAGCCAAAGGAATATTGAAAAAGAAAGCTAAAGCTGGTGGCATCACAATTCCGGACTTCAAGCTCTATTACAAAGCTGTCATCATCAAGACAGCATGGTACTGGCACAAAAACAGACACATAGATCAATGGAACAGAATAGAGAGCCCAGAAATACACCCTCAACTCTATGGTCAACTAATCTTCGACAAAGCAGGAAAGAATGTCCAATGGAAAAAAGACAGCCTCTTCAATAAATGGTGCTGGGAAAATTGGACAGCCACATGCAGAAAAATGAAATTGGACCATTTCCTTACACCACACACGAAAATAGACTCAAAATGGATGAAGGACCTCAATGTGAGAAAGGAATCCATCAAAATCCTTGAGGAGAACACAGGCAGCAACCTCTTCGACCTCAGCCGCAGCAACATCTTCCAAGGAACATCGCCAAAGGCAAGGGAAGCAAGGGCAAAAATGAACTATTGTATGGACTTCATCAAGATCAAAAGCTTTTGCACAGCAAAGGAAATAGTTAACAAAATCAAAAGACAACTGACAGAATGGGAGAAGATATTTGCAAACGACATATCAGATAAAGGACTAGTGTCCAAAATCTATAAAGAACTTAGCAAACTCAACACCCAAAGAACAAATAATCCAATCAAGAAATGGGCAGAGGACATGAACAGACATTTCTGCCAAGAAGACATCCAGATGGCCAACAGACACATGAAAAAGTGCTCCATATCACTCGGCATCAGGGAAATACAAATTAAAACCACAATGAGATATCACCTCACACCAGTCAGAATGGCTAAAATCAACAAGTCAGGAAATGACAGATGCTGGCGAGGATGCGGAGAAAAGGGAACCCTCCTACACTGTTGGTGGGAATGCAAGCTGGTGCAACCACTCTGGAAAACAGCATGGAGGTTCCTCAAAATGTTGAAAATAGAACTGCCCTATGACCCAGCAATTGCACTACTGGGTATTTACCCTAAAGATACAAATGTAGTGATCCAAAGGGGCACGTGCACCCGAATGTTTATTATAGCAATGTCCACAATAGCCAAACTATGGAAAGAACCTAGATGTCCATCAACAGATGAATGGATCAAGAAGATGTGGTATATATACACAATGGAATATTATGCAGCCATCAAAAGAAATGAAATCTTGCCATTTGCGACAACGTGGATGGAAATAGAGCGTATCATGCTTAGCAAAATAAGTCAAGCAGAGAAAGACAACTATCATATGATCTCCCTGATATGAGGAAGTGGTGATGCAACATGGGGGCTTAAGTGGGTAGAAGAAGAATCAATGAAACAAGATGGAATTGGGAAGGAGACAAACTATAAGTGACTCTTAATCTCACAAAACAAACTGAGGGTTGCTGGGGGGAGGGGGGTTGGGAGAAGGGGATGGGATTATGGACATTGGGGAGGGTATGTGCTTTGGTGAGGACTGTGAAGTGTGTAAACCTGGTGATTCACAGACCTGTACCCCTGGGGATAAAAATATATGTTTTAAAAAAATTTAAAAATTTAACAAAAAAGAAAGAAAAAAAAAGAAAAAGAAAAAAAAGAAAATAAAAGAGGGTGGGGTGTGGAAAAAAAAATGAATGAACAATGACTAAATGTGTTATGTGGGAATAAAACTACTGGTGGGATCAACATTTCCTAATAAGATGATCCATACCTGAAAGCATCATGTACAGACCTACAGTCACAGTAATTATCTTTTATCAGTTTTCACAATACCTCTCCTCCATACATCTCTTCATGGGCTCTTTCCCCATTTTATACCACACCTGAAAATTATTTAGCATTTCTGTAGGTATGTATTAAGCTGAATGGAGAGAATATAAAAATATACAGAGCAGAGTCTCCCCACTCTCCAGAAGCTTACAGGTGAATGAGGGAGAAAGAGAAGATACAGGGTAACTACTGCTGAACACAGTGCAGAGAGACCACTATGGTGAGAGTGACACAAAGGAGTAGGAGAGATCAAAGGAAATAAATTTCTTCAGAGGCAGATAATCCAGGAAGGCATAGGCAGAGGTAACATTTATAGTGGACCTTGAAGACTGATTGATGATTGATGATTTCAGTAGTCAGAGATTGGGAGGACAGAATTCCAAGGAAAGACATTGCTACTGAGAAGGATTTCTTCACTTTGGTCATCATTTGATATTAAACTTCTGTTAATCATGAGAGAGTGAAATGCAAGGATCCATAAAACTTAAGATAAAACTACAGGATCTGGAGGCTTTGAATACAGAAGACAGAAGGCAGGACTTGGGTCCCAGCTCAGGGTCCATATCTCCTCACTTCTCTTGCAATAAAGTAGAATAGAAAGGGTACCCATTATGTCCCCATCTATGTAACTTTCATCTCCTCTTATCCCAACTGAGTTCTTTAGCAAGAATGAAAGGATTTCTTAATCTCATTCCTGAGAAGATCACAAAGCACAGAAAAGCACATGCTACACAAATTAACTTAAGTAATTTGCATACCCAGGGAAAAGGAGACACCCCTCCTCCTTCCATCTTCATAGTCAATTTTCCTAGATCTTCTGACACAAGATGTCCATAAATATCTATATTTCCTCCTTCTCTGGACAAGAGTGTAGGATGTAAAGTAAAGTTTGTCATAAAAATCGCTCACAAAACAATCTGCCAAGCACTGGTGGGGGCAGGTGGAGGAGGGGCTTCCTGGGCTGTATCTGCCTTCAAACCACGTGCAGGTTCTGCCTCCTGCTTCCAGGAGCTTTGCTTCAGGTTTTCTGAAGAAGGAAACAGAGACATTCAACTCCTCTTACTGTCATTGTTTTTGTCAGAGCTCACTGCATTTTATGAAACTAGCTCCACAAATGACCACTTTCTCAGAATCTCCACTCTATATTCCTTAATGAGTACAATTTTTAATTGTCTGCTTCCTGGCATGGCTCAAAGAGAGAGTCCCACTTGGAAGGGAAGAGGTAAATACAGTAGCTTCTCCCAGGACTTTCCCTGAGGAAGTTGTAGGGGAGAGGAGGTGTTCATGTGGGGGGTGTGCCTGTAACTGCAGCTGTGTGTTGGGTTAGAGGGTAAAAATCTTCACCACTCACTTTGCACAAATGACTTAACCTCTCTGAGCCTTAGTTTCACCTTTTGTAGAATGAGCACAACACTAATCACCTCATTCAACTTTGTATAAAATAAGTGATTATGTAAAGTGCTTGGAGTACTCAGCAAATGGTAGCTATATAATCATCATCATCATTGTGGGGCTCTGGACATAGAAAGAAGTAAAGCATAAGAGAGAAGTTCCTTTCCCTTAGGAGTTTTAAAATCTCCTATGACACAAGATGAATACAGGGAGAGAGGAAGGACCTGTAACCCTAAAAGCCTAAAAGTCTGTTTGAGTTCTAATGTTCAATATATTCTTTAGGAGAGTTAGGAGAACTGGTGGCAGATTTCAGTGCTCTAAGAAGATTGTGTTTTTTCTTCTGTCATTCATCATCCCGATGCTTCACCACCTACATACACCACACATCCACCCTATCCTCTCATTTAAGAAGCTGACTGGAGAAATCATGTGATAACAAAGATTTTGAGAGTTCATTGTGTACATTTCCCTGTCTCTGGGCAGGAGCCCACTGGAGACATTCCACACCCAAGTGAGACAGCCATGCACACAGCCACAGAGCCTGTCCCCTCCCATCACCCCAATCAACCTCTGACCTCAGAAAATGCTTCCTTATGTTCAATTTCCATCAATTTTCCTTTAATACTGGCCTCTATTTATCATCTATTCTTGTCAGGTTTGAGGTACACAAACTCTTGAATGCGAAGAGAATTCGCAAATGCCCACCTGATAACATTGTTCCATTGCCTGTCAGTCTAGGTCTCTGGAAATACTGGTCCATATAGTTTGTTATTAACCCATGAAAAATCATCAAAAGATCCTTTAAAAAGCATTAATTGATTCCTACCAATGTATAACACCCTAGGTAGATATTTGGTCTCTCCTGAGAGCATTTGAAAGATAAAAAGTATCCTAATTTCCAAGACATATAGCTAAGAACTCCTACTTCAATCCCCCAAACTCCACAGCCTCCTCAATTAGTGTCATCACATGATCATTCATTTCTTAAAGATTTTATTTATTTATCTGTCAGAGAAAGAGAGAAAACAAGCAGGGAGGGTGGAAGGTTCCCACTCAGTGGGGAAGTGCTCCCCACTGAGCAAGGAGCCCAATGTGGGGCTCAATCTCAGGACCCTATGATCATGACCTGAGCCAAAGGCAGGCGCTTACCCAACCAAGTCACCCAGCAGTCCCAGGTTATCACTCATTTGATTAAGGGACAGTACAACCCTGAGTCAGGGCATGACTAATATGGCCTCGCCAGTCCCTTTCGGGCCATCATATGAAGTAGTAGAATTGGCAGAAGTCCCCACCCACCCAGTGCTTGAGGAACAGGCAGACTCCAGTGTGGGCACAGCAGGAATTTTCCCAAAGTAGGCAGGGATCCACACACTGCCACAGTGACCGGCGCTGACCGCCTGGAGACAGGAGGGCAGTCAGATGCCCACACTCTCTCTCTTCCCAAACTCAGCTTCCTTAGCCTAGACCCCTCCTCTTGTGTTCCCAATTCCAAAGTTTTCACACCTTCTATAGTGCTCCTCTGAGGCCAGCCACCTATCATATGTCATCTAAGACCCGTGATTCTTAAACCTGAAAGACCATACAAATCACTTGGAAGTCTATTAAAAATGCAGATTCTGATTTAGCAGGTCTGGGTTGGAGCCTGAGATTCTGCATTTCTAACAAACTCCTAGGTGATACCCTCACTGCCAGTCCATGGACCATACTTTGAAGAGCACAATCTAGATGACAACTAGCAGATGCTACAACTTTCTCCCATGGAAAGTCTATGTGTCCACATCCTCTGTTTGTCTACCCTCTAGATGGCTGTGAGAGTCATGTCTCATTCCTTCCTGATTCAGGAGTCTCACTCCTTTGCACAACACACAATACAAACCTGGCTCATAAACTGCCTTCAATTGTGGAGACACATCCCTCATAATGAGTTTCATTCTTTCATGGTTTTTAAAAGTCCATGTGACTAGAATTACTGTCCCGTTGCTTTTCCAACTTAGCTGTCCCTCTTCTGTATCCCAAATTGCACCATAACCATCCTCTTCCAGGAAGTATCTCTTGACCAATACCTCACTCTCAGTTTATACTCATACCTTGCCTTCCAGAGTAATGATGCCTCAATCCCTACCCAGTGATTAATTCTCCTATTTCAGTCCATTTTTCTCCCCATGTACAGTATCAATTCACTCTCTCCAAAGAATCACAATTGTTCTCACAAGATTTTTCCACCAGTCCCTCAAAGAACAATCTAAAGGAATAGGAAAGTATATGAGTAATCTTGCCTCTGGCAGGTTTCCCAGTAGTCACCTGCATCCTTTGGGAA
This sequence comes from Mustela lutreola, assembly GCF_030435805.1. Taxonomy (NCBI): domain Eukaryota; kingdom Metazoa; phylum Chordata; class Mammalia; order Carnivora; family Mustelidae; genus Mustela; species Mustela lutreola. The sequence goes on along the minus strand of NC_081297.1, from coordinate 87,297,566 downwards.
GATGAGAAATTCAGCAAGTAAGAAAGTATCCTTCCTCTCTTCCTCCCAGGACAGGCCCCATTCATAATTACAACAGAAAAACACTGGCCCTCCTATACCAAAACATAAAACTGACTGCATCAAAAAGGATGCCTGTTGTGCCCTCACTGGAGCCAGTCTATGTTTAGGGATTCCCTGGGGTCAGAACTGGCTGGGATTGCTATTAATATCAATCTTTCTATACCCTCCCCACATCCTATGGGAAGAGATGGAGCTGGACCAGGGGAGGTCAGGTCATGCATTCTCCTGCGCCAGAGCTGTAGTGTCTCTGTTGCTCTTTGAGTGAACAATACTGCTCTTACTGTTGGATCTAGAGAAAATGTAGAATCTATTCCCACAGGGATGGAACAGACAGGACAGACACTAGAACTCAGTCATAGCCACACAACGGCAAAACTAGAAGTTCCTGGACAAAGTTTTAGATGCTGGGTATAGATAGAGCTCTGGATAGAGAGAAATGATGTTTGCCAAGGAGGTCTCCCAGAAGATAGTTTTAAAGGAATAGCACACAGCTAGCCTGATGGAAAGGGAATTTTCTGTACTAAGGAAATGTGTAAGTCTCAATTCAATTCAAGATGAATTTATTAAAGGCTCATTATGTGCATGCCCCGCCCCCAGATGCTCTGGGAGTGAACAAGATCCACTCGTTTCCTACCAGTAATTTATAATCAGGAAAAAAAAGAAAAGAAAGACACACAGAAAACTGTGTTATACAATTTTTTAATTTCAGATTTATTGATGTAGAGTTGACATTTAAAATTGTAAGATATTTAAGGTGTACCTAGTGTGATTTTGATATACAAATAATTATGAAATTATTCATTATGATTTGCCCACTGTGAAAACATTAACAATGGTATTTTTACCTAAATGCTTCATTAAATGAAGGTGAGTGTACAAAAGGCACACTGAGATTTGAACAAGTGCAGTCTGGGTAGGCTCTTTGCTGTTCAACTTCATTCTATTTTTTCTAAGTTAGACTTTACAGTAGGGATCATAAATGCAAAAAGAAGGAAAATTGGGACTGTTGAATTTGAATATATTGGTAAATTGCCAATAATGTTTAATAATTGAAGTCATTATGTCCAGGATTGTCCTGGGTTATTCCCTCTCCTCTTTTATTACAATTAATAGTGCCTCTTTTATTCTCAAATTTTCCTTGTTTGGGAAATTAATTAAAAACTCATCTTATAAATAATGCATTTGTAGGACACCTGGGTGGCTCAGTGGGTTAAGCCATTGCCTTCAGTTCAGGTCATGATCTCCGGATCCCAGGATTGAGCCCTGCAACAGGCTCTCTGCTCAGCAGAGAGCCTGCTTCCCCCTCTCTCTCTGCCTGCTTCTCTGTCTACTTGGATCTCCCTCTGTCAAACAAATAAGAATTTTTTTTAAAAAATAATGCATTTGTGCTACTAGAACATAGACTAACATTTCAAGGTTATCAACAACACGACTTGACATGTTGAAATTAAGGTTATCACAGACTCTCTTTTATTCTTTGGGGGAGAGTCAGTCATTGTATTTCAAATTAAATCAAAGTATGGTAAGTTAAATATATAAAATATTTGGGGTAAACATACAGATAAGGGATGACTCAATGATATTGTTGATGAAATTGATGTGTGCTCAATATGTTTCTTCACATATTTATGCAACAGGGAAAATAATCATTGACTTACTTTCTGTTTTTTATTTAATGATGCATTTCAGTTTATCCAATGTGGTTTCCAATCTTACCTCATATTGATAAGCTAAGAAAGATACCTAAAGCTAAAAGAACAGATCCAGATTCCTTTCCTCTCCTCTCCTGCTTGAGAAAAATACACTATATTCATTTAAAATATTTTTAAATTCACCATCATTATTCCCCCAAAACTCCAAACTATAGGACTGTTTATTGAAGACATGGCATGGAAAACTTCAGATGCCTTTTGGTAAGGAGAGATTATGACATTATTCAAATGGATTATAGTTGCCATAAATCTATTGTTATATCAACTCAACAACCTTATCAACCCTTCCCCTCCCCAAGAAAAAAGTTAGAAAAACCTTTGGGGAGTATCTTATGGGACATAAATTAAATAATAAAATATATCTCTCATTCATAGAACATGGTGATTAGAATAAGTTATATCTTTTTTTAATTTGACTCATCAATATATTTGAGTATTTATATATAGACCAAAAATATTTTATTTAAAGTACTTAAAACTGATTATATAAAACCAGTAGGCTACATAAAACAAGTAGCACACATAGAAGTAAAAAAAAATTTTATGAAACAATAACAAAATTTTGATAAGATTGCTCTAAAAACTAAAGCATGAATGTATGCAATTTGCATTGGGTAATTGGTACCATCAGTCAGGGCTGGCTGACAATAAGTTTTTGTACGGATGGATGGATGTATTTTGTAAATCTCATTGTTGTTTTCCATTTTTCCAATCTCTGTTTTGTCTTGTGGGTGATGGTCTTTGTTATATAAGGTTATAAATGGTGTTAATGAGAGCATCTAACAAATACAGAAAGTATCCACCTTGTCATTACTAGGGCATAAGATTAAAGTTCCCTCAAAAAAAAAAAAAAAAAGATTAAAGTTCTCTCTTTGCAAAGCACAAAAGGGAAATCAGAAGAAGTGATTTAGTATTTTCAAGCAGGAAATTAGCTGCTTAAATGTATTTTGCAATTTACTGTTTCCGAGTGAGAAAGCAAAGCATAAGTGTTTCAACAGGTGCAGGGTTCTTTTAACTTTCCAAAATTTATGTACATTTCTAATAATATTGCAAGTAAAGAGTGCTAGAAATTCAAATTCAAAGCAATACTGAAGAGAAAAGTTAAGGGTCAACATTCAGTATTATTTTTGTTGAAATACTATCAATAGAAAATCTCCATTTATTAGATTCTTCTAGTTCATAGCTATGTTACCTCTAAATATTGTATTTCTTCCTAAAAATGTTATTTCATTTCACCTTCTGAAATGAAACCATCTGAAAATGTGTCAATGAGTCTTCCTTGTCAACTGGTTATTAAAAATAGAGCATGGGGCGCCTGGGTGGCTCAGTGGTTTGGGCTGCTGCCTTCGGCTCGGGTCATGATCTCAGGGTCCTGGGATCGAGCCCCGCATCGGGCTCCCTGCTCCGCAGGAAGCCTGCTTCCCTCTCTCTCTCTCTCTGCCTGCCTCTCTGCCTACTTGTGATCTCTGTCTGTCAAATAAATAAATAAAATCTTTAAAAAAAATAAAATTTAAAAAAAAATAGAGCATGATATTCTTCCATCTCTTTGTTCTACTTTATAATGCTTTTCAAGTTAGACCAGATCAGAAGTAGAAAGAGTGTAAAGATAAGTGGGAAACAAGGATTGCATAAATGAGAATAATCAGGTTTTGAAACTAATCAAGAACCTTAGTCATTGGTCATGAACATTCCAAAGGAGGTGCAGGGATGAGCTAATATGTACCAGCAGGAATATGATGGTGCTTGCTTAAGGGTGTCAGGGCAGAGAGGGACAGAACTTGAGGCTGGATTAACAAGAATTCATAGACTTGGGGGCACTTTCCCAATATAGAGCTTAACAACCTGTGAAGACCCAGAAAATAGGACAAGTTCATTGGTAAAGTGGCCCTTAAAAGCCTGGAGAGAATGATTATCCACACCAAACAAAGTGGGAATGCCTGAGTTTCCCTGGGATAGAGTTCTAGAAAGGGTCAAAATGGCTCAGAAAAGTGACTTCGCAGGAGGGAATATATTATGTGAGACCAGACCACTCAATGGAGGATTATATTCTGTAAGAATGCCCAGAGGGCACATCCACTTACCAAAGTCATCAGGAACACCACTGGTAAAAGGGGTACTGATACCATTTTGTACTGTAGAGACTTTCTTCTGTAGGCCAGAAAGACAATCACAGAGTTTGACTTTATAGCAATAGGAAAGATGGAACACCAAAGCAATAGTGAGGAGGTGGGAATTTATAACTTCCAGAAGCCAAGGGACCACTATTACTATAGTGACCTGCATATCAGAAAGATAAGCAAGGGTCTCCAACCACAGAAGTTAAGGAGATGGTTAGTAAAGCATAGTGTCTTGGAAAGCAAAAGAGTTGGGCAGAAAACAGATTTGGATGTAGATAGCTTTTTCTTTTCCTTTTATATCACTTGTATTTGTGTATCTTCCTTTTACTCTCCTTAGATGTGTATTTATTCTCACAATATAAACTTTTCCAAGATCTTTGACACATATTTGACAGATACGTGTATATGTTATATATTCAGCCATATCAGCATTCTCCACCAAACTGAGAGAAGTCTAAGGCTAAAAGGAAATCACTGGGGCACCTGGGTGGCTCAGTTGGTTAAGCCTCTGTCTTCAACTCGGGTCATGATCTCAGGGTCCTGGGATCAAGCCCCACATCGGGTTCTCTGCCCAGAGGAGAGCCTGCTTCCCCCTCTCTTTCTGCCTGCCTCTCTCCCTACTTGTGATCACTCTCTCTGTCAAACAATAAGTAAATCTTTTTTAAAATTACCAGTTTCCATTTTTCTCTTTATAAATTCTAGCCTTCATTGTTTGGTGTTTCTCTCCACCATGTCTTGGCACTCAATAACCTTTTCTGCCTTTATTCATTCACTCAGCTGATGTTCACTGAGGGTATATTACATGCTAGTTTTACTGGAGACACAAAAGTGAACAAAACAAAATTTGTGACCATTTGACACTTCCATTCTCAGAGAGAGAGAGAGACAGTAGAGAAACAATCACGTGAAGTACCAGGTAGTGATTGCTTCTCTGGAAGAATTCACATGAGGTCAGTGGGATAAGGCACCAGGAGTTGGCAGGGAGGTGTGGTTTTATCATATTCTCCTCTCTTCTCTGATAAACTGTGGTTTTTTTTTTTTTTTATTTGACAGAGATCACAAGTAGGCAGAGAGGCAGGCAGAGAGAGAGAGAGGAGGAAGCAGGCTCCCTGCTAAGCAGAGAGCCCGATGTGGGGCTCGATCCCAGGACCCTGGGATCATGATCTGAGCTGAAGGCAGAGGCTTTAACCCACTGAGCCACCCAGGTGCTCCATAAACTGTGGTTTTAAAAGATACAGTTTTCATCTCAGTCTGCAGAGGTTGAAAAAGATTACTGAGAGATAGTAGTATCTGTGATTTTCATTCATGGTGAAATGTAAGATTTTGTCATTTTTGGGTCCAAGAAGCATTTGAAGAGATCAGACAAAAGAACCTAATTCTTCTCTTTGGACCAGCACTGAGTCCTCTGCTTCTAAATTATCCCCAACCCTTGCATCAATATCTTGAACCTTTTTATGTAAATTATAAAGATGATAAAAACAGAAATGTTCTAAACTTCATTTTACTTCTTATGTCAGAGCACCTACCACAAAAATCAAAGTTTTCTCCAAACACATAGGTTTTACTATTTCTACGATATGATTTATAGACAAACATGCAGATAAGTCAACCAGACATCCAAGCTCTAGTCTCCTGTTTTGAATTCTGTGAAGCATTTAAACATTCCCAGGGTAAAGGGCCTTTCACTGCCAGTAAAGTCTGATGTTACAGGCTGCTTTGCCCAGATGGTAGCAAGATAGTATTCACTGCCACTTTTATGATGACAGTTAAGAATCTCATATACTGTTAAATTCAGTCATCACACTAATACCCTAGTTTAGGCAAAGCCAATGCCACACTGATCTTCTAGCTCAGAGAAGAGAGATATTGTCTCCAAAATGATAGGTAGAATCAGTGGCCTTTCTTTCTTCCTCTCTTTAGCACCAGAGATCATCTGGTCTGTTTTTCTCTTGCGGCTTGAACAACAGTGATTCTACTAGCAGATATGTGAGTCTTCATTGACATTTGCTGCCATTCTGAAGAAGACATTTGGCAGCACTCTGAAAAATTACAGTGGGGATTTTTAGAAGACTTCATGTCCCATGGCATTTTTTGGTCATGCTGCCTTTTCCTGGTAGCTGTGTAGAAGCAATAATAGGACAGGAGGCTACATAACCTCTGTGCCCTGGGATCAATTAGCTGGCCTGGGCCTCATGCTATCATCTGTAAAATGAGCCACACAGAAAAGAAATGCAGAACTGTACTAATCATATGAATTACAGAACATTCCATTTTGGCAAAATTTCATCCTGAGAGAGACATTGCAAACTGTAATTTATTTCATTTTTATTTGGAAATCAAGATTGTAATCTCAAAAAGATGGTAAACGTGGATTGGAATTAGATGAGAGATTTTGTTACTATGAGACCAATAACATGTTGGGAAGCATTATTGTTAAATCACTGGGAATGCAAAGGTCCTGAGGAAGTCAGAGTTGCTTGAAAGACATATTTCAAATTGGGTCACTTGCACGTTGCTGCAGCCATTTGCAGCCAAATCTATGCTAAGTGATGGGAAAGGGAAAGAACATAATGCTGAAGTCAAATCCTTCCCTTAAATACTACATGTTGGTAGCTGTGGCCAGATTGCTTATGCTCCAACTTAAAATCAGTAAAACTCTCAGTCATTTATATACTCCCATATACAGGCTTAACCACAAAAGAGGCCAAATTTGAGTGTCCAGGATAAGAAATGAGGCTACACTTAAATAACTCTGCTTAAAGAAATCTGATTAGAGTCAAGAACAAGACTCCTGGTAAGCAAATAATAGAAAAGGAAAAGAATGGCTTCGTGTTTTGTTTTGTTTTGTTTTGCATTGCTTTATTTATTTTTAAATCTTTTTAATTTGATTTATCTTTTTAACATCTTAGCTTAATTTTACTTTTTTCAGTGTTTCAAGATTCATTGTTTATGCACCACACCCAGTTCTCCATGCAGTATATGCCCTCCTTAATACCCACTGCCATTGGTCTTGTACTGTGAGAGCAGATTTTCAGCTAATAATATCTCTGCTGTCATCCTAGTAGTGCATGATATGAGCTACATCTCTCTGGTTATCCCTGGTTGCTTGGCTCCTAAAAATATATTAATGTCATCAACAACAAAGTCAAGAACAAATGGGAGAAATAAAACTCTATCTACACAATCAGTATAGTGAGACTCCAAACCAGAGCAGAGAAGAGCCTTCCTCCTATTTGCAAAGGCTTCCCCTTCTTTGTCTGAATGGATCTGTCTCCTGCATATTAAACTCACTTGGAATCCCAGTGAACACTCTGCAAAGAGTTCAGCAGAAATCATTGATTATAGTGCCATTGTTGTGTGAGCTACAATTTCTTTTTCTAAATAAATGCCTAGAAAATCTCAGCTATGTGTGGATCCTTCACTGTTGTTGATGTTGTTAGTTTTCTCTGAGCAACTAAAATCTTGGGAAACATTTCTTCACAGGACAATGGAATCTGGACACGATTAGTGGATTTCCTCATTTCTCTGAATTAAAATTCACCCTAAAGCATTTCAATAAGAAATTATAATACTAAATGTTCAAAAAGGAAACAAAAGTACTAGCAATGAAATGAAGAGTTGCTAGCATATATTTATCTCTTCTGAAGCCTGAAGTAACAGTAAGTAGTGTAATGACACATGAGAAGAATCTGGAAATATTCCGAGTACTCCAACAATGCACAGTACTCACTTCTTGCCTACACAAGTACATCATTCTAGTGATGCTTTCCTCTTCCTTCTGCATATTTTATTTTTCCTACTCTACTGGTTTATCATCAGCAGCAAATGCTTCCATTTCAAAGCCGTTTCTGATTTGACCTTTGCTTCAAGTCTCTGCCCATTCCTTTGTTGTCCATCTCATTAACAGTGTTATATATAGTTTCTGCCTATACTGCCTCTATTTCTCATTAACCCTCTCTAATCAGGTTTTCACACCATGATAACACTATAACTTTTTTGTCAAAGTAACCAGTCATCCTCCATGTTACTTAATTCAGTATCAGGGGTGCCTGGGTTGTTCTGTCGGTTAAGCATCTGCCTTCCACTCAGGTCATGATACCAGGGTCCAGGGATGGAGCCCTGAGTTAAGTTCCCTCCCGAGCAGGGGGTCTGCCTCTCCGTTTTCCTCTCTCTCTTCTCTGGCTTGCGTACTTGAGAATGTGCTCTCTCTCTCTCTCTCTCTTTCATGCACACATAAATAAATAAGTAAGTAAGTAAGTAAATTAATTAATTAATAGTAAATAAATAAATATCTTTTAAAAACCCAGTATCAACTCTCAGTCATAACCTTAATATGGAATTTAGGGCATATTCAGAAGATGGTTCTGAGAGTCAAGAGATAATTGCTCTTCGGCCACTGTGCATGTTGTTCCCTGATATTTAACCTTCATGAAAGCTAATGAACTTGGTGGTTTGTGAAGATTATTGTGCTTTATGAGTTTGATTATCAATCAGAACCCAAGACCACTACTGCTATTTAATCGCTGTAGATCTTACAGGCTGGCATCTTGACTTTCAGACCTACAACTCAATATGGCAAGGGTACTTTGTGATTAGGCAAGGATGAGGGAAGAAAGAGCTCAGGTTTCAATACCAGGACAGTTGCTGACCCACTTTGGTACAAAGCAGCAAAATTTCTGTGATAGAGGTTTGTTGGTTTGTTTACTTATTATTTATGAGTGAAAAGTTTCAACTCCTATTGAGCTGGCAAAATAAATTCATAAGGAAAGGACAATTGAGAGGAGGAGACTGAGAAGGACTATAACTGGGTTAGTACTTAGTTGATTTTTAGTGTAAGTAGAATTGCTGAAAACATAAGAAAAGAGTCAGTCATGTAGATAAAACAGTTGAAAAGTGTTATTGTACAAGGAAGGTTCTGCTGGGAATTGGAGAAATACTGTAGTCAGTTATGATTTTATTCAGCTATGTTCATTAATCACTAGCCAGACTCCCAGGCATATGACAAAGGAGAGGGGGGACCACAGGAGCTTGTGAATATAGTTCAAAGGAATTTGACACTTTGTTTGAAAATATTAGCCAGTCCCTGATAAATCTTCATTCTCTCAGATTTGTTAGTTAAATAATTGGGAGATTTACAATTTCATGGTAGACATAACTGAACAGAATGGACTAGTCAGGCTGAGTCCCAGCAGAATTCAACACACATAAAATTCTCCAGAACTTAGATGTAATTGAATTAACGAATTTGGAATGAATGAAGTCATGAATTGAGCAAGTTTATGCTGAAAATTTTACCACTTGATTGTCTTGCCTTCTTTAAATAATGAAATATACCCTGAACCCCTTAAAAATGTTACATGTACAAGCAAGTTGAGATTGGTTTTGTGATGACAAGCAATTACCTAGCCAAAATCATGTGCCTCCAAACAACCATACGCCTTGTGATACAGGCAGTTCCTTCTGCCTGAGCCACCTTATTTCAACCTCATGCTCAGAGGGCGATAAACCACATAGGAAACAACCTCTTGATACCATATCTGCCATGTATTGCTTTAGTAATAAGAAGCCATTCTAAAGAACAAAGAAGGCTAACAGAAACATTAAAATGATAATGAGAAAAATGGGAAAAAATTGGATTAGGTGAGCCAACTGTTCAGTTGGTGGATAAAGAACAGGATGAAAATCAGAATGAAACTGGCACTGTTTTTCTTAAATACTCTTGGTACATAATCACCAGATCACAATGGTAATGAATCCCAGCTTAGCTGGCTGCCTCTTTCAAAGGCATCGTAAATCCTTCCCCATTTAACCTAAGTTGGAGAAACAGAAGTCCCATGATGCTTAAGAAGAATGAAGTGGGAGGCACCCTGGTGGCCCAGTGGGTTAAGCGTGTGACTCTTGATTTTGGCTCTGGTCATGATCTCAGAGTCTTGACATGGAGCCCCGATTCAGCTCCCATACTTAGCTTGGAGTCTGTTTGGGATTCTCTCTCCCCATCTCTCCCTGATACTCTCCCCACTCGCGTGCTCTCTCTCTCTCTCTTTCTAAAATAAATACACAAATCTTTAAAAAGAGGAAAAAAAGAATGGGGAGAAGAAATGGAAATGGTGTGATACATTAATATAGGCTTTCAATTGCCAGCCTGTTCTTGGATATCAAGCAATGCTCTTCTTTGCTACCTGTAATGGTCATGCCAAAAAGAAACCTTTTTTTAAAATTTATTTTTAATTTATTTTCAGCATAACAGTATTCATTATTTTTGCACCACACCCAGTGCTCCATGCAATCTGTGCCCTCTATTATACCCATCACCTCGTACCCCAACCTCCCACCCCCTGCCCCTTCAAAACCCTCAGATTGTTTTCAGAGTCCATAGTCTTTCATGGTTCACCTCCCCCTCCAATTTCCCTCAACTCCCTTCTCCTCTCTATCTCCCCATGTCCTCCATGCTATTTGTTATGCTCCACAAATAAGTGAAACCATATGATAATTGACTCTCTCTGCTTGACTTATTTCACTCAGCATACTCTCTTCCAGTCCCGTCCATGTTGCTACAGAAGTTGGGTATTCGTCCTTTCTGATGGAGGCATAATACTCCATAGTGTATATGGACCACATCTTCCTTATCCATTCGTCCGTTGGGAGATTGAAATTAAAACCACATTGAGATATTACCTTACACCAGTTAGAATGGCCAAAATTAGCAAGACAGGAAACAACATGTGTTGGAGGGGATGTGGAGAAAGGGGAACCCTCTTACACTGTTGGTGGGAATGCAAGTTGGTGCAGCCTCTTTGGAGAACAGTGTGGAGAGTCCTCAAGAAATTAAAAATAGAGGGGAGGAGTCAAGATGGCGGAGAAGTAGCAGGCTGAGACTACTTCAGCTAGCAGGAGATCAGCTACATAGCTTATCTAAAGATTGCAAACACCTACAAATCCATCGGTAGATCAAAGAGAAGAAGAACAGTAATTCTAGAAACAGAAAAACAACCACTTTGTGAAAGGTAGGACTGGCGGAGAAGTGAATCCGATGCGACGGGAAGATAGGCCCTGGGGGGAGGGGCTGGCTCCCGGCAAGCAGAGGAGCAATGGAGCACAAAATCAGGACTTTTAAAAGTCTGTTCCGCTGAGGGACATCTCTCCGAGGCTAAACTGGGGTGAAGCCCATGCGGGGTCAGCATGGCCTCAGGTTCCGCAGGGTCACAGAAGGATCGGGGGTGTCTGAGTGTCGCAGAGCTTACAGGATTAGAATGGGGAAGCGTGCTACAGAGACAGACCCGACAGTGAGCTCACAGCACAGGGTTACCTTGAACCAGTCACAGGCTTGGTGAGCTCGAGGTTCAGCCAGAGGTCAGGCAGACGGGAGTTACTGGGCGCTGTTCTCTGAGGGCGCACTGAGGAGGGGGGCCCTGGGCTCTCGGGTCCTCTGGGCCGGAGACCAGGAGGCTGCCATTTTCATTCCCGTCCTCCGGAACTCTACAGAAAGTGCTTAAGGAACAAAAGCTCCTGAAAGCAAACCTGAGCGGATTACTCAGCCCAGCCCCTGGTAAGGGTGGTGCAATTCCGCCTGGGGCAAAGACACTTGAGAATCACTACACCAGGCCCCTCCCCCAGAAGATCAACAAGAAATCCAGCCAAGACCAAGTTCCCCTACCAAGGAGTACACTTTCAATACCAAGGGGAGCAGCAGAATTCCAGAGAAGGAGAAAGCAAAGGACGGAACTCATGGCTTTCTCCCGAAGATTCTTTAGTCTTGCAGTTAATTTAAATTTTTTTCTTTTTCATTTTTTTTTCTCTTCTTACGCTAATTGTTTTTTACATTTACCCCTTTCCTTTTAAACGTTTTTTAACTAGTTTATCTAATATATATATATATATATTTTGTCTTTTTTATACTTTTCTTTATTCGTTTTCTTTTTTTAATTCTTTTCTTTTTTTTTTTCTTTTCTCTTTCTTTCTTTCTGAACCTCTTTTTATCCCCTTTCTCCCCCCTCACAATTTGGGATATCTTCTGATTTGGTTAAAGCATATTTTCCTGGGGTTGTTGCCACTTTTTTAGTATTTTACATTCTCCTTCATATACTCTTATCTGGACAAAATGACAAGACGGAAAAATTCACCACAATAAAAAGAACAAGAGGCAGTACCGCAGGCTAGAGACCTAATCAATACAGACATTGGTAATATGTCAGATCTAGAGTTCAGAATGACAATTCTCAAGGTTCTAGCCGGGTTCAAAAAAGGCATGGAAGATATTAGAGAAACCCTCTTGGGAGATATAAAAGCCCTTTCTGGAGAAATAAAAGAACTAAAATCTAACCAAGTTGAAATCATAAAAACTATTAATGCGGTACAATCAAAAATGGAGGCTCTCACTGCTAGGATAAATGAGGCAGAAGAAAGAATTAGCGATATAGAAGACCAAATGACAGAGAATAAAGAAGCTGAGCAAAAGAGGGACAAATAGCTACTGGACTATGAGGGGAGAATTCGAGAGATAATGACACCATAAGATGAAACAACATTAGAATAATTGGGATTCCAGAAGAAGAAGAGAGAGGGGAGCAGAAGATATACCAGAGATAATTATTGGGGAGAATTTCCCCAATATGGCAAAGGGAACAAGCATCAAAATTCAGGAGGTGCAGAGAACACCCCTCAAAATTATTAAGAATAGGCCCAACCCCAAATCCTAATAGTAAAATATACAAGTCTTAGTGACAAAGAGAAAATCCTGAAAGCAGTCCGGGAAAAGAAGTCTGTAACATACAATGTTAAAAATATTAGCTTGGCAGCAGACTTATCCACAGAGACCTGGCAGGCCAGAAAGAGCTGGCATGATATATTCAGAGCACTAAACGAGAAAAACATGCAGCCAAGAATACTATATCCAGCTAGGGTGTCATTGAAAATAGAAGGAGATATTAAAAGCTTCCAGGACAAACAAAAACTGAAAGAATTTGCAAACACCAAACCAGCTCTACAGGAAATTTGAAAGGGGTCCTCTAAGCAAAGAGAGGGCCTACAAGTGGTAGATCAGAAAGGAACAGAGACAATATACAGCAACAATCACCATACAGGCAATACAATGGCACTAAATTCATATCTCTCAATAGTTACCCTGAATGTTAATGGGCTAAATGCCCGAATAAAAAAGACACAGGGTATCAGAGTGGATAAAAAAAACAAAACCCATCTATATGTTGCCTACAAGAAATTCACAGATTTAAAGTGAGGGGGTGGAAAAGAATTTACCATGCTAATTAACATCAGAAGAAAGCAGGAGTGGCAATCCTTCTATCAGATCAATTAGATTTTAAGCCAAAGACTATGATAAGAGATGAGGAAGGACACTATATCATACTCAAAGGGTCTGTCCAACAAGAAGATCTAACAATTTTAAATATCTATGCCCCCAATGTGGGAGCAGCCAACTATATAAACCAATTAATAACAAAATCAAAGAAACACATCAACAATAATACAATAATACTAGGGGACTTTAACATTCCCCTCGCTGAAATGGACAGATCATCCAAACAAAAGGTCAACAAAGAAATTAAGGCCTTAAATGACACACTGGACCAGATGGACATCACAGATATATTCAGAACATTTCATCCCAAAGCAACAGAATACACATTCTTCTCTAGTGCACATGGAACATTCTCCAGAATAGATCACATCCTTGGTCCTAAATCAGGACTCAACCGGTATCAAAAGATTGGGATCATTCCCTGCATATTTTCAGACCACAATGCTCTGAAGCTAGAACTTAACCACAAGAGGAAGTTTGGAAAGAACCCAAATACATGGAGACTAAACAACATCCTTCTAAAGAATGAATAGATCAACCGGGAAATTAAAGAAGAATTGAAAAAAAAAAATCATGGAAACAAATGATAATGAAAACACAACGGTTCAAAATCTGTGGGACACAACAAAGGCAGACCTGAGAGGAAAATATATAGCGGTACAAGCCTTTCTCAAGAAACAAGAAAGGTCTCAGGCACACAACCTAACCCTACACCTAAAGGAGCTGGAGAAAGAACAAGAAAGAAACCCTAAGCCCAGCAGGAGAAGAGAAATCATAAAGATCAGAGCAGAATCGATGAAATAGAAACCAAAAAAAAAACAATAGAACAAATCAACGAAACTAGGAGCTGGTTCTTTGAAAGAATTAATAATTGATAATCCACTGGCCAGACTTATCAAAAAGAAAAGAGAAAGGACCCAAATAAATAAAATCATGAATGAAAGAGGAGAGATCACAACTAACACCAAAGAAATACAAACAATTATAAAACATACTATGAGCAACTCTACGCCAACAAATTTGACAATCTGGAAGAAATGGATGTATTCCTAGAAACATATAAACTACCACAACTGAACCAGGAAGAAATATAAAGCCTGAACAGATCCATAACCAGAAAGGACATTAAAACAGTCATTAAAAATCTCCAAACAAACAAAAGCCCAGGGCCAGACAGCTTCACGGGGGAATTCTACCAAACATTTAAAGAAGAACTAATTCCTATTCTCCTGAAACTGTTCCAAAAAATAGAAATGGAAGGAAAACTTCCAAACTCATTTTATGAGGCCAGCATCACCTTGATCCCAAAACCAGACAAGGATCCCATCAAAAAAAAGAGCTATAGACCAATATCCTTGATGAACACAGATGCTAAAATTCTCACCAAAATACTAGCCAATAGGATTCAATAGTACATTAAAAGGATTATTCACCACGACCAAGTGGGATTTATTCAAGGGCTGCAAGGTTGGTTCAACATCTGCAAATTAGTTAATGTGATACAACACATCAATAAAAGAAAGAACAAGAACCATATGATACTCTCAATAGATGCTGAAAAAGCATTTGACAAAGTACAGCATCCCTTCCTGATCAAAACTCTTCAAAGTGTAGGGAAAGAGGGCACATACCTCAATATCATCAAAGCCATCTATGAAAAACCCACCGCAAATATCATTCTCAATGGAGAAAAACTGAAAGCTTTTCCACTAAGGTCAGGAACACGGCAGGGATGTCCATTATCACCACTGCTATTCAGCATAGTACTAGAAGTCCTAGCCTCAGCAATCAGACAACAAAAGGAAATTAAAGGCATCCAAATCAGCAAAGAAGAAGTCAAATTATCACTCTTCACAGATGATATGATACTATATGTGGAAAACCCAAAAGACTCCACTCCAAAACTGCTAGAATTGTACAGGAATACAGTAAAGTGTCAGGATATAAAATCAATGCACAGAAATCAGGTGCATTTCTCTACACCAAGAACAAGACAGAAGAAAGAGAAATTAAGGAGTTAATCCCATTTACAATTGCACCCAAAACCATAAGATACCTAGGAATAAACCTAATCAAAGAGGCATAGAATCTATACTCAGAAAACTATAAAGTACTCATGAAAGAAATTGAGGAAGACACAAAGAAATGGAAAAATGTTCCATGCTCCTGGATTGGAAGAATAAATATTGTGAAAATGTCTATGCTACCTAAAGCAATCTACACATTTAATGCAATTCCTATCAAAGTACCATCCATCTTTTTCAAAAAAATATAACAAATAATTCTAAAATTTATATGGAACCAGAAAAGACCTCAAATAGCCAAAGGAATATTGAAAAAGAAAGCCAACGTTGGTGGCATCACAATTCCGGACTTCAAGCTCTATTACAAAGCTGTCATCATCAAAACAGCATGATACTGGCACAAAAACAGACACATAGATCAATGGAACAGAATAGAAAGCCCAGAAATAGACCCTCAACTCTATCGTCAACTAATCTTCGACAAAGAAGGAAAGAATGTCCAATGAAAAAAAGACAGCCTCTTCAATAAATGGTGCTGGGAAAATTGGACAGCCACATGCAGAAAAATGAAAGTGGACCATTTCCTTACACCACACATTAAAATAGACTCAAAATGGATGAAGGACCTCAATGTGCAAAAGGAATCCATTAAAATCCTTGAGGAGAACACAGGCAGCAACCTCTTCGACCTCAGCCACAGCAACATTTTCCTAGGAACATCACCAAAGGCAAGGGAAGCAAGGGCAAAAATGAACTATTGTATGGACTTCATCAAGATCAAAAGCTTTTGCACAGCAAAGGACGCAGTTAACAAAACCAAAAGACAACTGACAGAATGGGAGAAGATATTTGCAAACGACAGGATAAAGGGCTAGTATCCAAAATCTATAAAGAACTTTGCAAACTCAACACCCAAAGTACAAATAATCCAATCAAGAAATGGGCAGAGGACATGAACAGACATTTCTGTTCATCCAGATGGCCAAGAGACACATGAAAAAGTGCTCCACATCACTCAGCATTAGGGAAATACAAATCAAAACCACAATGAGATATCACCTCACACCAGTCAGAATGGCTAAAATTAACAAGTCAGGAAATGACAGATGCTGGCGAGGATGCGGAGAAAAGGGAACCCTCCTACACTGTTGGTGGAAATGCAAGCTGGTGCAGCCACTCTGGAAAACAGCATGGAGGTTCCTCAAAATGTTGAAAATAGAACTGCCCTATGACCCAGCAATTGCACTACTGGGTATTTACCCCAAAGATACAAACGTAGTGATCCGAAGGGGCATGTGCTATAAACCCGAATGTTTATAGCACCAATGTCCACAATAGCCAAACTATGGAAAGAACCTAGATGTCCATCAACAGATGAATGGATCAAGAAGAAGTGGTATATATACACAATGGAATACTATGCAGCCATCAAAAAATGAAATCTTGCCATTTGCGACGACGTGGATGAAACTAGAGCATATCATGCTCAGCGAAACAAGTCAAGCGGAGAAAGACAACTGTCATATGATCTCCCTGATATGAGGAAGTGGTGATGCAACATGGGGGCTTAAGGGGGTAGGAGAAGAATAAATGAAACAAGATTGGATTGGGAGGGAGACCAACCATAATGACTCTTAATCTCACAGAACAAACTGAGGGTTGCTGGGGGGGGGGGGGTTGGCCACTGGGGAGGGTATGTGCTTTGGTGAGTGCTGTGAAGTGTGTAAACCTGGTGATTCACAGACATGTGCCCCTGGGGATAAAAATATATGTTTATGAAAAATAAAAATTAAAAAAAAAAAGAAACTTTGATTTCTGGAAAGACAAAACAATAGCAACAACAACAAAACAAAAACAAACCAAAAAAAAAAAAATTCCTTGAAAAGTCTATACTCAGGAGACAAGTTTTGATTGGACAGGAAGCCTGCCACCTGGGGAGAGGGAAGACTCTTGTCCAAGGGCCAACTCTCAGGTTTCTGCCTGGTCCAGGGTCGGGGAGAGGGCTTTAAAGGACCTTAGGGCAATTCATCAGTAAAGGGAGTCCAGTGGTCCCTAACATTTCCTGATTACATCCAGACTCCACGGTACGAGCTATAGATATTATCTCTGTTCTGGGAGGTTGTGTAAGGGGGTCTGGTTCCTTGCTACAGGGTAGTGGGTTGTGCAGGAGTCTCTGGATTCTCTTTCATTATGTGCAGGAGGACTCTGTTCTGTTCTAGGAAAGCATGCATGATCTATAGGGATACAAAGAAAGGTTAATCAGTCTTGTGGGCTCAGAGTGCTGGCTAAAGCTGAAAGATTAAGAGGCTGATTTTCTCTGACATGGCTCCCTGGGGGTGATTAGCACTCCTGTCCATCTGATGCTCAGGCTCAGGGCTCTGGTGGGAATATTTGGGCCATGGACAGCTTCATTAACTGTTACTATGGAAAACTCAGTCTACAAATGAGTGAGAGGCATGATGGATCTGGAGGGGCAGGGATTGGTAAGGGGAGTCCTGTGGAGCCAGGCAATTAGAGATCAAGTTTCCCCACATGTGCACAGCAGAGGGGCTGAGGCTGAAGGAGACTGGGATTGTGTTTTAGGAACAGCAGGCCTGGGAGTGTGTTGGGGAGATACTCACCATGGGGGCTGTTAAATAGAAGGGGGTTACTTCCCATGGGTGGATACATTGTTCATGGAAGCTTTATCTGTCTTTTAATCCTCACAGAATTATTAAGTCCATTTTTTAACATCATTTCTAGTGATGAAACTGAGGCTCAGGGAGGTTATGTCAAGGACCCAAAGTAACACAGCATATGAAGAGACAAAGGCAGGATTTGAACTCAGGTCCTTAACTTTTGAGCTCTGGTTCTTTCCACCACACCACTGGGCAGAAGTTCTTACTCTTTTTTTTTTTTAATTGATTTCATTTATTTAGGGACACCTGCATGGCTCAATGGGTTAACCATTGCCTTCAGTTCAGGTCATGATCTTAGGGCCCTGGGATGGGGTCCACATTGGCTCCTTGCTCAGGGGTGAGTCGGCTTGCCCTCGTCCCTCTGCCTGCAGATCCACCTGCTTGTGCTCTCTCTTGCACTCTCTGTGTCAATTAAATAAATTCTTTTAAAATAATTTTATTTATTTGAGAGAGAGAAGGAGCAAGAGAGAGAAAGAGACAGCAAGAGAGAGCACAAGCAGAGGAAGGGAAGGGGGAGAGGCCAAGAGGGAGATTCAGACTCCCCACTGAGCAGGGAACCTGATGGGGGCCTGGATTCTGAGACCATGACCTGAGCCAAAGGCAGATGCTTAACCAACTGAGGCACGAATCTGCCTTGAGTTCTTTCTCCTTCATGTGTCTGCCTCAGCTGCAGGCCTGGGGTTGGGCATGGGGTGGGGGATGGCAAGTAGGTGCTCTAAAGTGTTTGTTTTGTGAAGGACCAAGTTATCTCTGCAGGTGGCACTCCCACAGTATGGGTCACAGCCCTAGAGACTCTGGTGGCAGGAGGAGAGATAGAGTAGAGGAGCTCCAGTGTGGGCCACGAAAATGGAAATAGTTTTCCTGAGGGTTTCCCTTCTTACCCCAGGCATTCTAGATCTCTAGGATCTCTGGATCCTTAGAAGAAAGAACTAGAGCGGTGTGTATGTGTGCACAAGTGGTTTGATGAGTGTGTGAGAGTGTGTAGGTCTGGGTGTGCATGCCTGTCTGTTAATGAGTTTGTATGTGTCTTTGTGTTGCATACTCATAAGAGTGTTTGGATGCATGGGTGTGTATGTGTGTATTTTGAGGGCACGTGTCTGTGTTTGTACGAGTGTGAGTGAGTGTGTGTGTGTGTATGAGTGTGAGTGTACATGTGTGTGCTGTCCCAGGTGTGAGCATGTGTACGTGTGTGTGTGTATGTTTATGTGTGTTTACGTGTGCTGTCCCAGGGGAGCCTGAAGACCCATAGTGGCATATGTCTTTGAGTTGTGCACATTCCCAGTAGGTTCCAGGCTGTGCTATGGGGTGGGGAGGGAGAGGAAGCCAGGAGAGGAAGGCTGTTAGTGCTGGGGTGTGGGGGATGAGGAGCCTGAGCAGTGAGTGTCTCTGCCCTGCCAGCTCACAGTGGGATGGTGTCAGGGTCCTGGGTCAGAGGCTGGGTGGAGACTGGGTCCTGAGGCCTGCTCCCAGGGCTGCACTGCAAGAGCTCAGAGGTCCTGCTCTGACCAGGGAAGGTGATGTAAAGGCGGGGCCAGCGTGGGAGGGAGGCCAGACTGTGGAGTGTTTGGCCTGCATTCCCCAGCTCCACCCCAGGATTCAGGAATGATATAAGCAGACTGCAGTTTCTAACTCTAGGCTCCATCCATTCTGCCTGAAGGCCTGTGAGTTTCCAGAGGTCCCTGTGTGCCCCCTTCTGAGGCTGGCATGATCAAAGTCACACTGAAAACCTCTGTCTCTAGTCAAGACTACCCTGACAGGTCCAAAAACAAGTCCTTGTCTGCTGGAGGTGTCTGGTGAGGCCATGGGTGCATTCTTACTGAAGGTCACAGCAGCTGAGGCTCTCAGACCCCTTGTGCTAGAAAGTTCTGACTGCTTCTAACTCATTCCTTTTGTTGCAATTAGTGCCCAAGCCCAGGCTGTTTGTGAAGTTAGAGTTGCGCACCCCCTCCCCCAAGGACAGAAGTAGTTTCTTTTGGATAGGTAAGTGGGTCAGAGTATAGGTGTGGTGGGAAAGAAAGACTGAAGAAAAATCATTAAACTTCCTTACTACC
The DNA here is from genome assembly GCF_030435805.1 of Mustela lutreola. Lineage (NCBI taxonomy): Eukaryota > Metazoa > Chordata > Mammalia > Carnivora > Mustelidae > Mustela > Mustela lutreola. Next base: position 87,277,608 of record NC_081297.1, on the reverse strand, counting down.
TATAGCCCATTGACAAGTCCTTGAAAAAGGCAGAGTAACATTCTTTCCTCTAGAGACTCAACTGACTGCATGTTAATACATTGCTAAGGGCAAAAAGCAATCCTAGCCTGAGCTCTCCTCCACCCTAACCGCCCCCCCCCAAGTCCCATAAGTCTACTTTATTGTATAAAAATTCCCTTGGAAACTTCCTTTATCTCTACCCCCCAAGACACATGTTAGCAGTCCTCCCCCAAGCACATGGTCTATCGATATATATCTGAAGAGTCTCATGACTAAGATTTTTTTAGATGGTAATAAATGACCTTTCCCCAACAACAGCTAGCCCCTCAAGGTCCTGGAAACCTTCCTTCCAGAATTCCTTAGGCTATTCCTAATCCCCTCCCAACTTGAAAGTATATAATGGGCCACTCCTCATGATCCCACTGGAGATCTTTCTGTACACCGGGATTGGCCCCATGCTCTAATAACAATCACCATTTTGCACCAAAGATAATTCTCAATAATTCTTCTTGGCCATCAGCTTCAAACCCTAATGTCTTCCCTACATTGCAGGGACACTGAGAGGATGTGGGGTAAAGCCTGGTGGGTCACAGATGGTCAGACCTTTCCCGGGCAGGAGGGCGGTGATCAGCAGGGCAGATTCGGAGAAGAGAGCTCGACCACCCATTTTCCCTGTTTCCCCTGTCGCCCCAGACAGTGCCTGGGAACTGGAAACAGGCGCTGTGGTAGGAGGGAATAGACGAGAAAGGGAAAAGGACTTTCCTGTCTGCAGCTGGGAGGAGACTCTGGAAACACAGGGCAAAGAGCAGATGATGAATGACTAGAAGTTATTCCAGCAGCTCAGGAAGTTGGAGGAGAGGGTCAGGGTGCCCCCCTACAGAGTATGCTTTCTTAGAGGAGCCGAGGTCAGCACCAATGGGAAGACCCTGGAATCAAGAACACGTGGGCTTCAGCTCTGGCTCTAGTTCTCAGCTGGGCCCCTGTGAGGCATCACCTCTGAGAGCTCGAATGTCACCTGCTATCCAACCAATTAAGAGAAAGCCAGGTGGCCCTTCTGTGCCAGCATCCCCAGGGCCGGGGACCAGAAAAGGGAAGGGTGCTAGAACAGGGGATGGCATTTCAGGGCCCAAACAGAATAAGGGATGCCAGTGGGAAGCGCAGTGGAAGGGGATTCCTACATTCAGAAATTCCTGGGATCTTGTGGCCCCGAGCCCTTCACAGGTCACTGCTGAGAAGCTTCCCTCAAGTCCTCAGGACCTTGTCCCTTGCCCCCTGGTGGAAATTGCATTTATCAGGAAAAGAGATCTTTGGCCTCTCAAGTCCATCTTTCCCTCATCTCCTCTGGTTTCTGGAGGCATCAGCATCTCCTGAAGGCTGGGAACGTCTTCCTGACATTTCACCCTCTTTTTTTTTTTTTTAAGATTTTATTTATTTATTTGACAGATAGCTCACAAGCAGGCAGAGGGGCAGGCAGAGAGAGGAAGGTAAGCAGGCTCGCTGCTGAGCAGAGAGCCCGACATGAGGCTCGATCCCAGGACCCTGGGATCATGACCTGAGCCGAAGGCAGAGGCTTTAACACACTGAGCCACCCAGGCCCCCCCATTTCACTCTCTTTGCCATTGCCTGAAGTGTTAAGTTGTGATTTGGGGGATGTGCAGTGGAGATGAAGGGTTGAGATGAAGATATTGAGCCAAGAGCAATTTCTTTTCCCCTGGGGCTCCATCTACAACCTCAACTTCCAGGGTCATTGAGATTTTTTGAAGGAAAGACAGCAGGGCTACTAAAACTCCTGGAGAGAATGGGTCTGGAGCAGACCAGGCATTATGAGTCTAGGCTTCTGTGAACTTGCTCCTGAGCTCAGTCCATCAACCTCAGAGGAGATGGATTGGCAGGAGCCTGGGGGGAGGAGACAGGGACACTGGAGGGAGATGGCCTGTGTGACAGGTGCTGGCAGGACTTCTTATCTCCAGCTCTGGAGTCCCCTCCCCCATCCAGGCTGCCCTTGGCCCCTCCTTCTAATGCTCAGTGCTCATTAGTGACCACCGATGCCCGGGGAACCAAGCTGTATTGGATGGGCAAGGAGGGGGGAGAGGGTGAGGGATGGACAAAGGTAATGAGGGAGGAGGAGGGGTTCAGATGACTGGGATTTCAACAGGAGTCCCTTCATCACTGAGGTGTTGGGTAGGCTTGGCAGGGGACACTGTCCTGGGGGCAGATACTGAAGGGCTGAGGGTGAGTCATTGGGGGTGGGAAGGAATATTGAAAGGGATTGAGTTCCACTGATTTAAGGGCTTATTTGGGGACACCTGGTGAAATAGGAGCCAGTGACTTTATGGAGAAATTCCTGTGTGCAAGGAAGGGTTACAGGTGCCGTGAGAGGGTATGGGATGGACGCATATACTTTCTGTTCCCCTTCCTCTACTTGCAACCTGTCACAGCTCCTCCCTGGCCTGGGTGTCCCACATATGCCTGCCTGAGGGGTGCAAGGACTGTCTGGGCCCTTCTCCTGTGGGATGCAGAGGCAGAGCTCCCAGACTCTCTGTGGTGCACACAGCCTCCCTCACCCCTCAGCAAGCACCTCCAGTGAGCCTAACTCTTGTCCTCACCCTCTCAGAGTGCCCAAGACACAGGATGGCTGACTGAGGGGACCTGGAGTGCCCTCGCAGAATTTCCCGTGGCTCCCAGTGGATGCACTGGGGGCAGGTCAGGGCCAAGCCTCAGGGCCTGACCAGGCAGCAGAGCAGGCAGGGAGGAGACCTGCATCCGGAGTCCTGGAGAATGTTCTGTGAGGAGCAGAGTGCTGTAGTCATCTGTCAGCCATTTACATTTAACACAGAGGACTTCCAGGCATGTCCCCTCCATGCCCTTATATGCCAGCCCACCCTGGATCCATGGGTGGTTAGGGATTGAGGCAGGGAAAGGGAAATCTGGACACGGTGATAGGGAAAGAAAGGCCTAGTAAATTCGTGCCAAGACCAAAGATGAGAAAAACAAGATAGAGTTGGTCCATGGACCTGGAGAGTCTAATAGACCCAGACACAGTCAACAGAGACAGACAATGGTCAGTCGAACAGAGAGGGAGACAGAGACAGAGCCAGGGGAGAGGACATAGAGGAGCCTCCAGATAGCAGAGCTAAGGATCCACGACAGACACAGAGAGACACCCGGAGGCCAGAGATAGTAGAGACAGACTCAGAGACATGAGATGGACCCAGGCTCAGGGGTGGAAAGCCATGGATCCAGAGCCCAGAGACAGATCCATGGACACGGGGCCAAGATGAGGACAGAGCCAGAGAAATGTGCATAGAGAGGCTCCTGTGTGTGTGTGTGTGTGTGTATGTGTGTGTGTGTGTGTGTGTGTGTCTGTGAGGAACCCAGCAGTTCAGAGCTCTAATCACATCCAGAGTCCTCTGGTGCTGAAGGGACCCTGCATTCCTGCATCTGCAGCCCTGCTCTGAGCAGTAGGAGAGAGGGGGAACAGAAACCAGATGCAGGTTAGAGACAGACTGAGCTGGGAAAGAAATGGCAGAGTCCAGACTGAGCTCAGAGAGAGAAAACTGAGAGTGAGGAAGGGAGCAGAGAAAAAGACAGAGGACACAAAAGGACAGAGGTGGAGAAGGACATGACTGGAGGCAGGGGTGCAGGAGAGAAAGGGGGAGGGAGGGCACCACTCACTATACTAGGGAGAGGGGTAGGGGGAGACAGGGCTGTGGAGAAGCAGCTCAGGGGCAGGGCGGAGTCAGGGCTGTGGAGAAGCATATCAGGAGCAGAAGGGAGGCAAGCAGGGCTCCTGTGCGTGGTTCTAAGGGTGACCTTGTCCCTCTCTCCCGGCTTCAGTACAGTGAGCCTATCCCCCTGCCTGCCACCTTCTTCCCAGTGGTGGTGACAGTGTCCCTTGCAGGAGGCTGGCTCATGCTGGCTTCCTCTGTGGGGATCCCCTCCCAGCCTGCAGAGCTGCCCTGAGACTCTTCACCAGGGGCACACAGGTGTCCTTTAGGGTGGGCCCTGTGATCTCCCAGGCTGGAGAAAGTGGTGAGGACCCCGTTGGGAAGCACTATTTCCAGAGAAAACCAGGTGGATGTGGGAAGACAGAGTGGAGATCATGCCTACACCTGCATAGTTCTGAAGGTCATTGTGAAGGTGACACTTGCAGCCTGCGACAGAGGGGGACTTTCCTGGGGGCTGCGGCAGCCCTGGTGTCATTTTTCTGTGTGTTTGTTACAACCAGGTAGCAGAGTTCCCAGGAACATGCCCAGCCTGGTGCTGGTGGGGGAGGGCTGGCATTTGCCTGAAATACTGGGTCCAGGGGTCCTGCCCTTGGGGAGCTCACAGTCCCCTCCCTGCCCACTCATATGCAGAGTAACCAGGTGACACTTACCCAGCACACACCTACAGGTACCTAGGACAAGGGCAATTTCAGAATCAGAGCCAGTGAGTGCATCAGGAAAGGCTGCCTGGAGGAGGGGAGTCAGGAGGAGGTGTAGAAGGAGAAACCCAGCAGGGCAGGGATGGAGGACAAGATGAGGAGAAACTCTCTGTGTTGTTTCAGAAGCAGGATGAGCTAACCCTATGCCAAGCAGGAGACAGCTGAGCTGGTCGGTAATCAGCAGCTGGACTGGGGCACCAGCATGAAGGGGAGAGGAGGGAGGCAGATGCTCACAGCAGGGCTGAAGGATCTGAAGTTGCTGGGATTGGAAATGAGGCCACTGGAGGGAGCCCTGAGATGTGTTAGGCAGTGATGTGTGTGTGCACAGTCTTCTGGGGAAGTGTATGCCCGAGTGAACAGGTCTCCTGTGTGTGTGTGTGTGTGTGTGTGTGTGTGTGTGTGTGTGTGTGTTGAGGCCAGTGAGCTGCACACACAGGGGGCTTTGGGCCCCAGGCTGTTGTGTGCCCATCTGTGTGGGTAATGGCATGTTGGTCTGTCTGAGTGCCTGTGTGCAGTTGTGTCTGATGCATGAGTGGTGTCTCGGCTGCTTTTGTGTATTTTATTTGGTTGCATGGGGTGGAAGACAGCATGTGTGTGTGTGTGTGTGTGTGTGTGCGCGCACATTTGCCCATGTTGAGAGGTGGGACCTGCCCAAGCACCCCCTGCTGACTCTCTCCCTGCTCTGGCTCCCTCTGCCCCTGCTGAGGTCCTAACAAGGAGGCAAACAACAAAATGACAAACTGCTCTACGCACAGAGAATAGAATCAGTGTAAACCCTGTGCAGACGCCCACAGAGGAAGCCTGAATGAGGAGGCTGAGGGCCAGTGGTCTGTGGAGTCCTGCAGACACAGGCTGCTCTGAAGAGCAGGTGCCCTCACAGGCACTAACGGGCACAGGACACACACTCCCTGGCTCATGACCTTCCTCTCCCCTCCCCTCCTCTCATCCCTGTGGCCCTGCCTTCCATGGCCTCCAGTTGCCTGCCAGGGTGTGTGGTGATAGGGCTGGGGACTCAGAATTGCTCCTTTTACTGAGTAGAATGTGTGTGTGTGTGTGTGCGTGTGTGTGTGTGCGCGCGCACGCGTGCATGAGCTTGTCTGTTGTGTGTGTGTGTGTGCTCCCTACCTTCACTCCTTCCCCAGCCCTGCCACCCCATTCCCCTTTGGGCCAGACTCCACCTCCCCCTCTCAGTGCACCCTGCCTCTGACCCTGGGCTCCTCCATTGGCCTCAGGCCCACATCTCCTCCACAGGCTCCCTCCCTCCCTCCTGTTTCCATCCTTTCCCCTGGCCTTTATCTTTCCTCCCCATGCCCCTGCTGTCTCTCCCTCCCTGGCACCCGACACTCTGCACCAGGCCTGGTTCTTCCACATCGTTGCCCTTCTGCTCTGCCCACACCCGCCTTGGCCTCCCCCTGCAGATCCTCCTTCTACTCTCCCAGACTCTGCCCTTGTCTGCTGCCCCCTCTCAGCCTCCTCCCTGCCCTTTGTGTGTGTACTGGCCCTTCTCCAGCTGGGTTACAGGTGTGCTCCCTGGGCTTTACGCTCACCTCTGCCATGGGGCTCTTCTGTCCCTTCCCCAGAGATCCAGTGTGGTCTTTTCCTCCCCTCCCTCCCCATCCTAAAGCTGCAGGCAGGGCCTTCTGGTTCCCAGGCTCTGCCAGGACTTCCCTGGTGGGGGGAGGGGTGCAGTAGGGAAGCAGGAGGTCTGGGCTGACTTGGATCCCAGCCCTGTTCCTCCCCATGTAGCCTCATCACCTGGACTCATTCACCTGTACCAGGTGGGGAATGCCTGTCAGGCCTGCGGGAAATCCTTCATGGGACTGCGGTGGCATCAGCACAATGGTGAGAAGGCCACAGCCTGGGCACCCGGTGTGCGCCAGTGTCTATGAGCTCTTCGTGTCTGCCCTTCCTCACTCCGCTCCCCTGGCCCTTAGCTGGGAGGAAAATAAGTGTTTCAAAGAGAGAAGAAGCATAGTAATAGACTGTAGGAGCCCAAACCAGCTGAATACCAATAATTCTATATGTTTGTATAAGGTTCTAAACTCTAAACCCAGTAAACTCCGTCCACTTCCAGGAAGGTCCTATACCGACTGGATCCTCCTGTTTACCCTAATGCCTTAAAATTCTGTCTCTCATCCCTCCTCCGGAACTAGTGGCTCCTTATTTGTCTAGAGCCTGAACCCAAACATCCCCACCTTCTCAAGGTTGTATCCTTCTCTTCCCTGCTTCTCTCTTCTCCAATCCTACCCCTTCCCCACTTTGGGTAGAATCTTTGATTCTCTTCCTTCCTGGTAAGAAACAAAAACAGTAAGGTGTGGGGGGAGCTGCAGACAGTAGTGGGAGGGGTGAGGAAGGAGGGGAGCAAGGAGCATCATGGAGAAGGCTCACAGACCTGGAAGGGCAGGACAGGGGTACAGAGAGGAGAGGGGTGAAGGCAGTGGCTGCTCTTGTCCTCTGTCACCCCTGCCCACTGTCCAGGGGGCTTCAGCACAACTGGGAGGACAGGTGTGTGGGGTCAGGTCTGCCTGGCCCCTGTCACCACTGCTGTCCTAGGACAGAGCTCAGGGGTATTTGCTGCACAGCTCACAGAGAGCGTGATGTCCACACCTGCGTGTGGTCGGAAACAGAAGCCGAGCTTCGCATCTTGCCACACATGTGACACTGCACCTTCTCCCCGTGTGGTACCATGTGTCCTGCAGTAGGTCCTTCATAGCAAAAGCTGTCACACATGTGACATGTGAAGTCCATCTGTGGAGTTCACTGTGGAGCGTGACTGCTGAAGGGATCCTGTGGGGGAAGCTCTGGCCATAGTGGGAGCGGCTGTAGGACTTGTGCACTGCAGTTCCTGTCCTGTGCACACGCGGTAGCTCATGGGGTCCTCGTGCTTGTGGTGCCGTGGGCACACCGGGCATGGGCAGGGCTCCTAGACACAGCTCCACAGCTCCCATGGATTCAGATGGAAGACACCGAGGAATGCCTTGTTGCACCTCTCACAGGTGTGCTACCCCACGTGTGCCCTCCTGAGATGGTCCCTGTCACCTCCCACCCGCCACCTGTGGCCCCTGCGCCTCTGTGGCCTCTCCGCAGCCCACAACCCCATACACCCCTCCCCCAATGGCTCCACTCAGCTGAGGACATTCAGGAGGCTTGGGGGCACCACAGTGGGCATCTCCATAGCATGCAGGGGAGCCGGCCAGCTTTGCTCCTGTGTAGATGGTCTCTGCCTCCTGAATTTGTAGCTGTTCTGGAACTCCTTGATGCACAGGGCACACGTGTAAGGCCCCTTGGTCTTCGTCTTCTTCTCCCAGACGGATGAGACCCGGTCATGGCCACCATTGAGGTTGTGGCTACTAAGGCAACAGTGGTGGCTGCAGGGATGGTGGTGGCGTGGCAGAGATGGACGCGACCTATACAATGGGTGACACCACCAGTGGGGGCGGCAGAGGGCACTTCCGAGCTGCTGTGTCCACTGTTCGTGTGGCTGGGTGGGGCACAGCAGCAAGGGCAGCAGAGGTGGCAGTGGACTCTTGGGGGACGACTGGAAGAGGGAGCAAGTGCATCTGGATGGGCAGTGTCTGGGGGCTGGGGCACGGCTAGGGGTGCTGGCACCAGAAGAAATGGACACTGAGGGTAGCCATGGGAAGCAAAGAAGGGGAATGGAGCTCAGGTCCACCTTGCACGGGGTCTGGGCCTGACCTAGAAGTGGTGAGAAGTTCAAGAGGCTGCCCTTTCCACCAGCAAGTAGGGTGGGCAGTAGCATGCAAGGGAACAGAGGGAACATAGCCTCGTCCACGATGGGGCTTCTGGAGACAACAGGGACTAGAGGCATGAGGCCTGCAGTGGCCAGACTCGAGGCCACCCCTGAACTGCTGGGCTGGGCCATACCTAATGCAAGGCCTCAGGACCTCAGGCTGCCAGCCCACAGCAGCTGGCCAGAGATAGATAGGGAAAGAAGGGCCTGGGCCAGTTCTCTTCATTACCTGGTGACTGGAGTCCCTGGGATTCCTCCTAGTCTCCCACCTCTACCCAGCAGGCAGCGAATAGCACAGGGAAAAAGGGGAAGAGATTGCTCTGGGGACCAGATAGAAAGACCCTCCCCTGCACCTGCCCTTCTTGCCCTCAAGCAGGTGACCATCTGGGGAAATCCCAGCTGAGGCAGGGAAAGACAACCTAGGTCTGTTGCAACAGACACAGATCAAACACCCAGATGCCCTTTCCCTACTGTTCTGTCATGACAGCCACCCTTCCAGTCCTGCCTGCCCACTTTGCCTCAAAAAATTCTGGCTCTGTAGTCTTGGTTGGCCCACTCCTCCCCTACCCAGCACAGCACCTGGAATACAGGAGGTGCTCAGTTAGTGCCCTTGGCCCTCCTGTAGATGTGTCAGTATGATTTGTAGGAGGTTCTTATGAAATCTGTAGCAATTCTTTCTCCTCCAAGTTCAGTGCTCTTAGTATAGTTAGTATAGACTCTGTCTCTTTAGGGACATGCTGTTACCCTCCTCTCCCCTCCCTCCACCTCCATCCCAAGTCTTTAAGGCACGTAATTGACAGTTTAGAAGCATGTCAGCAGTATCAAGGAGAGGCAGTGGTTTCCCTTTTCCCTGAGACCCATGGCTTGTGGGCCCTTCACTTGTGCATTCAGCCCTGGGTCTCTAAGTAGGCCCCATCCCCACCATCCATCTCTGAGAAATCCTGCCTCTGTCTGAAGATTAATGTTCGGGGAGGAGGAAGCACCTTCCTTTGGTCACTGTTTCAGGGTCTTGGAGTCCCTTCATTATGACTGTCTAGAGCAGGAAGCTCTGCAGGCAGGGACCATGTCTTTATTTCCTCCAGCACAAGGCTCGATGCTCATTCAGTCAGAATATGCTGTGAACGCTGAGTGACTGTCTCGGGAAATCCTTCGGGGAAAAGCTTGAGCCAGTATTTAGTAATACTAAAGTATTACTCCTGGAGTAAATGTGGCTGAGGCAAGGATGGGTGGCAATAGTGGAGGAACCAGTAGGAGATTCTGGGAGAAGCACCTGGGTTGGGGGAGGTGCTTCTATCCTTGATTACAGGACTGCTGCGTGGGCTCTGTAACTGGATCTGGGATTTGCCTCTAATCACCACAGGCCAGGCTACTCCAGGCTTCCCACACCCCCGCCCCCTCTTGCCAACCAGGACCTCTTCTATACCCAGACCCTGGAAAGTTTGTTTACTTCTAAATTCACATCTACTGCCAACATAGTCCCCAGCAAAGTCTCATTTAGGTCCTCCTAGTCTTCCTAGTCCTCCTCACCCATTTAGGTCCTCACTAGTCTTCCATTGCCCACCTTTAGCCTTTATCCAGGATTCCAGCTAAACCACCTTCTTCCTACTTACACATCCTTCCCAGGCCCCTTCTGCCCTTTGGCCCCAGCTCCCTGAGGCCCAGCCTCCTCAGTGCTCACACTCTTGAGGCCCCTCCTCTGTGACGGCCCCGCCTCTCTAGAGCCTCAACTCCTCTAGGGCACCCTGTGAGCTCCACTCCTAGTCTTGACTCTTCTTGGCCAAGCTTCTTCTTCTTCCTGGGTTTGGCTTGCACTTTCTTCCCAAGCGTTTCTCCTCTGAGGCAGAAGAAGCCCAGGGGTAAGTGATTTCTCCTGCTTATAGAGTTGGCAGGAAAGTTGAGACAGAGCCAGGGAAGAAGTAGTCTGGGCTTGGAGTGCCCCTGGCTGTCTAGCCCTGTGGGGTTTGAGTAGAGGGTATTTCATGGCACCTGAATTAGACTTTGGTTTGGTGGGGGGTGGGGATAGATCAGTACCTTATGAGTTTGGGAAGGGTAGGCAGGTTTACTGGGGTCAGAGTGATACACAGGCCTACACTCTGTTCTCTTCCAGCCCAGAAAGGTTCTCAGCTCTGATGAGAAAATGTGAGTTAAGGGAAGTTATTCCTTGGTGTTTCTCCTCCAGTGTTCTTCCCACCTCTTTGCCCTGGCCTATTCCCAGTCTTTCCTTTCTGACCTGGTGCAGAGCTTGCTTTCTTCATCTTTGTCTCTCCCACAGGGCCCAGCACATAGTAAGCATATACATGTTTTCTTAATGAATGGAAAATTTTCCATCTGGCTCTGCTGCCTCCTTCACGTTTCACCTCATTTCTCACTGGAGAGTTTGAAAGTCTCTGTGTCCTATCTTCTGGGAGAGGACATCGGTATGCACTTTGCAGAATAGCAGGTCCAGTGTGATAAGGGGGTCCCCCATCACCAGAGAGGATTTGAGGGTCTTCTTCCTCCAGGCTCAAGGAGCTAGGTATCTATTTTTACAGCTGCTCAAGGTATCTCCCTGCCTTTCTTATCTAATTTTAAATGTTATGGTGGGGGATTGATTATGAGCCAGGTCAGTCTAGAGGCGGAAAGATTTCCCAGGTTCCCTGGGGTGTGGCTGCCTCGTGGTCTTTAAAAACTGGGTCACCAAGAGGCAGTTTGCTGTTATCACAAAACATATTTGCAACTCTTTCATTTCAAAGGCCTTTGGAGTATTAAACTCTTCTCTACCCTCCCCGCCTCCCTACTGCCCTGTATGCTGTGGGCAGCACCCCAACACCAGAAGCCCAGACAACACTTATCCATGCGTGACACCTGTTTTCTTGGTTATATGTGGTGAATGTTGATTTCTCTTACCCTCTAGTAGTTCTTGGGCTACTTCTCTCCATTATCAATTGATATATGTTATATGCTTCCAGAAGGCAGATTCATTTCAACCTTAATTAAAGCAAAATCATGTGGAAAGACCAATTTCTTCAGCAAGTATATTCCAAATTGATCAGTAGGATTTTTGGATGATATTCACTTGGTTTATCCTTGTCCCTTTTTTCTTTAATTATCACAGAATTCACAAAGCAGAGTGGGGATGAGAAAGAACTAGGAATAGGTATAAAGAGTTTCCCTTAAAAAGTGGTGGCAGAAAAAAAAAAAAAGTGGTGGCAGAAGCTGGTTGTTGTAGATTATGTTGCCTGAGCTGGTGTGAGTCAGGTGGTTCTTGGTGGAGAAGTCATCTGGATCTCTATTTAGAGAAGAGCTCAGGACTTTGAGCCAGGATACAACTTTCATATGAATCCGATGATCTGGTATCTTTCCAACAACAAACCAAAACAAAACCAATTAACTTTCCAAAGGAGCAAGTGGTGAAACAACTACCTACGGTTTTGAAAGGACAAAGCACAGTTGATGAGAGAGGACAGAGACAGCCAAATCCTCACATGGGAGGACAGAAGGACACATTAAAGGTATGAAGGAAGATAACCAGAGAGACAGTTGGCCTTTTCTAAGCCATGTTGTATGCAGTGTATTACTGAGAGTGTCTATTGGGAGAAGGTACATGGAAGAAGGCGCCATGGGCTCTGACCATTCACAACTGCTAGTCTAACAGTAGAGACAGAGTATAGTGATGGATGGAAACACTGGGTGAATTTCTAGATTCTGTGCTTACAAGGAAAGGAAAAATTTGAGGGAGGAAAGCAAAGGAGTTTATCGAGGCTTCTTAGAAAAAATGACTTGAGGTCAGTGCTCATTGTAGACAAAGGCCTTCCTATATTACAATTGTAGTTAGGAAATGAAGTGGGTAGGCAGATGGGTTTCCTTCTACTGGTTTCTCTTGAGGACTTTTATTAGAAATTCTGTGTTGACAACATCCAGGGTAGAGAAAAGTGTGTAAAGACTTATGGGGAAGTAGAGAAGAAATTGATTTTCACTGTTGACATCAATGTCAATCCCTTAATTTCATACCCTTCCTGGCTAAAAGGCTAGTCTCTTCCTGATTCCTTTTTAGAAAATCTAATTCTCTTTCTTCCTGGTAGCCCATCTATTTTCTGAAGAACTGCAGAAACATTTGTCAAGTAGTTCACTTTGTTTTGGCATGATAGAAATGTTAAAAATTTCCAACACCTGGGTGGCTCAGACATTAAGCATTAGCCTTCGGCTCAGGTCATGATCCCAGGGTCCCGGGATCGAGCCCTGCTTCTGGCTCCCTGCTTGGCAGAAAGCCTGCTTCTCCCTCTCCCACTACCCCTCTTGTGTTCCCTCTCTCACTATGTATCTCTCTGTTAAATAAATAAATAAAATCTTGGGGAAAAAAAAAAGAATTTCCAACACTGGATTCTAACTGAAATTAAACCTGTATGTGCCAAATCATGAATGAGGAACATTGCATTCTTCAGTTATTCCAAAGGGACTAAGAAAAGGTACATGTTCACAACCATCCCAGAATGATACTAAGTAATTTGGAGTATATACAGCCTCTAGAAAAGCCCTGGCTATCTGATTATTTACCCAAATATGGTACAAGGACACTATATTATGCCTACATGTAGAATGGACTCCATAGGTTATAGGAAGGAAGCACATATGTTTTGGTCTACATCTGCATAGATTTGGGGCTACATTTGGGTGGAGGGATTTGGTCAACATACAGTTGGTCTGCTGTGTTATTCTGCATCAGGATGGGTTTCACTGACTTGGAATTCAATCTCTACCTGACTGGGAGGGGATTTGAGAGGTGTAATACTGGGGGTGGTAGGGTAGGTGGCTGAGTTGGAGGAGGTAGCTGTGTTTCCTCTGGGTCTAATAAGCAGATAGTTTGAGGGGTTCCGTGTTTCCAAGTTCAAGTCTTAGTTGCATGCAATAATATTTATTTGCAGAACTAGGGTTTCTAGTCTCTTTGAAAGAACATGAAGCAAGTTGTATCCCAAGGAGTTTTTATTTTAGAAAGGGAGACGAAAGCTTCTTCAAAGTATCATGCAAACAGAATATAATACAAAGTAAGATCACAGGTGGGAGGATACCTGGAAAGTGATCCATTTGGTGAGGTTGTTCTCAGAAAACTCCTGGGAGATAAGTTTGGATATTTATTTCCTTTAGACTGAGCTGAATTTTGTTACTTCAACTTTCTTTCTGACTTTTCAGGGAAGCCTTACTTCTCATTCCTCAGGGGAGAGTTTATATTTTATTACCACTTCAATGGTTTCTCTCTCTTTTTCTTTCCTGCATAGACCAAGACTGAGATGATGAGGATGATGATGACGATGATGATGATGATGATGATGATGAATTAGTATTATATCTTGGTATATAGATCTGTAGCAAATATTTAACCGGATCTGTCTGGTTGGGCAATTAGATTTACTGGTTCAGATGTGGTGGCATTTGCTTTGTGTTTCTGGTGGGGACATGGAAGGAAGGCCTGAAAGGGGCTCTGTTTATTGGATCATGGCCCAACCTGAAGATATAGCTTGAACAGGTGTCTTCCTGGGAAGTAGTTACTCACAATGCCATGATGGGGTAATTCCCCCTCTTCCATGCCGCCTTCTCGAGTTGACCCATGGTGTACAGAAGATACTCTCTAGTTTCTCCAATAGTAGAAAATCTGATTCTTAGTACTCTTACCTTCCATTACCAAGGAAGCCATCTGGGATCTTGACATACTCTTACCATGACTGTTCATTTCTTATTGAGGAATACCTTTCTTGGTCGTAGCTGATATATCTTTTACTTATTTTGGCAGGTGGGGAGGTTCATGAAATGCCCTTAATTGTAAGTTCCCAGAGAGGGAAATTCTTTGTTTTCCACTATTCTCTTTTACTGTGTGTAACTGAACATATGATGGGGGTAATGGTGGTAGAGTTGATAATTTAGGGTGAATAAAAATGTTGCTTTTCCTCTAAGTCTTTTGAACAAAGGATTAGTGTGGTACCTAAATTTTCTCATGTGGAATTTGCCTTTGTATTCCTTTATACTTAGTTGAAATCTTATTTCTTTAATGACTGTATTTATTTATTTGAGAGAGAGAGAGAGAGAGAGCACATGCCAGTGCATGAGTGGGGGAAGAAGCAGAGGGAGAAACAGACTCCCTGCCTAGGAGGGAGCCCCAATGGGAGCCTGATCCCAGGATCTCAACCTGAGCCAAAGGCTGATACTTAACTGATGGAGCCACCCAGGAGCCCCAAAATCTTATCTCTAATAGACTAAATCCAGTCTTTCTCACTTAGAAACTTTTTTGGCTTCTACTTGAGGGACCAAGTATGTGATTAGGTACCACACTAATCCTTTGTTCAAAAGACTTAGAGGAAAAACAACATTTTTATTCACCCTAAATTATCAACTCTACCACCATTACCCTCACTTTAGCTCCAACCCAAAGTACAGAGAACCCATCTGTGTGGTTATTTATAAACAGTGCAGGCAAAAGGTAGCAAATCCAGAAATACCTTTTCTCTGGGAGCTTACACTGTAAGTATACTTCCCTATCCTCCTGACAAGTGAAATCCTATTCTACACCCATTCAATCCTTTGAATATTGTCCTACTCTCCCTTCTGCAGACGAGATTTACTTGTAGTTATTGCAGCTTGAGTATCATGTCACGTTACCTAACGTCAGAGCATTAGGTGACTTGTTTTCCAAACAAGTAAAGCAGTGGGAGTAATAAAACTCTGTGTCATCTGTCTGTTCAGTTGTCACACATTGAGGGGAAGACACTGCGGTGAATCATAAATGTCACAGATAACACCCTTTGTCTAGGCTGCCTTGGTTACTTCCCTTCTACTTTTGCTTTGTTATGGTGAAAGAGACTTGGACCTCAGTTCTTGTGTCAGATCTCTGACATCCAAATTGGTCTGTGGAGCTTGGGGTCCTTCCTTGGCTGTGGCCAGTTAACTGTTCATCTGGGAACGGAGCCCTACCAAATCCATTTCTTGATTTGCCACTTTAGTTTAGTGGGTGGATTGTTACAGGATTTGGCAGGAGTTTTTCTTGGAGACTTGGGATGGAAACTGGTTTCTGAGTTTGGAAGGAGCTTAGAGACTGAGAGAAACACAGGGAGGAGGAGGGAGGGAAGGGGAAGCTGGGGGCATTATGGAATTCCTGCAAGCTGGCTTCCTATTCTCTGACCCCTGTCGGCATTTCTTTAAATATGCCCCCCGAGAAAGCACCTCTTTTGTGAGAGAGCATGTTCTAGTCTCTCTTTTTGCCCTTTATCTCTTTAAAACAAACAAACAAACAAAAACAAAAAACAAAAAACAAAAACTTCTAGGAATCTCAAGATACAGTAGTTAATCAATACATATCTATATTCCTTTTCTCTGTCCTAAAAGCCTCTTTTGGTTGCTTGTCACAATCATGAACCGATCCTTGTCCTAAGTAGTGCAGGTTGGGGGTAGAAGTATGGAAATCAGAAGGAGGAGGTATATGGATCCTGACCCTGCCCTCTGGAAGCTTTTAGACTGTAAAGGAATTTAAGTGACACACCTAGGACACTAGCTGATAGGATGGAAAAATGTTTCAACTGATCATCAGGTCAGGCTGTAAGGGCTGGTGAGAAGGGGAGGAAGATTGGAGATGGGGATCAGTCAGGATGGCTTAGGAAAGGCTTCCTAGATGTGGGGAAAATGTTATAGAATATGGTTGGGAAGGACTAGAAGGTCAAGACTGAACAGAAAGGAGTGAGGAGGGCATCCCTGGCAGGGCAGGTACTTACCAAAGCCAAAGGTACATCTCAGGAAGGCTAAGTCAGTATGTGAGGAGCTGAGTTAGGGAGGAGGTGATGGGTCTGAGGGGAGCTCCCACAGCTGGGTCAGAGAATTTGGACTGAACAGAAACTATAGGAATACTTGCAGATTATTTCATGAGAAAGGGTATTTCTGAAAGTGGTATTTGAGGATGATGTTTATCTGTGCTGTTATAAGTTGTATTTGTAGTAAACTCTCTCAGGATTCCCAATCATGGGTTTGCTTTATTTTCCCTAAGTTTGCTTCTTAATTATTTGTTCTGCCTACCTCTGTTGGAGTCACAAAATATTATTTAATTCCCAGATGTTTTGTTCTTTGGGCTGCTTCTCTATTATTTTTTTTATATTGTAGTGATTTTTTTTTCAAGATTTTATTTATCTGACAGACGCAGAGATATCACAAGTAGGCAGAGAGAGAAAGGGAGAGCTGAGCTGAGCAGAAAGCCTGATGTGGGGCTTGATCCCAGGACCCTGAGATCATGACCTGAGCTGAAGACAAAGGCTTAACCCACTGAGCCACCCAGGCACCCCTGCTTCTCTATCATTTTCATACTCTGTCGTAGGCCCACTTTGCTTCACCTTCAGTAAAAGTGGAAAGAGCATAAAGACCATCCTGCAAAACATAGTTGAGAGAAACAGAAGTTATCAAGTATGACCCCTCTCTACTCCTGCCATTCAGATGGTCCTCCTCTGGGATTCCTGCTCAGGGTCCATGGATGGACTTCAGCAGAGCATATGACATTTTTTTAAAGGTGACCAACCTTGTGTGAGTCAACAAATGTGAAGGACCACTGTTGTGTCTTTTTTGGGAGGTAGATGGCTGGTGATGGTTCCCCAGAGACAGAAACATGATACAAACATCCTTAGGGCCAATGACAGGAGCCTCCATAGATAGTTGAAGGAGCTGGAGGAGAAAGAGGAATGGGGAAAAGGGTCATGGGTTCAGAGGGACCTAGTCGAAGGGGTGCCCCATCTTCCCTTGTTCTGAATTCTTTTTCTAGCAGGTATTGTATTCTCCATATCCTGGGCAATTACAGGATTCTGGTTCCCCCTCATGTTAAATCTACTGAATGTCTGCCACTTAGGCTCTGTAACAGGTCCTCTCACATTATCTCCTGCAATTCCTGTGTTGAATCTGCAGTGCTCAAAGTGAAGTCTGTCCTTCCCTCATTCATGACGTGTTCCCACCATCACACCCTCTCAGGCCCCCTTTCAATGCATTTTATTTTCCCCTTCATCCTTATCTCTATTATTATCTCCCCTCATTATAGAAGGGGTGGAAAGTACATTCATGGTCATCAGTACAGCTGAATGTGTAATGCAGAATGAGGTGAAAGGGGGCCAAAGTGCCATCTGAACTTAGCTAGCTGATTTTGGGCCCAAAAGTTTAAGACCAGAAAACCAATATTTGTATTTTAAGCTCAAATGATTTATTTTTAAAAAATGGGTAATTGCAATGAGACATCTAGTCTCTGAATTAATGTATCATAACTCATGCTCAAGCACCAAGCACACATTCAGTGTGTGATTTATTGCACAATATATTCATATCCTATTGTGTCTTGCTGCTTAGTTAGTATATGAAGCTAAATATGTTAGATGAACCCAAATGGCATTGCATCATGTAGTGCATAAAAAGGAGAATGTTGGGAAGTATTTCACACTTTTTCTGGGGGGAAAGCAGGACTAATTTCTCTATGCTGTCCTTTGATGTCAGTTTCTGTGATCTTTGGCCTGCAACAGGTTACGTGGGGTTTCTGAGCTTTGGTTGGTGGGTTGAATAATGGATTTAGTAAAAATTTATTGTTTACCATGTCTTAGGCATTATGGAGGGAGAGTACATACCAGAAGAAATATGAAGCAGCAACTTTAAAAACTTGAGCAACGGACCTTGGCAGCCCCAACCCAACTCTGCTTAACTCAACCTCACTGAAATTGATCTGAGACTCTCAGCTCCCTGAGCTTGCTATAGCTCCTTGATCCTAGACTCATCTTCAATCCCAGCTATCATGCTGTGTCAGGCACTTTGAAGATCCAAAGCTTGGTCAAAAGCTGGTGCACAGACATATGGTGGAGTAACACAGGGCTGAGACTGGCCCTGCCAGAGGCCAGACTACTCTGGATTTAGTGGTCCTGGGTGTGGACAACCCAGTGAATATGATTGTGTATATCTTGGCTGGCGAGGTGGTTAGAGATATAGCAGGACCAGCCACTGTGATCTGCTTTTTGGTGACTGGCCTAGCTTCTATGTTGGGTGTACTGTGCTATGCAGATTAGTGCCCAGGTTCCCCATTCTGGCTCAGCATACTTCTACATCTTTGTCACTGTAGGTAAACTTGGGTTTTCACCATTGGCTGGAACCTCATCCTTTCCAACATTGCTAGGATAACCATTGTTTACCAAGCCTGTACCTTACCTTTTGACAATATTTCTGGTGACAGGATTTCTCAGATCCTTCATTAGAGCATCCCACTGCATGTTTCCCATGTCTTTAAAGAAATTCTAGGCTTCTTTATTGTGACCCTTGTGTTCTTGCTCATAGAATTACTGATTCAGGAAACGAGGCATGTTTTCCTGATTCTCAGCATGTTCACATTCATGGACATTTTCATTCTCAGTTTTGTCATCATCTCAGGCTTCATTAAGGGAGACCTGCACAACTGGAAGCTCACAGAAGAGGACTATGTAAAGGCTGGACTCAATGACACCTCTCACTTGGCCCCTCAGCTCTGGAGGATTTGTGCCTTTTGGCTTCCAGGGGATTCTCCATGGATCAGCTACCTGTATCTATCCTTTTGCTGGTTTCACCCTTATTATTACCAGAGTTGAAGAAGTCATGATTCCTGAATATTACATCCCCATGGGGATTGTGATTTCACTGCTCACCTGCTTTTTGGTGTCTTTTGGTGTCTCTGCAGTACTTATACTTATGGTTTCTTACTACCAGCTTTGACCTGGGAGCAGGTTGCCTCAGTCATTTCTCTGTATTGGTTGGGCCTACTGTGTTGTAGCTTTTGGAATTTTCTCTAGTATTTTTTTAAACAACGTTGGCTTAAGTAAGTACTGTCATAAGTAATAAGCAGATAATGTGTCTTGGGAATTCAGAGTTGAGGAGATGGCACAGTGGTAAAAGTTGACTGATGAAATCAGAGAAGAATTTGTAGAAGAATGGCATTTAAACCAGCACTCTCCAAGCCCAGATGGAATTTTCCACACATGGGCAGGAGGGAAAGATTTGAAGGCAGAGAGAACAACACCAGGAAAAGCACAGGAAAATGAAGCCATGTTCAGAGCACACTGAGCAGGCTGTGTAGCTTGAGCCTCGGCAGTGTGAGGGGACAACAGAGCAGGCACACGTGGACTGGAGCCAGAGCTTTCCTCTGAGCACAAAGCACTTTGCTTTGAATCCACCACTCATGCTGAAAAACCCTGGGGCTGCTTCTTCTACTTAGCCATGTCTACATTCTTGGACTTTAAAGTTTCTCTGCTGTTGTCTGCTTTGGTCCACCTGCTCAGAAAGTACACAGCTGAGAGCCAGGTATCCTGGATTCTCATCCTGATTCCACCACTAACTAGCAATGTGACCTTGAGCAAACCATTCAGTTCCTTCCATGCTCTGCTTATTTGTCTGTAATGGGAGAGGTCACAGCTGATCATTTCTCAAGTTCCATTTCCTTGAAAAAATCTAGGATTGCCTCTGGTTCTTCTGCCCTATTATTCTCTCAACTAGGTCTCCATACTGCATACCATCTGAACCTGCATCCTGTCCACTTTTCATTACAATCCATAGTTGGAGCTGTAGGGGCCCAATAAATAACATCCCATCTCCCCTCTCCTGTGTTTGGAACCTACTGATAATCATGACATAGAGACAGATGATTGAATCATCAGCTGTAGATCTGCAGCCTAATTGACTTGATAGTCAGTCTTGCATTAGTCAGACAGACATATTCGTCATCACCAGTCGTGCTGAGCAACCTCTGCCTTCTATCATAGGAGAGAGCCTGCTCTTATTAGATTTTCTGGTGTATCAGCAGGTTGGAATGTGTGTATACTATGGGCAAGTTGGTTCTGGATGAAAAAAGAAAACCAACAAAAACTGGAAGGCGCTGAGCAGAGCATACTCACTGCTATCTCCTCAACTCACAATCAAGTCCCAGTGAGGGGGTGGTGGTGCTGAGAGGCCAGGAAGAGTACGCTGCTCAGTGGTGCTCAAACTCCAGCAGGTGCCACCTCACTTGGAGGGCTTGTGAGGTGAGGCTCACAGGATGCTGAGCAACACAGGTTGCTGAGCCCCACCCCAGCATCCAGGATTCAGCAGGTCAGGATGGGGGCCAGAACTTACACTTCTAACAAATTCCCACATGATGCTGATACTGCTGGTTCAGGGACCACACACTGAAAAACAAAGCTCCAGCTGAAGGCCTGAATAATGTAAAGATGGAGTGATGGAAATAAGGGTGCATTTTTATTGTCCGGAAACTTCAAGAAGGATGAGAGTATTTATACACTTTGGGATCAGAAAGGAGCTGTGCTTGGATACAGAGGGCTGGTATAATCTCTAGAGATGTTACATTTAAAGTCTACTTTTCTGAAACTTTGAGAACTTGAAAATAATTATTGAACACCCTCATTAACTGTTCTCTCAAGTCTTTATCAAACTTCTAGCAAAGCAACTGATATCCAAATCGTCTTTGAAGCTCTTTAGGAAGGAAAGGGAAGGGAAGGGGAGCTGGGAGCATTATGGAATTCATATATGCTACTTCATGTTCCCTGCCCCCTCTCTGCATTTCTGTAAGCACCTCCCCTCTGCCAAGCACCTCCTTTGGGAGAGACTGTTTCCTATTTTAACCAAGATTCACACACCCAGGGCCCTCATTAGGAAATGTCCTCAGGAAATGTTCTTGAAATAGATGATGGGGCATATTCTAGTCTCTTGTTTATATCTCTGTTTGGCCCTTTCACTCTTTCTAGAATTAAAAGAAAAATTTAAAAGTCTCTAGGGATCTTAAGATATAGTAGTCAATCAATACATCTCTATATATGCATTCTCTCTGTCCTAAATGCCACATATAGTTGCTTAGTATAATTATGAGCAGATCCTTATACTGGGGGGTGAGGGTTGAAAGTGGGGGTGTGGAATTTAGATGGAGGAGTAAGTACGTAGATCTTGGCCCTGCCGTCTGGATGCTTTTGCACTGTAAAGGAATATAAGTGGCACACAAGGACACCACCAGCTGAAAATCAGTCTCAGCTGACCATCAGGAGGACCTATAATGCTGACAGGAAGGTGAGAAAGGTTGGAGATGGGGATCAGTAAGGATGGCTTAAGAAAGTCTTCCTAGATGTGGAGGGAAGGTCATAGAATAGGGCTGAGAGGAGCTAGAAGGTCAAGACTGGACAGAAGGAGGGAGGAGGGTGTCCCTGGCAGGGCAGGTGACTCACCCAACCCACAGGCTCATCCCAGGAAGGGTACGTCAGGATGTGAGGAGCTGAGTTAGGGAGGAAGTGATAGGCCTGAGGGTAGGGGGAGAGTTACAGCAGGGCTCTGACAGCTGGTGCGTTTTATTATCCCCTTCATCCTTATCTCGTTCTCATTCACCCTCCTCACTGGAGAGACTTATTTTAGTGTATTTAACAAACATTTTTCTGGTCCATGTTCTCTATGTGTAGTTAGATATTGTCTTCCTTTCAACAAACACAGTGCCATCTCTGTCAGACACAGGTGTAGATGGGGGACTATAGACAGGAGCAAAATAGAAAAAAAAATCCTTCTTTCATGGATCTTACATGCTTATGGAGTGAGACAAATAATGAGCAAATAAATAAGTAAAACATATGGTGCCTTAAATAGTGACAAGTGCTGGGGAAAAATGAAGGCTGGAGAGACGAGGTCACTTGTCTGTGGTTAGGAGCAGATTGTAGCTGTATGTGGGGTGATTCAGGAAGGCTGTGCTACAGACATGTTATTTCACCAAATGCAGGGAAGGGAGCTGCCATGTGGATATTTGGGACAGAAGTGGTGCAGTTATAGGGGACAGCAAATACAAAGGCCCTGAGGTAGGGCTTTGTCTGATATATTAGTAGGCCGAATGGTTAGGAGGCCAGTGACTACAGAGAAATGAGTGGGACGAGAGAAACAGAAGGCTGAACAGTCACTGAGTCAGTGACAAA
Source organism: Mustela lutreola (assembly GCF_030435805.1). Taxonomy (NCBI): domain Eukaryota; kingdom Metazoa; phylum Chordata; class Mammalia; order Carnivora; family Mustelidae; genus Mustela; species Mustela lutreola. Next base: position 87,255,494 of record NC_081297.1, on the reverse strand, counting down.
TCCTGTAGGACTTTGTAGGTCACTGAAAATACAGACTTTGGTTTCTATTCTAAATTAAAAGAGAGACCAATGGAAGGTTTTGAGCACAAGAATAACATGACGTTTTAAACAGGTATACATGTATCCTTGACAAATACACAGCATTTTTGGGCTGTTTTTAAAATGTACATAGATAGCATTGTGCTAGACACATCACACTGCTTTCACTTTGGCTACCTAACTTGGTCTCTGAGATCTACCCAAGTTGTTCTCTGTAAAGGGACTTTATGAACTCTGACTGCTATGTACATTTCATTGTGCACTCACGGCACATTTTACTTATGTATTATTCTAGAAACAGAGGCTGGCACGGCTCCCACTTCCTGCCACCACAAACAGTCATGTGATGAACATGCTCGCATGGGCCCATTACAGACTCAGGAGAGAGTTTCCCAGGGGTGTGCCCCTTGGAGGGAGAGAGATTGTGGGTTGAGAGGGAGTGTGGGTTCTTAATTCCACTGGGATTGTCCTTCAGGATGGTGCCCCGTGACACTCCACCAATAGTGTGTGATGGTTTGTGTCTCCTCAATGAATTCTCATGCTGATCCAGCGAAAGTCAGGTGAGTTCCCTTGTGGATGAGGAGACAGAGGCTTAGAGAGAGCAGATTCCCTGAGTTACTGTAGTTACGAGAAAGGGCCAGGGCTCACATGCAGAATTTCTGACGTAATGGTCATTGCTCTTACTCTATAGTAACCAGCACTGCCTCTCCCAGGAATAAGATGAGCCATCCACAGGCGAACAGATCATTATTATTAGTAGTGTTACTACTACAACTATTACTATTATTATTGCATTTTTTTGATGTTTGGTTTAATTCCCTAAGCTTAGGACCCCATGTGTTTAACACCAGGGGATGATGCTAGAGGAGCAAGCCTATGTCAGATGATGAAGGAAGGAGAGTGGGGAACCACTGAAGGGTTTGGAGCCTGGGGATGGGTGGAGGATGACTCAATCATATTTATAGTGTAAACTTCCGTACATTAAGAATTGGCTCTTCTTTTCTATCTTAAGTGAGTTGGGAAATCATAACACTGGAACTAGTGAGTGGCAAATAAGGAATCTAGATGGATTTGCAGTCAGAAGGTCTGGCCCATATGTCAGTTTCCTTTCAACAATGTATAGAGAAGATTTTCCAATTATTTTCTTGAGGTTTTTTAAATTTAATTTTTAAACTTTAAATTCTACTTAGTTAATATATGTGGTAATATTAATTATTGATTTCAGGAGTAGAATTTAGTGATTCATTACTTATATAAACACCCAGTTCTCACCACAAGTGTCCTCCTTAGTACCCATTACCCTTTAAGCCCATAACCATCTGCTTCCCTCCATCAGCCCTTGGTGTATTCTGTATAAGACTTTTCCATTTTGACTTGATCTTTCTGTCTATAAAAACTTCTCCAGGGGCACCTGGGTGGATTAGGGGGTTAAGCCTCTGCCTTCAGCTCAGGTCATGATCTCAGGGTCCTGGCATTGAGCCCTGCATCTAGCTCCCTGCTCAGCAGGGAGCCTGCGTCCTGCCCCCCCCCCACCGCCGCCTGCCTCTCTGCCTACTTGTGATTTCTCTGTCAAATAAATAAATAAAATTTAAAAAAAAAAAAAAAAGAAAAGAAAACTTCTGCCAACATCCCATTAAATTCTCTCAAAACCAAAGCCTGAGCAGGGAGGATAGTGGGGACTGCCTCCCTTTGTTCTCTCTGTATTCTGAAGTTCTTTTCTGGGCAAGGCTGTGAATTGTTCATCCAAAGACTTGATCTCCTCTTGGGCAGTAGTCATTTGAATAGCAGCAGGGGAGAAGGGGGAAAGAAGAACCACATCCAGGGTTCATTCATTAAGAATATATATTTGACATACTCGGGCAATGTTTCAAGGGAGTTAAAAATAATTTCTTGTGAAAAATTAATAGGAAGTTAAAAATGTGTGTTTTAATACAAGCTCACAGAGTGGGGCATAACCTCCAAGTCTCTGGCAGCTGACATCACAGATTACACAGGGTGTGTTTGGATCACTGTGTGGCTGGTGAAGAGACTTCCTGCAGAAGTGGCCTCACCTTCTCTCCTGGAACCCAGAGAGGCAGGAGAGAGAGGGAAATATTTAGATTATGAGCCACTGAGTTAGGGGACTTATTTCTTTTCTCTCTACCCATCACACATTCATAACCGTGGACATAAAAACTGTAGTGAATCTTTCCTAGTTGTTTTGGGTGAGATGTGTTGAATGTAAGAATTCACAAAACTAAATTCCTCGCTCCTCTCCCTTCTCAGTCATGGACCCTAGATTGGCTGTTGCCCCCATTTCTCCAGTGTTTCCTTCTCAGACAGCCTGGTCCTTTCCTTCTTGCAGGTGGTTATGAAGGTCCTGCCCCTTTCCCCTTCTTCCTCTCTGTTCACTGCACCCTTGTGGGCCTAGGTGGTAAAGGGAAGGGGTGGACTGTCCATGCTTGGCCCTCAGCACAGCTAATTGGATGATGCGGAATGAAGAGAAAGGGACCAACGTGCCAGCTGACCTTGGCTAGCTGATGTTGGAGCTAAAGGTTTATGACTGGGGGGCCAAAGTTATATTTTAATCTCAGATGATATTTTCAAGATGGGTCTACACTTGTGATGAGGCTGACCAGTCCGTAAATTAACCTGTCATGACTCACACTCAAACACTGCTCGCACATCCTATGTGAGAATTACTCTACAATAATTCATGACCTCTTGTCTTATGGCTTAATTAGTACATGACACTACATGAGTTGGATGAACCCAATTTGGAATATGTCCTGTGGTATGTTTAAAAGCAGAATGTGGGGAACCATTGTCCTCTTTCCTGGAGGGAAAGCAATATTGATTTTTCTATGATGTCCTCTATGTTTCTATGATATTTGTATAAGTTTCTATGATATTTGTGCTGTAACAAGTGACATGGGACTTGTGAGCCTTAGTTGGTTGATTGAACACCATTTTCCAGTAAATATTTATTGTTTACTTAGGCATTATGGAGGGATAACACATAACAGAAAAAAAAAATATGAAGCAGCAGCTCTGAAGCCTGAGCAACAGAACTCAACAGCCCCAACTCAACTCAGCTTAACTCAGCCTCATTGAACCTGATCTCAGACTCTCCACTCCTGGACTTTCTACAGCTCTCTGATCCTAGAGTCCTCTTCATTCCAGCTAGAATGCCATGTCAGGCACTTCGCAGAATTGGTCCAAAGCTGGTACGCAGACGAATGCTGGAAGAAGATGTGAATGAGATGGCCCCTGCCAGAAGACGGACCACTCTGGATTTAGTGGCCCTGGGTGTGGGCTGCACAGTGGGAGTAGGTGTGTTTGTCCTGGCTGGGGAGGTAGCTAGAGATGTAACGGGACCATCCATTGTGGTCTGCTTGTTGGGAGCCAGCCTGTCTTCTGGGTTGGCTGGGCTGTGCTATGCAGAGTTTGGTGTCCAGGTTCCCTATGCTGGCTCTTCATATCTCTACACCTATGTCACTATGGGTGAAATCTGGGCTTTCATCACTGGCTGGAACCTCATTGTCTTCTTTGTTGCTCATACAGCCACTGTGGCTCGGGCTTGGACCTTAGCTTTTGACAATCTGCTTGGGAACCAGATCTCTCAGACCCTGCATGAGAGCATCTCACCAAATGTTCCCCAGCACCTGGGAGAAATTCTAGGCTTCATTGTTGTGGGCCTTATGTTGTTGCTGATGGAATTGCTGACTCTGAGGAATAGGTGGATTTTCCCGGTTTCCAAAGTGGTCACGTTGGTGAAACTTTTGGCTCTCAGTTTTGTCATCATCTCGGGCTTCATTAAGGGAGACCTGCACAACTGGAAGCTCACAGAAGAGGACTATGTAAAGGCTGGACTCAATGACACCTCTAGCTTGGGCCCTCTGGGCTCTGGAGGATTTGTGCCTTTTGGGTTCAGGGGGATTCTCCGTGGAGTAGCTACCTGTTTCTATGCATTTATTGGTTTTAGCATTATTATTACAAGAGTGGAAGAAGCCCAGAATCCTGAGCGTTCCATCCCCATGGGCATTGTGGTTTCACTGCTCATCTGCTTTTTGTTGTATTTTGGTGTCGCTGCAGCACTAACACTTATGGTTCCTTACTACCAGCTTCGACCTGGGAGCACATTGCCAGAGATATTTCTCCATATTGGCTGGACAACTGCCTACTATGCTATAGCTTTTGTATTCCTCTGTAGTCTTTCTGTCAGCATCTTTGGCTTTATGTTCCCCATACGTAATCTGATATACATGATGGCACAGGATGGCCTCCTGTTCCCTGTCCTTGCCAGAATCCAGACCAGCACATACATGCCCAATGTGTCCACTGTAATCTTGGGCATCATCGTAGGAATCATGGCATTCTTCCTTGGACTCACTGATCTTCTGGATCTCATGTCAGTTGGGGCCCTGCTAGCTTACTCCCTGATGGCTCTTTGTGTTCTCATCCTCAGGTACCAGCCTGAGAGGAGGAACGGGGTAAAAAAAGCACAGGAGCAGGAAGAGAATGGACAGGCAGCAGAGAAACTGACACTACAAGAATTGTTTTTTCCAGGGAGCCCCACCCCCACTCCACTATCTGGCTGGGTTGTCATTGTTTGCTCCTCACTACTTGTTCTGCTGCTGGCTCTCCTCTGCCTGGTGCTGGCCCACTGGCCAGGTCTGCTTTCTGGAGATGCAGGGGTGATCACAGTGGTTGTGCTGCTCCTGGTGCTCATTACTGGGATCACTGGGGTCATCTGGAGACAGCCACAGAGTTCCACTCCCCTTCACTTTAAAGTCCCTGCTCTGCCTCTCCTCCCACTCCTGAGTATCTCTGTGAATGTTTATCTTATGATGCAGATGTCAGCTGGCACCTGGGCCCGATTTGGTGTCTGGATGCTAACTGGGTTTACTATATACTTTGGCTACGGGATCCAGCACAGCTTGGTCCCTTAACCCTACTTTAGTTAGGACCAAAACTGTAGACTCAGCAGTGAACTTAGCAGTGGCAGTCTGTATTTGAGTTGACATCATCACACTTGAATGAAGTCTGGTCCCCTGCGATAATAGAGTACTTTGGGGCACATGGAAAGCTTGGCTTCCCATGGGTAGTTGGTGGGAGAACACTAATACAACTCTATTTATAATGAAATGAAGGATGTGTCTTTGCTCTTTCTCCTTTTTTCTGTCTACTTTCCAAATGTGTTTGTACTACATACTAGGTTTTGAAAGTTATTATTAAAAGAAACCAGAAAAAGTGTTTTTCTTTCTGTTTAGATCCAGTAGGGAAATACTGGGTAAAATGGTAGTTTTATTTTTAATTTTCTGAGGAAATTCCATAATAATTTCCATAATGGCAGCATCAATTTGCATTCCCACTGACGGTAACTGAGGGTTCACTTTTCTTTATATCCTCATCAACACTTGCTATTTCTTGCTCTTTTATTTTAGCCATTCTATTGGGTGTAAAATGATATCTCAGTGTGGTTTTAAGATACATTCCCTGATGAATAATGATGTTGCCCATTTTTCATGTGTCTGTTACCCATCTGGTATGTCTTCTCTGGAAAATGTTTATTCAAGCCTTCAATCCATTTATAGGATTGTTCGGGTTTTCTGGTGTTGACTTGTAGAAGTTCTGTATATACTTTGGATATTAACACCTCTTTAGATATATCAAGTGTCCTGTGGGTAACTTGATTCTGGATAAAAAAAGGAACTTAACAAAAAAGTGAAAGTGTCTGAGCTGGGCATGCTCATGGTTGTCTCTTTAACTCATTAATTGAAGTCACAGTGAAGGGGGATGAGAAGAGAGAGACCAGGACTAGTAAGTACACTGCTGAGTGGTGCTCAAACTTCAGCAGGTGCCACCTCATCCATAGGACTTGTGAAAACAGATCACTGGGCCCCACCCCAGCCTTTGGAATTCAGTGGGTCAGAGTGGCCCCCAATACTTGTAGTTCTAACAAGTTCACAGGTAGGGCTGATACCTCTGGTCCAGGGAACACAACTGAAAAGGAAAGCTCCACCTGAAGGCCCTGATGATACAAAGATTAAGTGAGGGAAAGAAAGGTGTGCTTTGACCATTGACTTTCATTTAATGAGATTTTTTTTCATTTAATGAGATATTTAGATTAAAATAACATCCATTAATCCTCTCCCAGTGGGGATATCAGAGTGAATCATTTCACAATGTATATGTATAACAAATCACCACAGTGTACTCATTAAGTAACTTATAATTTTCTATGTCAATTATACCTCAATAAAGCTGAAATTTTAAATATGAAATACCAAAGCTATCTGTGTGTCTTTATTTCTTTATGATTGTAAATCATAGGTAAGGAGTGTATCTTTTTTTTTAAGATTGTATTTATTTATTTGACAGTGAGAGATCACAAGTAGGCAGAGAAGCAGGCAGAGAGAAAGGGGGAAGCAGGCTCCCCACTGAGCAGAGAGTATCAGTACCCTGAGATCATGACCTGAGCCAAAGGTCAGAGGCTTAACACACTGAGCCACCCAGGTGCCCCAGGAGTGTATCTTGTTTACTGCTGAGAGCATCCAGCTGGGAGCTGGGCACATAATGAGCATTTAGTAAATTCATGTTAAAGTGAATTGAACCTTACACATTTCTTTGATGCAGAAAATTCTCCTTTTAGGCTAGTGCTATGTTATTCCTTTAAGACTATCATCTGGAAGACTTCCTTGACAAACAGCATTTCTCTACTTTCAGAACTAAATCTAGAAGTGCCTCTAGACCTGTACTAAGCTATTACAAGTTTTGCCTTTGTGTGGCTATGCCTGAATTCTGGTGACTATCCTGTCTCTTCTATCAGAATGGAGTCTTACTCCAAGCAAGAAGTAGGTTCTTTCCTTCCTCTCGACCCAACATTAGAAACAGTGTTGTTCATTCAGAGAGCAACAGGAAAAATGCAGACCTGGAACAGGAACATACCCAACATGACCTCCGTTGGTCCTGCTCCATGTCTTTCCATGGAATATGGGAAGGAGCCAGAAGTAGTGAAATTGATGAAAGGCCCAACCTTCTCTCTCTGACTCCAGGGAATTCCTAAAGATGAAACTGGCTCCAGTGTGGGCACAACAGGCATCTTTTTTGATGTAGTCAATGACTGGAACAGAAGGGCCAGTGTTTTTCTGTTGCATTTATGTATGGGGCCTGCCCTGGGATAGAGGGCTAGGAAGCTACTTTTTTACTCACGATATTTCTCATTTTCCCCACACGGGGTAGGTGACTCCAGGGAAGCCTGGTGGAGGCAGGACCTCTCATATATTTACACACTCCTTTGGATGCTTCTTTGTAGGACTGGTGCAAAAACCTTGTGAGAGCATCTAAGATATCTTGGTAAAAAACAATGCATACCCCAAATGTGGAGGGAAATGGACTGACATGGGAGGAATTAATAACTGGATAGGAGTTAAGGCATCATTCCTTTGGAAGAAAAGGTATGAGTAGAAACGGAGAAAAAGTTATTAGTCTAGGGACACTTCCTGGAGGAAGACACTTATGGATAAATTTGGGAAATAAAAAAGTGAAAGGTGAGCTGGAAGAGAAATGGGACAGTCATTCTAGGCACATGGACCTTTAAGAGTCATGAAAGAATGAGACTCTTCTGAGGGATTTTTTTTTTCCACATTTCAAGGGAATATGAGCCAGGTTTATATTGTGTATTGTGTCATGGAGAGAGACTCCTGAATCAGGAAGGAATGACATGATTCTCATTGCCATCTGGAGGATAGACAGCAGAAGGATGTGGACAGATAGACTCTTCCTGCGAGACAGTTGTAGCACCTGCTATATCATCTAGATCCTTGCTCTAGTAGTATAGGTATCGCTTGGGAGCTTGTAGAAATGCAACGTCTTAGACCCCAACCCAGACCTACAGAATCAGAATCTGCATTTTAGCAGGCTTCCAAGTAATTTGTATGTTCTTTCAGGTTTGAGAAGCATTGGCCTGAGGTGATCAGTGATAGGTATCTAGTCTCAGAGGGACACTACAAAAGGTCTGAAAACTTTGGAACTGGGAGTATAAGAGGATGAGCCTAGGCTGGGGGAGTTGAATTTGAGGAAGAGGGAGAGTATAGTCATTAGCTTCCCTCTTGTCTCCAGGCCTCCAACACTGGTCACTATGGCAGGTTTTGGCACTCTTCCCACTTTGGGACAATGCCTGTTGTGCCCTCCCAGGAATCTACTTGGTCTTCAGGTGCTCCCCTGGCATAAGAATTGCATATGTAGGGACTGCTGCCCATTCTCCTACCTCTTCTTCATACGATGGCCTTAAAGGGACGGGGGAGGTCATCTTAGTCATGTCCTGACTCAGGGTTGTACTGTCCCTTAATCAAATGAGTGATAATATAATGACACTAATCAAGGAGGCTCTGGAGGTTGGGGGGATTGAAATAGGATTTCTTAAGTATCTGTCCTGGAAATTAGGATACTTTCATCTTTTGAAAACTGTATGAAGACATCAGATGACTACATGGGTGGTTATACCCTGACAGGGCCCAAAACTAATGCTTTTTAAGAGATCTTTTGATGATTCTTAATGGGTTAATAACAAACTATATAAGACCTGTAATTCCAGAGACCTGCTGATAGGCAATGGAACAATGTTACCAGGTGGGCATTTGGAAGTTTTCTTACACTTTTGAGGGTTTATGTACCTCATCCTAAATCAGAATGAGTGAGGAAGACAGGCCAATATTGAAGGAAAACAGACTGAGTTGAACAAAAGGAAAAATATTCTGAGATTAGCAAGGTGATGGGGGATATGGCTGTCTCACTTGGATGTGTTATGCTTCAAATGGGCTCCTGCCCAGAACCAGCAAAATGGATAAAATGAACTCTCAAAATTACTGTTGCCCCAAGAAATCTCCAGTCAACTTGTTAAGTGAAAGACTGGTTTGAGTGTGTGGTGTAGATAAGATGGTGAGGCATGGGGATGATGAAAAAAACATTTGAGCATTGAAATCTGCTAAAATTGTAATCAGGAGAGGAGGAGTCAAGAAGGTGGAGAAGTAGCAGGGTGAGACGACATCAGGTAGCAGATCAGCTAGATAGCTTACCAAACCATTCCGAACACCTACAAATCCAATAGGAGATCAAAGAGAAGAAGAGAAACAATTCTAGAAACAGAAAATTGACTACTTTCTGAAAGGTAGGACCGGCAGAGAAGTGAATCCAAAGCGACAGAAAGATAGACCACAGGGGGCGGGCCCGGCACCCGGCAAGCGGTGGAGCAATGGAGAACAAAATCAGGACTTTTAAAAGTCTGCTCCAAAAAAAAAGTCTGCTCCACTGAGGGACATCGCTCCAGAGGCTAAACCAGGGTGAAGCCCATGCAGGGACAGCATGGCCTCAGGTCCCACGGGGTCATAGAAGGATCGGGGTGTCTGAGTATCACAGAGTTCACAGGTATTAGAGCAGGGAAACCAGCTACAGAGACGGAGATGAGGAGTGAGCTCTCAACTCAGGGCTACCTTGAACCGTAATCTGTGGCACAGGCCATGGCTCTGAGAGTGGGGTCCCCCAAGATCTGGGGAGACCCCCCAGAGGAGCTCAGGGATCTGCGGGGTTCAGAGACTCCAGGTGGAGCTGTGTGCCAGAGACAGGGATGCTTGGTCACAGGCTGGGTGAGCTTGGAGTGCAGCTGGAGGCCAGGGAGATGGGAGTGATTGAGCACTTTTCTCTGAAGGTGCACTGAGGAGTGGGGCCCCAAGCTCTTGGCTCAGGGGAGAGGGTTGAGAGGGAGGCTGATTGGGAGGCTGCCACTTTCATTCCTGTCCTCGGAAACTCTACGGAAAGTGTTCAGGGAACAAAAGCTCCCAAAAGTGAACCCGAGCAAATTACTTAGCCTGGACCCTGGTAAGGGTGGTGCAATTCTGCCTCAGAAAAAAATCACTTGAGAATCACTAGAACAGGCCCCTCCCCCAGAAGATCAATAAGAAATTCAGCCAAGAACAAGTTCACTTACCAAGGAAAACAGCAGAATTCCAGAGGAGGAGAAAGCAAAGCATGGAATTCATGGCTTTCTCCCCATGAATCTTTAGTCTTGCAAAGTTAATTACTTTTATTAATTTAATTTTTTTCTACTAAATGTTTTTAACTTTTACTCTTTGCTCTTTTAATGTTTTTTAACTAGTTTATCTTAACAATACCTTTCATTAAAAAATAATTGTTTTTGAACCTTCATTATTATAGTCATATTTTATCCTTCATTATATCTAACTTTATTTTTTGTATGCACATAGGGCTTTTTCTTCTAAAAAAATTTGGGATACAACTTCTTCTAATAGATCAAAATACACCCTAAATATAACATGGGGATCATTCTAGTCTCCAGACTGAGCAAATTCTCTCCACCTTCTTTTTCTTTATTCTCCCAACCAACTTACTTTATCAATTCCTTTTTTAGAAATAAAAAAATTTTTTTTCATCTCTATGGTCATATTCCATCCCTTCATTGTGTTTACCCTTATATACATTTTTCTTTCTTTAAAATTTGGGAGGTAGTTTCCTCTAAGAGATCAAAATACTCCCAAAAGTAGTTGGTGACCCTGTTCTAATCACAAGTCTAATATATATATATATGCATTTTTTTAATATTTTTCTTTATTTGTTTTATTTTTTTAATTTGTTTTTCTGAACTTCTTTTTACCCCCTTTCTCCCCCTCCCCATGATTTGGGGTCTCTTCTGATTTGGTTAAAGCACATTTTCCTGGGGTCTTTGCCACCCTTTTAGTATTCTATTTTCTCCTTCATGTATTCTTATCTGGACAAAATGACAAGGTGGAAAAACTCACCACAAAAAAAAGAACAAGAGGCAGTACCGAAGGCTATGGATCTAATCAATTCAGACATGGGTAATATGTCACATCTAGAGTTCAGAATGACGATTCTCAAGGTTCTAGCTGGGCTTGAAAAAGGCATTGAAGATATTAGAGAAACCCTCTCTGGAGAAATAAAAGCCCTTTCTGGAGAAATAAAAGAACTAAAATTTAGCCAAGTTGAAATTTAAAAAAAGCTATTAATGAGGTGCAATAAAAAATGGAGGCTCTTACTGCTAGGATAAATGAGGCAGAAAAAAGAATTAGTGATATAGAAGACCAAATGACAGAGAATAAAGAACCTGAGCAAAAGAGAGACAAACAAATACTGGACCACGATGGGAGAATTCGAGAGATAAGTGACACCATAAGATGAAACAACATTAGAATAATTGGGATTCCAGAAGAAGAAAGAGAGAGGGGAGCAGAAGGTATATTGGAGAGAATTATTGTAGAGAATTTCCTTAATATGGCAAAGGGAACAAGCATCAAAATCCAGGAGGTGCAGAGAACCCCCCTCAAAATCAATAAGAATACGTCCACATCCCATCATCTAATAGTAAAATTTACAAGTCTTAGCGACAAAGAGAAAATCCTGAAAGTAGTCCGGAACAAGAAGTCTGTAACATACAATGGTAAAAATATTAGATTGGCAGCAGACCTCCACAGAGACCTGGCAGGCTAGAAAGAACTGGCATCATATATTCAGAGCACTAAAGGAGAAAAACATGCAGCCAAGAATACTATACCCAGCTGGCTATCATTGAAATAGAAAGGGAGATAAAAAGCTTCCAGGACAAACAAAAACTGAAGAATTTGCAAACACCAAACCAGTTCTACAGGAAATATTGAAAGGGGTCCTCTAAGCAAAGAGAGAGCCTAAAAGTTGTAGACCAGAAAGGAACAGAGACAATATACAGTAACAGCCACCTTACAGGCAATACAATGGCACTAAATTCATATCTCTCAATAGTTATCCTGAATGTTAATGGGCTAAATGCCCCAATCAAAAGGCACAGGGTATCAGAATGAATAAAAAAAACAAAACCCATCAATATGCTGTCTGCAAGAAACTCATTTTAGACCCAAAGACACCTCCAGATTTAAAGTGAGGGGTGGAAAACAATTCACCATGCTAATGGGCATCAAAAGAAAGGTGGGGTGGCAATCTTATATCAGATCAATTAGATTTTAAGCCAAAGTCTATAATAAAAGATGAGGAAGGACACTATATCATACTCAAAGGGTCTGTCCAAAAAGAAGATCTAACAATTTTAAATATCTATGCCTCTAATGTGGGAGCAGCCAACTATATAAACCAGTTAATAAAAAAATCAAAGAAACAAATTGACAAGAATACAATAATGGTATGGAACTTTAACACTCCCCTCCCTGAAATGGACAGATCATCTAAGCAAAAGATCAACATGGAAATAAAGGCCTTAAATGACACACTGGACCAGATGGACATCACAGATATATTCAGGACATTCCATCCCAAAGCAACAGAATACACATTCTTCTCTAGATCACATGGAAAATTCTCCAGAATAGATCACATCCTGGGTCACAAATCAGGTCTCAACTGATATCAAAAGATTGGTATCATCCCCTGCATATATTCAGACCACAACGCTCTGAAGCTAGAACTCAATCACAAGAGTAAATTTGGAAAGAACACAAATACATGGAGACTGAACAGCATCCTTCTAAAGAATGAATGGACCAACCAGGAAATTAAAGAAGAATTGAAAAAAATTCATGGAAACACATTATAATGAAAACACAGCAGTTCAAAGTCTGTGGGACACAGCAAAGGCAGTCCTGAGAGGAAAATAGAGTGATACAAGACTTTCTTAAGAAACAAGAAAGGTCTCAAATACACAACCTAACCCTACACCTAAAGGAGCTAGGAAAAGAAAGCCTAAACCCAGTAGGAGAAGAGAAATAATAAAGATCAGAGCAGAAATCAATGAAATAGAAACCAAAAAAAATTGAACAAATCAATGAAACTAGGAGCTGGTTCTTTGAAAGAATTAATAAGATTGATAATCCCCTGGCCAGACTTATCAAAAAGAAAAGAGAAAGGACCCAAATAAATAAATTCATGAATGAAAGAGGAGAGATCACAACCGACACCTAAGAAATACAAACAATTATAAGAACACATTATGAGCAGCTCTACACCAAGAAATTTGACAATCTGGAAGAAATGATACATTCCTAGAGACATATAAACTACCACAACTGAATCAGGAAGAAATAGAAAACCTGAACATACCCAAACCAATAAGATTGAGGCAGTTATCAAAAATCTCCTAAAAAACAAAAGCCCAGGGCCAGATGGCTTTCCAGGGGAATTCTACCAAGCATTTAAAGAAGAATTACTTCCTGTTCTCCTGAAACTGTTCCAAAAAATAGAAATGGAAGGAAAACTTCCAAACACATTTTACAAGACCAGCATCACCTTGATCCCCAAACCAGACAAGGATCAAAAAAGGGAATTATAGACCAATTCCTCGAAGAACACAGATGCGAAAATTCTCACCGAAATACTAGCCAATAGGATCCAACAGTACATTGAAAGGATTATTCACCATGACCAAGTGGGATTTATTCCAGGGCTGCAAGGTTGGTTCAACACCCGTAAATCAATCAATGTGAAACAACACATTAATAAAAGAAAGAACAATAAAAGAAAGAAAAGAATAAAAGAAAGAACGATATGATACTCTCAGTAGATGCTGAAGAAGCATTTGATGATGTACAACATCCCTTCCTGATTAAAACTCTCCAAAGTGTAGGGATAGAGGGCACACACCTCAATATTATCAAAGCCATCTATGAAAAACCCACTGCAAATATCATTCTAAATGGAGAAAAACTGAGAGCTCTTCCACTAAGGTCAGGAACACGGCAGGGATGCCCATTATCACCACTGCTATTCAACATAGTACTAGAAGTCCTAGCCTCAGCAACCAGACAACAAAAAGAAATTAAAGGCATCCAAATTGGCAAAGAAGAAGTCAAACTATCACTCTTTGCAGATGATATGATACTATATATGGAAAACCCAAAAGACTCCACTCGAAATCTGCTAGAACTTGTACATGAATTCAGTAAAGTGTCAGGATATAAAATCAATGTGCAGAAATCAGTTGCATTTCTTTACACCAACAACAAGACAGAAGAAAGAGAAATTAAGGAGTCAATCCCATTTACAATTGCACCCAAAACCATAAGATACCTAGGAAGAAACCTAACCAAAGAGGCAAAGAATCTATACTCAGAAAACTATACAGTATTCATGAAAGAAATTGTGGAAGGCACAAAGAACTGGAAAAATGTTCCATGCTCCTGGATTGGAAGAATAAATATTGTGAAAATGTTTGTGTTACCTAAAACAATCTACACATTTAATGCAATCCCTATTAAAATCCCATCCATTTTTTTCAAAGAAATGGAACAAATAATCCTAAAACTTATATGGAACCAGAAAAGACCTCAAATAGCCAAAGGAATATTGAAAAAGAAAGCCAACGTTGGTGGCATCACAATTCCGGACTTCAAGCTCTATTACAAAGCTGTCATCATCAAGACAGCATGGTACTGGCACAAAAACAGACACATAGATCAATGGAACAGAATAGAGAGCCCAGAAATAGACCCTCAACTCTATGGTCAACTAATCTTCGACAAAGCAGGAAAGAATGTCCAATGGAAAAAAGACAGCCTCTTTAATAAATGGTGTTGGGAAAATTGGACGGCCACATACAGAAAAATGAAATTGGAACATTTCCTTACACCACACACGAAAATAGACTCAAAATGGATGAAGGACCTCAATGTGAGAAAGGAATCCATCAAAAGCCTTGAAGATAACACAGGCAGCAACCTCTTCAACCTCAGCTGCAGCAACTTCTTCCTAGGAACATCACCAAAGGTAAGGGAAGCAAGGGCAAAAATGAACTATTGTATGGACTTCATCAAGATCAAAAGCTTTTGCACAGCAAAGGAAATAGTCAACAAAACCAAAAGACAACTGACAGAATGGGAGAAGAAATTTGCAGACAACATATCAGATAAAGGGCTAGTATCCAAAATCTATAACGAACTTATCAAACTCAACACCCAAAGAACAAATAATCCAATCAAAGAAATGGGCAGAGGACATGAACAGACATTTCTGCAAAGGAGACATCCAGATGGCCAACAGACACATGAAAAAGTGCTCCACATCACTCAGCATCAGGGAAATACAAATCAAAACCACAATGAGATACCACCTCACACCAGTCAGAATGGCTAAAATTAAAAAGTCAGGAAATGACAGATGCTGGCGAGGATGTGGAGAAAGGGGAACACTCCTACACTGTTGGGGGGAATGCAAGCTGGTGCAGCCACTCTGGAAAACAGCATGGAGGTTCCTCAAAACCTTTAAAATAGAGCTACCCTATGACCCAGCAATTGCTCTATTGGATATTTACCCTAAAGATACAAATGTAGTGATCCAAGGGGGCATGTGCACCCGAATGTTTATAACAGCAAGTCCACAATAGCCAAACTATGGAAAGAACCTTTCCAACAGATGAATGGATAAAGAAGAAGTGGTACATATGTACAATGGAATACTATGCAGCCATCAAAAGAAATGAAATCTTGCCATTTGTGATGACGTGGATGGAACTAGAGGGTATTATGCTTAGCGAAATAAGTCAATCGGAGAAAGACAACTATCATATGATCTCCCTGATATGAGGAAGTGGAGATGCAACGTGGGGGGTTTGGGGCGTAGGAAAAGAATAAATGAAACAAGATGGGATCTGGAGGGAGAAAACCATAAGAGACTCTTTGTTTTTTCTTTTTTTCTTTTTTTTTTTTTTTTCATAAGAGCCTCTTAATGTCACAAAACAAACGGAGGGTGCCCAGGGGAAGGGTGATGGGGTTATGGACATTGGGCAGTGTATGTGATATGGTGAGTGCTGTAAGTGTGTAAACCTGGCAATTCACAGACCTGTACCCCTGGGGCAAATAATTCATTATATGTTTATTTAAAAAATTTTAAAAATTGTAATCAAGTCTCAGGTTTAGGAGAATAAGTTGCATGTTAGGGCTCAAATAAGAGTTTTAGGTTTTCGTGTTCTTCCTGTCTACTTGTATATATATTACCTCATTGATGAGATTGAAAAACCTCCAAGTGAATAGAACATCTCTTTTATGTATTATTTCTTTATATCTCCAATGTCTACAGAGTGATGATGAAAATAATAGCTACTATTTACTGAATACTCTGCCCTATGCTTTGTTTCAAGCACTTTACAAGATCACATATTTAATACAAAAGTTGTAGGGGTTGAGTATTGTTATATTCACTTTACAAAAGCTGACTAAGGAGGTAAAAAATGAAACAAGATGGGTTGGGAGGAAGACAAACCATAAGAGACTCCTAATCTCTCAAAACAAATTGCGGGTTGCTGGGGGATGGAGGAGATAGGGATAGGGTGGCTGGCTTATAGACATTGGGGAGGGTATGTGCTATGGTGAGTGCTGTGAAATGTGTAACCCTGATAATTCACAGACTTGTACCCCTGGGCGCAAATAATACATTATATGTTAATTTAAAAAGAAAAGTTGTAACTAAGGCTCAGAGAGGTGCAAAATGCAATGAAGAAATTTGTGCAAACTGAGTACTGAAGCTAAAACTTGTACCAACTCTGAGCAAAGTTCATACTGCTAACCCCTCCTTAAGCTATACTCTGCACAGAGCAGCCACTCAGTGAGGGATAGATGATCATTGAAATTTGATGGCACAGAGATAATGGAAACATAATGGATAATTACAGTTAGTGAATAATGAATAAACAATTTCTATTTGTTTGTGTCCTATGGTCAGAGTCACAGTTAGTGACACAGGCAAGCTTGTACTCAGATATTCTCTCAACTTCACTCTGCCCCACCCTGATGATAGGAGCTTGGAAAGGGGAAAGGCTGGGTATATTATATTGATAAAGCACCCCGTTGAAAGATGTGTGTGTGCCAGATATATGGACATATGTCATTGAATTTGAGTGGAAATAAGCACCAAGGAATGGGGTATATTTCCTCTATAAATATGACCATGGTTGTTAGGTATGATGTGTGTGCCTCTGTGTGTGTGTTTGTGTGCCTCTGTTTGTGTGTGCATACACAAATCCTGAAGGAGTTCAACAAGCTGTAATGAACTAGCTGCCTTTTTCCTCGGCCCTGGTTTGTGTGTTTGTACCAAATCCTGATAATCAACTTTTCATCTACTTTCAAGGGAACATCCATGAGTTTTCTTTCTGGGAAATTCATGGCTAAGATGTTGGGATGCTTTGGAGCCCCTATAAATCTGTTATAGCCAGGAGAGGTTACAGAGAAAGAGCACAGCAACCAGAGGAAATTGCCTCATGACTTTTCTTTCTAGCCTAATACACAGCCATCCTTGTAACCACCCATGTAACCCCCTCCCCTCTCCTAGAACCCCTTCATGGAAGGTACTAAAAGAAGCTATTTTATTTACATCTTTGCTTCCAAATGGGACTTTCTATTTGAGCCATCCCAGAAAGTGGAGAATTAAAAATTATATTAACTCAGGAATGTAGAGTTGAGATTGTGAGAAATAGGGGACTTGTGAAATGAACTTCATAGAAAACAAGGAGCTTTGACAGAAGAAAGGATGTAAGAGGAGCTGAATGTCTCTGTTTCCTTATTTAGAGCACCTGAAGCAAAGCTCCTGGAAACAGGACGCAGGACAACCTTCACGTGGTTTGAAGGCAGACACAGCCCAGGAACCCCTTTTTCCATCTTCTAATGCCAGCACTTGGGAGACTGTTTTATGAGGGATTTTTATGACAAACTTTGCATCTGACCTTTAATGGCATCTCTTGTCCAGTGAAGGAGGAAATACAGGTATTTACTGACATATAGTGTCTAAAGATCAAGGAAAATTGACTATGGAGATGGGAGGAGGAGGGGTGTCTCTCTTTCCTTCAGGTACGCAAATTATCCAACTTAAGTGGTGTGGTATATTCTTTGTGCTCTTCTTAGTAATGAGATTAAGAAATCCTCTCATTGTCATTAAGGAACTCAGGGGAGGGAGAGAAGAGATGAGAGACCTATAGATGGAGGCATAATGGGTACCCTGCTCCATTTGAACAGTACAGACCTTTAATAAGATCAGCTGCAAGAGAAGGGGGGAATAAATGGACCCTGGGACTCAGGTCCTGACCCTTATTGCCCTATAGAAAGCTTCTGGCTTCTGCAGTAATACCTTGAATTTCACTGGCCCTTGTATTTCACTATCCTGATGACAGAAGGTCAGTGTCAAATAATGCCCTAAGTCAAGAAATCCTTCCCTGTAACTATGTCTTTTCCTTATGTCTTTTCCATACTTCCAATCTCTGACTACTGAAATTCTACACAATCATCACAGTCCAAGTTTTTTGTTGTTGTTGTTTTTTTGTTTTCCCACAAAGATCTTTATTTACAAATGAACTGAGAGAAACTTCCCTCATGTGTTACAAAAATATAAATATACACACTCTGCACCTGCAAAGTTCCCAGAGGTACATCTACTGTCCGAAGGGGGAGGGGTGTGGGGTGCTGAGGGCCCCAGGCTAACAGCCAGGCTGTACACAGTCCTTAGTGCTGGCAGTGGGCAGAAGAAATTATGAAAGAAACTGGGAGACGTCTTAGAGGTCAGATGTCAGGATAGGGGAATAATCTGGAAATGACATAGGGCTCTTTCATCACATGGATATGAGCAATGCTGTCTCATCTTTCCTCACTGTTCCCTTGTGAGGCGCCTGGGGCTGTGGTCCCCCACACGGCCCCTGCGGCTACCCCCCAGCCTGTCAGAGCGCAGCAATGGCCTTGGCAGCCACCTGGCGGCCCAGGGACAGACTGAGGTCCGTGATGGCCAGAACCACCTTGGGGCTGGACATGGCTGACACCTTCACCAGTTCCGATACGGTGGTGAAGGGCGTGAAGTGCAGGATGCTGGACTCGGCTGCCCTGCTCCAGGCAATCCACACACTCCTCCATGAACCACTGCACAAACTGAGTGTGCGGGCCCGCGGTCCGCGAGCCCAGGATGGATGAGATGAGCAGGAAGAGGTTGGCCAGGACTCGGTTCAGCGGGTCTCTCCTGTTAACCGTGTGCAGCTGGGAGGCTGACAGGGAGCTGCTCATGAAGCGGTCAGTGGGACTCGAGAGGATGTTGGCATCTTCCTCATTGGAGCTCAGCAGTCGCATCAGTTTTGAGGGCTGCATGTCGTCCAAGGGGAAGAGACTGATATAATCTTCGATGTCTTCATGGTGTCTCTTCTTTTGGCGGGAGGACGCCTGTCCCTTATGGGAGGAATAGGAACTGAGGGCACACCAGACGGCTAGCTTGGCCAGCGCAGTGCCATGAGGCTGTGCCACTTGGAGGAATAGGTGAGCAACCCTGGCAGGATGTGGCCCAGCAGGACCAGGGTCACCTGCTGCATGTCCAGACAGAAGATAGAGTAGAGCAGCTCCACTGCCCGCAGCGTGTGCTCCTTCCACGTCTCCTTCAGCAGCTCCTTAATGAGGTTGTTGCAGAACCAGTAGACGCCTCCCATGTGCAGCAGGGTATCAAAGATGTGGATGGAGCGGCTGACCACCCACCCCTTCTCTAGCACCTTGGCGACTATGTCCGTCAGCACCTCCTTGATGGGTCGCTTGGGAGGCAGCAGGTTCCAGTAGGGCATTGTGTCCACACCCATGGACGGGAACTTGATCTGGGTGGCCGTCTGCTGCAGCACGTCGGCACACATGTGCTCCAGGATCGAGCTCATGATCACCATCCTCTCACTGTAGAACTGCAGTGTGTTCTCACTGTACAGCAGCCCTGCCAGCTGGCAGATCATCTGCAGTGACTTCTCGCGCTCATCCAAACCCAGCATCCGCACCTGGGCCACAAGCCAAGCCACAGCACACACTGCCAGACTGCACACCTTCTCCTTGATGTTATCTGTGATTTTCTGGATGGACTCGAAGGCCAGTACCCCATTCTCCCAGGCATTGAGGATTTCCAAGATGGCCGCTGAAATGCTGTGGCTTCGTGCCCCTTCATCTGCACCAACTTCATCTCCGAGGAGTTGTTGAGCAAGGCCACCAAGGACTCCACTTTGGTGGAGTCAGGCCAGAAGCAGGGGTGGTCAGGGTTCAGGATTTTGCCCTCCTCGGGCATGCAAGTCTGCATCCACGTCTCAAAGAAGGGCACCTGTGCTCCTGTGCTTGACTCGGACAGAATCACCTCTGAACCATAGGTCTGAGCCACATGGCACAACATGAGGAAGGAGATGTTGAAGAGCAAGGCGCGAACGGAGGCTGCTTTGGCGAGTTCTTCATTGCCGTGTGTTGTGAATTCATTCAAACTGATGAATTTCCGGGCGAAGGATTTAATCTTCCCAGTGGCGGCGGCAGCGGCCAGCAGCAGATCCAGACTCTTCCCGGACAGCATGTGGCCCAGGACTCCTAGCAGGCCCTCTGGGGACTTGGAGTGGTCTGCATCCATCGTCTTGAGGATATTTGTGACAGTGGGCTCTGCCCGGAGGATGAGCCCAGGATTGGGCTGGATGTTGGCATTTTCTCCTGATTTCAGCTGGGGTGCATGCTCCCGGTCTGCTGCCACTTGGCCATGAGGTTGGTCACACTGGTTTCAGACAGAAGCCCCTGCTTGCTACATTTTTGGAGTAGGAATTTTGTACAGTCACAGTTGCAGCGCTGGTCAGCTTTATCCAGCAAGGGTGTGAGCTTCAGCAGGAACTCGAAAGCACAGCTGACGTCCTCTGTAAAGTCCTTGTCCCCGTGACAGTATTTCTTTAACTTCACCAACACCTGTGGGATCTTGAGGAAGGTGAAAACTGTCCACTTGAGCTCCTCTGTACCCTCGGGAGACTCGATGAGCCCCACGAAGCAAGCCTTCCAGATTTCCAGGACGAAAAGTGGGATGGGAATATGCTGCATGCGCTTCACCATCATCAGCTGTTCCACCAGGGGCTGTGTCTCGCCTGTCAGGTTCATGGAGCCCTTGAGCAGGACCACCGCATGGACTGTGGGGTAGCCCGTCTTGTGCAGCTGCTCCGAGTGTACAGCCAGCATCGTGGGGATGCTCCTAATAAGCGTGCCACACTGCTCAGCCTGGCTCCGGAGCTGGGGGTTGCTGAGATTGGCCAGGATCTCCCCAAGCTTCAAGAGAGAATGCTCAATGGCAGTCCAGGAGGAGGCCTCGTCTAGTTTGGCGATGTGGAGCAGGACTTGATTCTTGGTGCTGCTGAGGGTCTTCTCCAGGCGCAGAAGGCACATGGCAAGCTGCTTCTCCCCCGCGGCTGGAATGCCGGCCTCCAGCCCCTCCCAGAGCCACTCCGCAGAGGCTGCAGTGCAGCGCAGCAGCCAGTGGAGGACGCTGAGAAGGGCCCGGCACAGCCTGATGCACTCCTCGGCTTTGCCATGACAGCTCAGTCGGTCACAAAACATGTCCATGATATCCAGCAAAGCTTGGACACACAAGTCCCGGGAAACGTCATCAAACTTACTGATAGCTGTGAGGACAGAGGAGTAAGACACCATCTGGGAACTAATGGCATACTTCAGGTAGGACAGGACGAGAGGATTGGGGGAAGGTCCAGTCATGGCCTGCTCCAGTAGTGCTTCTGCTAGGTTGAGAATGTCCCAGGTGGCTCCTTTGGAAAAGAATTTCTTCATGTTGATTGCCCACTGGTAGTCACTCCATCGCTCCTTCCAGGCTTGCGAAATGGCTTGCTTCAAGTTCACTACCTTCATGATTTCACTCTGAGAAGGGGCCGGTGGCGGTCAGCTCTGCGTTGGAAGAAACTGAGCGTACAAGCTAGGTCTAGATCCTAGATCCATCACAGACCAAGTTTGAATCTACTTCTTGCATACACCTTCCTAGATAACTCACATCAGAAGCAATTTATTTCCTTCAACCACCTTTACTCCTCTGTGTCAATCTACCGTAGTTATCTCTCCACACATTGTCTTCTGTTGTAGTTATCCTGTATCTTCTTTGTCCCTTACTCAACTCTAAGCTTTTGGAGTGGGGAGACTGCACCCTGTATATTTTTACATTCTCTCCACTGGGCCCAACACAGAACCTAAGAATTGTTAAATAATTGCATGCAAGGTATACAATTGCAGGGAAGGAAGCCATGTGTAGAGATGTAGAAGTAAGTGCATTATGAATGTTGATTAAGGATATTACCGTTAATATAGGTCAGGTCATGATACTTTCAGGTATAGATCATTTTATTAGGAAATTTTTACCCAACCAGTAGATTGGTTCCTTCTTTGGTCCAACTTCTAACCTCCCTGCTGCCTTGGGAAGAGGGTAAGTCAGGGCTCTCCCCTTTTCTCAGAATGGACCCTGCCACCTCTTCTCCAGCTGAGGATTTTCAAGCAAAGCAGAGTTAAGAGCTTTGATCTTGCTACAGACTTGGAGACAGAAGAAGATAGTGGTGTCTGAAATAATGGCCCGGGATGTGAGGAGATGGAGACAGAAGTACACAATGAGAGAGGCAAATCGCTGTCACAGAGACTTCCTCTCACCTCCCACCTCAGTCTCAGTGAGTTCTGGGCTCTGTTCTCTTTGGGTCAGGGTTTTGGGGCTTCAGGGAAGGGGGAGATATCCCCTGATTTTAGAGGCCCCCACCCTCTGACCCCAGTCATCCCTGGATCCCTGCTCCAAGGCTGAAGACAGCCCAGGCTATGAGGGGCAAGCAGTCCGCCAGTATCCCAGCAGCCTCAGCTAAGCAGTTCATACCAAGGTCTTCCTTTGACCACTTTCCCACCGGCCTCCTTCAGAACAAGTTGGTAGTATTAGTTTCTGTCTCTTGCACATCAGGGGTCACATTAGAAAAGGCTTGGGAGTGGGTAAGAAGAATCTGACACTGGTACCTGGAGCTTTTACACCTGTTCACCCTTTCCCAACACTGCTTCCTCCTGGGACATATTTTTTAGTCAGTAGTTCAAGCCTGATGGTTCCCCTTTTCAGGAAGATTTTGACCTTGGTAGAGTTGGGGATATTGTTCTATACATTTTACTCCATCTCCTCATGGTTCTTCAGTC
Source organism: Mustela lutreola (assembly GCF_030435805.1). Classification (NCBI taxonomy): domain Eukaryota; kingdom Metazoa; phylum Chordata; class Mammalia; order Carnivora; family Mustelidae; genus Mustela; species Mustela lutreola. The sequence goes on along the minus strand of NC_081297.1, from coordinate 87,232,503 downwards.
TTTCGATGCTCCCCTGGCAACGGGTCCCTCCCTCCCTCCAGGGGAGCCCAGTACCAGCGCCCAGGGCCCAGGCCTTGCTCTGCAGGGAGCGCTGTTCTCTGCTGCCATCTTGTGGCTGCAGAGCGCTTAGCAAGCCTCTGCTGAGTAGCTTCCCCTCCTATCCTCGCCCCCTGGTGGAAATTGCGTGTACCACAAGAAGCATTCTGTGGTCCTCCAACTTCATCTTTCCCTCCAAATGCCCTGCTTTCTGGAGGCACTCAGGACCTCCTTAAGGCTGGGAAAGTCTTCCTGAGATTTCATCCCTTTTGCTGTTGTCTGAGGTTTTAGTTCTGCTTTGGGGGATGTGCGGTGTAGACAAAGGGCTGAGATAAAGATATTGAGCAGAGAGAGCAATTTCTCTTTCTCTTGGTCTCCATCTACAACCTCAGCTCCCAGAGTTGCAGAGTTTTTAAAGAAAGCGGCAGGGGTATGACATCCTGGAAAGAATGGGTCTAGAGCAGACCTGGATTATGAGTCTAGGCTTCTGTGAATTTGTGCCTGAGCTCAGTGCATCAGCCTTAGAGGAGACAGATTGGCTGGAGCCAGGCGGGAGGAGGCACGGATGCTGGAGGGAGATGGCCTATGTGACAGATGCTGGCAGGACTCCTTATCTCCCTCTCTGGAGTCCTCTGTTTCAGGATCTCCATTACAACATTCAGTACAGCTCTGAACATACTCACCAGAGGCACATTTTTGTCCTTTAGGGTGGATCTAATTTTAGAAAATTGTCAAGGTTTCTCTAAGGCTGGTGAAAAAGGTGAGGACCCAGATGGGAAAGGGCCCTGGCCAGGGGAGCTCCCTGACAGCTGGGAAGAGAAAGCTGATGGCAGGACAGAGAGACACAGTGCTCTGGGCACTCCCTCAGCAAATGTGTGTGAGCTGAGTTGCTCAAGGGCAACTGGACCAGATGCCATGACTTGAATGATGAGAAACTGACAATGACCACAGGAGGAAAGATGGAGGAAGATACAGAACTCTGGAAGGTTTTTGAGGAGACAAGAATATTGACTCAGCTAGCAAGGAGCAGGAACATGGAGAGGATCACTAACCAGACTGTCCCAGCACCTTCTCCAGAGCTTGTCAGCCTCCCTTGCCTGCCTGACCCAGTTTCTCTTTCTCCTTGGCTCCCACTCCCCTGCACTGGGTGTATCAGGCTGCATGAATCCTGAGAAATGAAGGCTGAGCTCAGTCCTCTAAGCCTGGCAGCACTGCAGGGCGAGGAGAGGTGAGGTCCATACCCATGCATGGCCTCTGGGACCCCAGGTGGGCACTGGGAGGCAGCCCCGCCTTCTCAGGTTTCTGTGCCCTTCCATCAGGAGCAGCTCCTGAGAAGGGCCCAGGCTCATCAGGAATCAGGTGAGAGGGAAGAGGCTCCTGGAGCAACTATGCAGCCCCCTCCCTGCCTGGCTCCTGCTGCACTCCTGCCTCCTCTCTCTCTGTCTGCTCCTTCCCTCCTCCCTGCAGCCCTGTCTGCTTCCTTCCAGCTTGGCCTCCTTCACCTTCACCCCATCAGCACATCTGTCTGTCTTTGGGCCTGTTTGTCTGTCTGTCTGACTGCAGATATTCTGTGGTCTGAGATGTCCCAGGACTGGGTCTGCCCTCAGCTCTCCCTTCTGGCTGTCCCTCTCCCCGCATCCCTCCCCCAGAGTCTGAGGGTCTCTCTTCCCATCACATCTGTCTGAGTCTCACCCTGTGAACCTGTCAGCGTCTCCCCCACATCTCCTCCTGTCTGTGTCCTGTGCTGCCTCCCCCACCCCTGGTCCCTCTCTGCTCTCCCTCCCAGCTATCTTCCCTGCTTCTTTTATCTTTTTTTCTCTCAGCCCCTTTTCCTATCTCTGCCTCACACCCCTGCCTCTCCTCCTCTTCCCTCCTTCCCTCCTCAAAGTGCAGACACTTCCTGTGACATCACCTGGGTGAACTCCACCTGCCAGTTTCCCCCATTCTGTCCCCCTCCCCCAGGGGAGACTTCTGGCCCCAAATCTGTATCCTCTGCATTCCCCCAGTCCTGGGCCAGTTGTCTTCCTTACCTATTGATTGTCTGGAGAACCTGGAATTTTCCCCAGCCTCACACCCTCTATACAGCAGGCAGTGAGTAGCACAGGGAGAAAGGGGAAGAGATTGCTCTGGGGACCAGTTGCATGGATAGACCGACCCTCCCCTGTATCTACCCTTCTTGCCCTCAAGCAGGTGCACATCTGGGGAAATCCCAGTTGAGGCGGGGAGACAGCCCAGGACTGTTGGAACAGACACAGATCAAACACCCAGGTGCCCCTCCCCTTCTGTTCTGTCATGAAAGTTGTCCTTCCAGTCCTGCCTGCCCCTTTTGCCTCTGGGAATTCTGGCTCTGTAGTCTTGGCACAGAGCCTACCCCGCACAGTACCTGGAACACAGGAGGTGCTCAGTTAGTGCCCTTGGTCCAGGCCTCCTGCAGATGTGTTAGGGCAGGGTCAGTGTGATTTATGGTTTCTCCTCAGCTGGAGGTTCTTCCTGTGATCAGGAGCAATTCTTTCTGCTCCAAGTTCAGTGTCTCTTCCTATAGCTAGTACAGACTCTGACCCTTTAGGGACCTGCCATCTCTCTATTCCTTTCATTTCCACCCCAGGCTTTAAGGCACACAGTTGAGGGTTTAGAGGCATGTCAGCAGCATCAAGTGGAGACAGTGGTGGTGCCGCTTTACCTGGAGACCCACGGATTCGTGGGCGCGTCACCTGTGCATTCAGCCCTGGGTCTCTAAGTAGGCGCCACCTTCTGCATTTCTGAGAAGTCTTGCCTCTGCTTGAAGATTAACATTGTGGAAACAAACAGGCACCTTCCTTTGGTCACTGTTTCAGGGTCTTGGGATCCCCTCATTATGACTGTCTAGAGCAGGAAGCTCTGCAGGCAGGGACCACGTCTTTACTTCCTCCAGCCCAAGGCTCAATACTCATTCAGTCAAAATATGCTGTGAACACTGAGCGACTGTCTCAGGAAATCCTTGTGGTGATGCGTAAGCCAGATCCCTTTTGTTTTTATTCCTGGAGTGATAGGAAACATGGGTGAGGGGGCAGGGGAGGGGGCGGGGGATGGATAGTGTGGTTGCGGAACATAGTGCGGGGGCACGTCTGTCCTTATTTATGTTCTTGTTTAAAGGATTGCTGAGGGACCCCGGGGAGGCTCAGTAGCTAAGTGTCTGCCTTCAGCCCAGGTCATGGTCCAGGGCCCTGGGATCAAGTCCTTCATCAGCCTCCTTGCTCAATTGGAATCCTGTTTCTCCCTCTCCCTGCTCCCTCTGCTTATGCGTGCTCTCACTCTCGCTCTCGTTCTCCTTCCCTTCCCGACAAATAAATCAATATTCATCTTTAAAATAACTTTTAAAAATCTTAAAAAAAATAAATTAAATTAATTAAAATTAAATTAATTCAAAAAGAAATCTTTTTAAAAAACAAAATCTGTAAAAAAATAAAATAAAATAAAGGACTGTTGAGTGGGCTCTTTAACTGGATCTGAGATTGGCCTCCAAATCAGCACAGGCTCGGCTCCACCAGGCTCCCCACGCCCTCTTCCTGTCAGCCAGGACCACCTGTATAGCCAAGACCCTGAAAAGCTTGTTTACTTCTAAATTCTCATCTTCCTTCCTACAAGGTCTCCAGCAAGGTTCCATTTAGTTCCATCCTCAGTCCACTTCCTTACCCACGCAGAGCCCCACTAGTCTTCCATTGCCCACCTCCTGCTTTCTTCCAGGATTCTATTTAAGCCACCTCCTTTCCCGTTCCCCACCCTTCCCTTGTATCTGCCTCCTAATGGCCCCAACTCCCTGAGACCCAGTCTTGCTCATGCCACCTCTCTTGAAGGTCCCTCCTCCCAGAAGGTCCCCCCTCCTGAGGGTCCTATTTCCATAAAGGCCAAGCTAAGCTCTACTCCAAGTCCTGACTCTGCTTGGTCAATCTCCTTACCTCTTCCTGGGTTTGGCTTGCAGTTTCTTTTGAGGTCTTTCTCCTCTTAGACAGGAAAGGCCCACTGGTAAGTGATTTCTTGTGTTTATAGAGTTGGCAAGAAAACTGAGAGCCACAGAGGAAGAAAGTTGACTGTGTACTACCACTGGCTGTGAAAGCCCTTAGAGTTCGAGCAAAGGGTGTTTCTTGGAACTAGAGCTAGTGTTTGGATTGTGGGGTACAGAGCAGAGGCCTTGTGAGTTTGGAAAGGGCAAGTAGGTTTGCTGGGGTCAGAGTGATGTGGACGCCTACACTCTGTTTCCCTCCAGATCAGAAATGTTCTCAGTTCTGGTGAGCAAAATATGAGTTAGAGGAGGTTGTTCCTTGGTGCTTTTTCTCCAGCATCCTTCCCACCTCTTTGCCCTGCCCTGCCCTATTCCTGGCTTTTCCTTTCTGACCTGCTGCAGAGCTTGCTTTCTTCATCTTTCTCTCTCCCACAGGCCCCAGAACATAGTATATTTAGACATGTTCCTGGAATGAGTAAAGATTCTTCTACCTGGCTCTGCAGCCTCCTTCATGTTTTCCCTTATTTCTCACTGGAGATTCTGAATGTCTCTATGTCATATCTTCTTGGGGAGGACATCAGTGTCCACTTTGCAGAATAGCAGGTCCACTGTGATAGAATGGTCCACCAGCATGACAGAGGATTTGGGGTCTTCATCTTCCAAGTTCAAGAAATTAGGTATCTTTTTTTTTTTTTTTAAGATTTTATTTATTTATTTGAGAGAGAGACAGTGAGAGAGAGCATGAGCGAGGAGAAGGTCAGAGAGTGAAACAGACTCCCCATGGAGCTGGGAGCCCGATGTGGGACTCGATCCCGGGACTCCGGGATCATGACCTGAGCCAAAGGCAGTCGTCCAACCAACTGAGCCACCCAGGCGTCCAAGAAATTAGGTATCTTTACAGCTGCTAAATATATCTCCCTGCCTTTCTTATCTAATTTTAAAAAGTTGTGGTGGGGATTGATTCTAGACAAGGTCAGGCTGTTGGAGGCTAGAGTACCAAGGTCCCCTGGGGTGTGGCTGCCTAGTGGTCTTCAAAACACTGTATGAAGGCTTCTCTGAGTTCCCAAGTATATTATAAATGAGCCTGTGCTAAATAAACCTTGAATATTGATGGTTCTGTTTTTTTCTATTGGAATCTATCAATTTTATGTACCTGATAGGCACATTTATTGATCGATAAAGGCTTAGAAGAGCAAACCTGAAATAGAACTGATTTCCTGGGTCTTCTAGAGGCAGTTTTCTGTTATTGCAAAATATATTTGTAACTCTTTAATTTCAAAGGCCCTTGGAATCTTAAACTATTCTCCTTTCTCCCCTCTCCTTACCACCATGTACACTGTGAGCATCACCCCAAAACCAGAAGCCCAGACAACACTTATCCATGCACAAAAACTGTCTTCTTGATTATATGTGGTCAATGTTGATTTCTAAGTTGTCTTTCTCTTGCCCTCTAGCAGTTCTTGGGCAACTTCTTTTTCATTATCAATTGATACCTGTTATGTATTCTTTTGGTTTATCTTTGTCCCTTTTTTCTTTGATTATCACAGAAATCACAAAGTAGAGTGGGGATGAAAAAGAACTAGGAAGAGGGATGAAGAGTGTCCTTTAGTGATGGAGGCTCTTTGTTGTGGATTATGTTGTTTGAGCTGCAATGAGGCAGATGGGTCTTGGTGGAGAAGTTCTATGGATCTATATTTGGATAAAACCTCAGAACTTTGAGGCATGACACAACTTTCAGATAACTCAGATGATCTGGTGTTTTTTCAACAACAATACAAAGCAAATGAACTTTCCAAGGGATCAGGTGACAATGTGGAGAAGCTACCTTGAGCTATGAGTGGACCAGGCACAGTCTGGTGAGGAAGGATGTGAGAGACAGAGACAGCGGAGTCCTTACATGGGAGAACAAAAGACACATTTAACGGTAATGAAGGAAGATAATCAGAGGTAAGTTGGCCTTTCCTAAGCCACCTTGGGTGCAGTATATTACTGAGGGTGTGTATTCAGAGAAGGTGCATGAAAGAAGGAGCCGTGGGCCCTGACCACTCACGACTACTAGTCTAAAATGGAGACATAGTATAGTGATGGATGGGACCACTAGATGGATTTCTAGATTCTATGCTTACAAGGAAAGGAAGGTTTAGAGGAAAAAACAAAGCTGTTAAATAAAGATTCTTGGAAAAAGTGGGTATGGATCAGTGCTCATTTTAGACAATACATTATTTCTAAAGCCTACATGGCCAGAGGTATGACATAATCAATCTATATTTAAATTGTAAATTTAAAAGTTTTTAAACTTTTCAAAAGTTTTTTTAACAGACCTAAGACATGACACAGGGCAAAAAAAAAAAAAAAAAAAAAAGCCTTTATTTTTAACATCAGAGAAAACTATTTGTATTTGTATATCTTCTAGACCTCACACCCATATCTGGGCTAAAGAAAATGTTGAATAATGACTTATTAAAAGAAAAGAGAAAAAAATATTTAAAACTCTAGAAAAAAATTCACCCCTATATAACCTTCCCTTTTCTAAGCTATCTGTTTGAAGTATTAAACTCAGTCATTATTCATATTAATTTTGCTTTTGGTCTCTAGGGACCCAAGAAATAAAAGCTGTAGGGAAAAAAAATAAGAGAATAATTCAAGACTTTAGGAGAATAAAAATAGAGTAATTCTGATTTTTCTTCTAGAAAGGTTACTTTTGTTATTTCTCTAAGCACACCATTTGTTGAAGGCCCAACTGCATGATTTGCAGGACCCAATAGAAAATGAAAATGTAAGGCCTTGTGTTAATGACTAACATGTACAAAACAAGCACAGCAGAGCATGAAACCAAGTGTGAGGTTCTCCTCAGCTTGGGGCTCTGTGTGACTGCCTAAGTTGCACACCCATGAAACATACTACTTAGGTATTTTCCATGTAATTGCTTCTGATTGTAAAATGGCTTGTCATCTTTTTGCCTTCTTCCATTTTAAAACCACACTAGCTCTTATTAGAAAGTAGATGAATATTGATTAAAAACACTAAACATGTTCATAATTTTTTTAAAGCTTTATTTATTTATTTGACAGACAGAAATCACAAGGAGGCAGAGAGGCAGGCAGAGAGAGATGAGGAAGCAGACTCCCCACTGAGCAGAGAGCCCGAAGCGGGGCTCAGTCCCAGGACCCCGGGATCATGACCTAGGCGAAGGCAGAGGCTTTAACCCACTGAGCCACCCAGGCGCCCCCATGTTCATAATTTTTGATGTGAAAGAATAATGTTATAACACATTGGGTAAGTTTATTGGTTGGCAGATGTATTCAAGAAGAGTATCCTTGGTTAATTCATTATAAATACTGGCTGAAGTAAAGCCAATGATGAACAATGTTGAATTGCTATCAGTTGCTCTGTAGTTGACTTATTTAGATAAAATTATTTAGCCCTTGTCTATTGAACTGAAGACAATATTTTATCTAATATCACTGCAATGTGGACGAAGTTTTGTTAAGTACCAAATGACAAATTGAGACCAATTAAAGAAATGAACACTCTAATGTTTATATGCAAACTGTTAAATTTGAGTACAGGCAGAACATGTGAGTAAACTGAGAGTGACTAAAGGTCACTATTGAAAATTATGTTAGATTTATTTTAAATTAACCTAGGAAAACTATCCCTTTATGGCCCATAAATATAAATTTTGCCTATATTTGACATATATCTGTAATAAGTTATTAATTTCATAATAAAATTTCAAAAACAGACATGTATACAGTGCATTCATTTTTTTTTCATATTTAATATACAACAATGGGTATATGCATGGCACAAAAAAATGAGGGATCATAATTGAAAGCCAGAGTCCTAGCCCAGTCCAGCGCTACTTCTCACCAATCTGACTGCTACCTCCCTATCACTGAGTAACATGGTCTGTGTTATTTATTTATCTTTAGGAATTTTCTCATGACTTATTGCTTGGATGGCTAAGAGTCAAATTCACCATCCTGTCAACGACTCATATCATTTTAAATTTTTTACTCCTGGGACATATAAAAGGTACGTTGTAACTTCTGTTTTTTGCCCTAACTGGCTTACATGCTGACTCTTGATTTGCCTCTCAGATGAAGAAATTCCTCCATCTGCAGTTCTTTCTCCTTCCCATCAATCCTTTTCTGGCAGTTATAATCTTTGCTTTCATGTTGTCTAGGTTGATTAAAATTTACACTGCTCAATATTGAAGTTTCCAGCCAAGATGAAAAACAATAAATGTTAAAAATCTATGACTTAAAACCATGCTACTTGCATAGGCAGCAGTATCCCGATGCCAAACTTGTTTCTCTGTGGTCAGGTCGTAGCTTTGAGCTGCTCAAGAATGGATCTCACATCTTGTTGAAATTGATTCTCTCTTCTTACTTGTCATCCAGATCTCAAAAGTGTGATTTGTTACAATTATTTTATATTTGAATCAGGTTTGTCTTGCTTATCTTTTTCCAGAATTTCTATTTCACCTTTCTGCTGTCGTTATTGACTGAAGTCATGTGAGTTTTCTTTACAAGGACTATTTATTCCATACATATTTTTTGGTATCTAATCAGTTCCTTTTCTTCAAGACTATTTTTCCTTTAGGTGTCACTCAACTTATGTTCTTATTTTAATGTTGTATTTCAAGGTCTCCTAAGTGCACATACAAAGTTACCATTTCTGTTTTGCTGGAACTCTAGGTGAACTTCACAATTGTGGGTACAGCCTTCCTTTATTGTACTTTTCACTTATATTCCTCTTATTAATATGTTCAGACCACATCCTTAAAAAGAAACAAAGATAGGGAAAGAAGCAAACAGATAGGAAGATTCACATAGGGTGGAAGACATAGGAGAAGAGAAAACATAGGAGGTAAAATTTCTGTCTGGTGGTCTTGGTAAACAGAGAATTTTAGGTTCCAAATTGTATTTTACAATCAAAATGTTAAAGATACACCACAATTTTATTTGTAGATTCCACTCTGATGAAAATCTGATGCAATTCTCCTGTACTTTCTCTCTAGAAACAATGCTCTGCATTTCAAAGTTAGGTATCATGGGGTAGATTTATTTAGTTATATTTTCCACTTATTCTCAAGGGTACTGAGCAGTCCCCTTTATTGTGAAATTTGTGGGGTGTTTTTTCCCCTCAGCTTTTATAAATGACTTCTCTTCCTGCTGTAGGTATTTCTCCTTCCCTGTTTTTTTCCCTCTTCTCCGAAGCTCAAATTCATGCCATTCATATATGGACACTATTAGAACACTGCATTAGGATGCTTTTCTCTCAAAATCAATCTCTCTTGGTCTTTTTTTAGCTCTGAATAAAATTTCCTTCTTATTTTTGCATTTTTTAATGTTTTAAAATTTTTAATTTACATAATAAGTATACAATTTTAAACTCTCTTCCCCACCCCATCCTACTTTTTTTGTAGTATATTTTGTATAATATTTGGCGTTATGTAACTAATACATTGCTGAGTCATTCTGAAAATGGGAATTTGAAATGTTTACATTTTCTCTTAAAGCCTGCAATTCTAAATGTTTTCATTGCTTTCATGCTATTAGTTCTTCTTGGTCATTCCTTACTCGGCTGCTGATTTGCATCATGGGTGTAGCAATAAGAAGATAATTTAGATTCTGGAAGCAGCATCTTCCTTCCTGATTTGTATTTTTCCCCAGCATTCATAATCAGCAACATTCCAGGGTCCAAGACTTGGATGCTAGCCTTGAGATTTGTCATCCTGACTACTTCTTTCTTAGCCTTCATGTCTTAATCTCTGACCACTTCCCTGATTCTGTAGAGCTTCTAAAACCCAGGACTCTGTACCTGTTATTTTATAATAAAATTTAATTAAAATTATACTAAAATACAACTGACCTGCATCTTACAGAAATTTGATGAAGCAGAAGTTTGATCTAAATAGTTGAAGCTTCACTCAGCATAATCTCTTCCAGTCCCATCCATGTAGATACAAAAGTTGGGTATTCATCCTTTCTGATGGAATCATAGTACTCCCTAGTATATATGGACCACATCTTCCTTATCCATTTGTCCGCTGAAGGGCATCTTGGTCTTTCCACAGTTTGGTGACTGTGGTCATTGCTGCTGTGAACATTGGGGTACAGATGGCCCTTCTTTTCACTACATCTGCATCTTTGCAGTAAATACCCAGTAGTGCAATTGCAGGGTTAAAGGGAAGCTCTATTTTTAATTCCTTAAGGAATCTCCAAATTGTTTTCCAAAGTGGCTGCACCAACTTGCATTCCCACCAACAGTGTAGGAGCATTCCCCTTTCTCCATATCTTCTCCAACACGTGTTGTTTACTGTCTTATTAATTTTGGCCATTCTAACTGGTGTAAGGTGGTATCTCAATGTGGTTTTGATTTTAAATCTCCCTGATGGCTAGTGATGATGAACATGTCTTCATTGGAGAAGTCTGTTCATGTGTTCTGCCCATTTTTTGACATGATTATCTGTTTTACATGTGTTGAGTTTGAGGAGTTCTTTATAGATCTTGGATGTCAGCCCTCTGTCTGTACTGTCATTTGCAAATATCTTCTCCCATTCCATGGATTGCCCTTTGTTTTGTTAACTGTTTACTTCACTGTGCAGAAGGTTTTGATCTTGATGAAGTCCCAAAAGTTCATTTTTGCTTTTGTTTCCTTTGCTTTTGGAGACATATCTTGAAAGAAGTTCCTGTGGCTGATGTCGAAGAAGTTACTGCCTATGTTCTCCTCTAGGATTCTGATGGATTCTTGCCTCATGTTGAGGTCTTTTATCCATTTCAAGTTTATCTTTGTGTATGGTGTAAGAGAATGGCCGACTTTCATTCTTCTACATACAGCTATCCAATTTCCCAGCACCATTTATTGAAGAGACTGTCTTTTTTCCACTGTATATTTTTTTTCCTACTTTGTCGAAGATTATTTGACCATAGAGTTGAGGGTCCATATCTGGGCTCTCTCCTCTGTTCCACTGGTCTGTGTGTCTGTTTTTAGGCCACTTCCATGCTATCTTGGTGATCACAGCTTTGTAGTAAAGCTTGAAATCAGGCAACGTGATGCTGCCAGTTTTGTTTATCTTTTTCTTTCTTTTTGTTATTTTTATTTTTATTTTTCATATTCTGGGATAAATGCACAACTTAAGTCTATAAAATTTAAAATATCAGGAAAAGCCTACAAAACCCTTATAACATACGCCACATAGTATCATAATATAAAAATATACTTGGTGTCCAAACTTTGTTTTTCTTTTTCCATATTTCCTTAGCAATTTGGGGTCTCTTCTGATTCCATAAAAATTTTAGGATTGTTTGCTCCAGCTCTTTGAAAAATGCCGGTGAAATTTTTATTGGAATGGAATTGAAAGTATAGATTGCTCTAGGCAGTATAGACATTTTAACAGTATTTATTCTTCCGATCCATGAGCATGGAATGGTCTTCCATCTTTTTGTTTTTTCTTCGATTTCTTTCATGAGTGTTCCATAGTTCCTTGAGTACAGATCCTTTGCCTCTTTGGTTGGGTTTATTCCCAGGTATCTTATGGTTCTGTAATTTCATTGTTAGTGTATAGGAAAGCAACTGATTTCTGTACATTGACTTTGTATCCTGCCACATTACTGAATTGCTGAATGAGTTCTAGTAGGTAGGGGTGGAGTCTTTTGGGTTTTCCTTATAAAGTATCATGTCATCTGCAAAGAGAGAGAGTTTGACTTCTTCATTGCCAATCTGAATACCTTTTATTTCTCTTTGCTGTCTGATTGCTATTGCTAGGCCTTCTAAACTATGTTGAACAAGAGTGGTGAGAGTGGGCATCCTTGCCATGTTCCTGATCTCAATGGGAAGGCTATGAGCTTTTTCCCATTGAGGATATTTGCTGTGTGTTTTTCATAGATAGATTTTATGAAGCTCAGGAATGTTCCCTCTATCCCTATAATTTGAAGCGTTTTAATCAGGAATGGTTGCTGGATTTTGTCAAATGCTTTTTCTGCATCAATAGAGAGAACCATGTGGTTCTTCTCTCTTCTCTCATTGATGTGTTCTATCACACTGATTGATTTGCGAATGTTGAACCATCCTTGAAACCCAGAAATGAATCCACCTGGTCATGATGGATAATCTTTTTAATGTGCCATTGGATCCTATTTGCTAGGATCTTGTTGAGAATCTTAGTACCATATTCATCAGGGATATTGGCCTGAAGTTCTCCTTTTTGGTGGGGTCTTTGCCTGGTTTGGGGGTCAGGGTAATGCTGGCTTCATAAAAAGAGTCTGGGAGTTTACCTTCTGCTTCAATTTTTTGAAACAGGTTCAGGAGAAGAGGTGTTATTTCTTCTTTGAAAGCTTGGTAGAATTACCCAGGGAATCCATCAGGTCCTGGGCTCTTGTATTTTGGGAGGTTTTTGATGGTTTCACTTATTTGTGGAGCAGAAATAATAACACGGAGGACATGGGGAGATGGAGAGGAGAAGGGAGTTGAGGGAAATTGGAGGGAGAGATGAACCATGACAGACTATGGACTCTGAAAAACAATCTGAGGGTTTTGAAGGGGTGGGGAGTGGGAAGGTGGGTGAGCCTGCTGGTGGGTATTATGGAGGGCACATATTGCATGGAGCACTGGGTGTGGCGCATAAACAATGAATTCTGTTACACTGAAAAGAAATTTAAAAAATAAAAAAATAAAAATAAAAGGCATATAGACCAGTGAAACAGAGGAGACAGATCAGATATGGACCCTCAACTTTATGGCCAAATAATCTTTGACAAAGTAGGAAAAAATATACAGTGAAAAAAAGACAGTCTCTTCAATAAATGGTGCTGGGAAATTGGACAGCTATATGTAGAAGAATGAAGCTCGACCATTCTCTTACACCATACACAAAGATAAACTTGAAATGTATAAAAGACCTCAACATGAGGCAAGAATCCATCAGAATCCTAGAGGAGAACATAGGCAGTAACTTCTTCGACATCAGCCACAGGAACTTCTTTCAAGATATGTCTCCAAAGGCAAAGGAAACAAAGCAAAAATGAACTTTTGGGACTTCATCAAGCTCAAAAGCTTCTGGACAGGGAAGTAAACAGTTAACAAAACAAAGGGCAACCCATGGAATGGGAGAAGATATTTGCAAATGATAGTACAGACAGAGGGCTGATATCCAAGATCTATAAAGAACTCAGCATACACAAAACAGATAATCATGTCAAAAAATGGGCAGAACACATGAACAGACACTTCTCCAATGAAGACATACAAATAGCTAACAGACACATGAAAAAATGTTCATCATCATTAGCCATCAGGAGATTCAAATCAAAACTACATTGAGATACTACCTTACACTAGTTAGAATGGCCAAAATTTATAATAAGACAGTAAACAACACGTGTTGGAGAAGATATGAAAAAGGGGAACGCTCCTACACTGTTGGTGGGAATGCAAGTTGGTGCAGCCACAATGGAAAACAATTTGGAGATTCCTTAAGGAATTAAAAATAGAGCTTCCCTTTAACCCTGCAATTGCACTACTGGGTATTTACTGCAAAGATGCAGATGTAGTGAAAAGAAGGGCCATCTGTACCCCAATGTTCATAGCAGCAATGACCACAGTCACCAAACTGTGGAAAGAACCAAGATGCCCTCCAACAGATGAAAGGGTAAAGCTGTAGTTTATATATACTAGGGAGTACTATGATTCCATCAGAAAGGATGAATACCCAACTTTGTATCAACATGGATGGGACTGGAAGAGATTATGCTGAGTGAAATAAGTCAGGAGAGAGTCAATGATCATATGGTTTTGCTTATTTGTGGAGCATTAGAAATAATACGGAGGACATGGGAGATGGAGAGGAGAAGGGAGCTGGAGAAATTGGAGGGAGAGACAAACCATGAGAGACTGTGGACTCTGAGGAATAACTGAGAGTTTTGGAGTGGAGGAGGGTGGGAGGTTGGGTGAGCCTGGTGGTGTGTATTATGGAGGGCACGTATTGCATGGAGCACTAGGTATGGTGCATAGACAATGAATTCTGGAACACTGAAAAGAAATTTTAAAAATACATAGAAAAAAATTTTAAGTAAGTAAGTAAATAAATAAATAAATAGTCAAAGCTTCTCCTACAATATTACAGGGTAGAGTACGGTCTGTTGTTTTGTTTTGTTTTAGTGGAATTTTTTTAATTTTTTAATTAACATATAATGTATAATTAGCCCCTGTGGTACAGGTATGTGAATCACCAGGTTTACACACTTCACAGTACTCACCACAACACATACCTTCCCCAATGTCCATAATCCTACCACTCTCTCCTATCTCCCTCAGTTTGTTTTGGGAGGTTATGAGTCTCTTATGGTTTGTCTCCCTCCCAATCCCATCTTGTATCATTTATTTCTTTGTTACCCACCAAACCCCCAACATTGCCTCTCAACTTCCTTATATCAGGGAGATCATATGATAATTGTCTTTCTCTGATTGACAGATTTCACTAAGCATAATACCCTATAGTTCCATCCATGTCATCACAAATGGGAAGATTTCACTTCTTTTCATGGCTGCATAGTATTCACTATATATATATATATATATATATATATATATATATATATATATATATATATATATAAACTTCTTCTTTATCCATTCATCTGTTGATGGAAATCTAGGTTTTTTCCATAGTTTGGCTATTGTTGACATTGCTGTTATAAACATTCGGGTGCACATGCCCCTTTGGATCACTACATTAGTATCTTTAGGGTAAATACCCAATAGTGCAATTTGCTGGGTCATAGGGTAGTTCTATTTTCAAGGTTTTGAGGAATCTCTATGCTGTTTTCCAGAATGGCTGCACCAGCTTGCATTCCCACCAACAGCGTAGGAGTGTTCCCCTTTCTCTGCATCCTTGCCAGTATCTGTCATTTCCTGACTTGTTAATTTAAGCCATTCTGACTGATGTGAGGTGGTATCTCATTGTGGTTTTGATTTGTATTTCCCTGTGTTCTCCTCAAAGATTTTGATGGATTCCTTTCTCAAATTGAGGTCCTTCATCCATTTTGAGTCTATTTTCATGTGTGGTAAAAGGAAATGGTCCAGTTTCATTTTTCTGCATGTGGCTGTCCAATTTTCCCAACACCATTTTTTGAAGAGACTGTCTTTATCCCATTGGACATTCTTTCCTGCTTTGTCAAAAATTAGTTGACCATAGAGTTAAAGGTCTATTTCTGGGCTCTCTATTCTGTTTCATTGATTTGTGTGTCTGGTTTTGTGCCAGTACCATACTGTCTTGATGATGACACTTTGTAATAGAGCTTGAAGTCTGGAATTGGGATGCCACCAACTTTGGATCCTATTGGCTAGCATTTTGGTGAGAATCTTCACATCTGTGTTCATCAAGGATATTCATCTGTAATTCTCTTTTTTGATGGGATCTTTGTCTGGTTTTGGGATCAAGGTAATGCTGGCCTCATAAAATGAGTTTGGAAGTTTTCCTTCCATTTCCATTTTTTGGAACAGCTTCAGGAAAATAGAAATTCATTCTTCTTTAAATGCTTGGTAGAATTCCCCTGGGAAGCCATCTGGCCCTGGGCTCTTGTTTGTTGGGACATTTTTGATGACTGCTTCAATTTCCTTAATGGTTATGGGTCTGTTCAGGTTTTCTCTTTCTTCCTGGTCCAGTTGTGGTCGTTTATATGTCTCTAGGAATGCATCCATTTCTTCTAGATTGTCAAATTTGCTAGCGTATAGTTGCTCAGAATATGTTCTTATAATTGTTTGTATTTCATTGGTATTGGTTGTGATCTCTCGTCTTTCATTCATGATTTTATTTGGGTCCTTTCTTTTTTCTTTTTGATAAGTCTGGCCAAGGCTTTATCAATCTTATTAATTCTTTCAAAGAACCAGCTCTTAGTTTCATTGATTTGTTCTATTGGTTTTTGTGGTTTTATTTTATTGATTTCTGCTTTGACCTTTATTATTTTTCTTGTCCTGCTGGGTTTAGGCTTTCTTTGTTGTTCTTTCTCCTGTTCCCTTAGTGTAGGGTTAGGTTGTGTATTTGAGACCTTTCTTGTTTCTTGAGAAAGGTTTGTATTGCTATATATTTTCCTCTCAGGACTGCCTTTGCTGTGTCTCACAGATTTTGAACCGCTGTGTTTTCCTTATCATTTGTTTCCATGAATTTTTTCAATTCTTCTTTAATTTCCTGGTTGACCCATTCATTCTTTAGAAGGATGCTTTTTAGTATCCATGTATTTGGATTCTTTCCAAATTTCCCCTTGTGATTGAGTTCTAGCTTCAGAGCATTGTGGTCTGAAAATATGCAAGGAATGATCCCAATCTTTTGGTACCAGTTGAGATCTGATTTGTGACCCAGGATGTGATCTATTCTGGAGAATGTTCCATGTGCACTAGAGAAGAATGTGTATTCTGTTGCTTTGGGATGGAATGTTCTGAATATATCTGTGATGTCCATCTGGTCCAGTGTGTCATTTAAGGCCTTTATTTCTTTGTTGATCTTTTGCTTGGATGATCTGTCCATTTCAGCGAGGGGAATGTTAAAGTCCCCTACTATTATTGTATTCTTGTCAATGTGTTTCTTTGGATTTGTTATTTATTGGTTTATATAGTTGGCTGCTCCCATATTAGGGGCATAGATATTTAAAATTGTTAGATCTTCTTGTTGGACAGGCCCTTTGAGTATGATATAGTGTCCTTTCTCATCTCTTATAATAATCTTTGGCTTAAAATCTAATTTATCTGATTAAGGATTGGCACCCCAGCTTTCTTTTGATGTCCATTAGCATAGTAAATTGTTTTCCACCCCCTCACTTTATATCTGGAGGTGTCTTTGGATCCAAAATGAGTTTCTTGCAGACAGCATATTGATGGGTTTTGTTTTTTTATCCATTCTGCTACCCTGTGTCTTTTGATTGGGGCATTTAGCCCATTTACATTCAGGGTAACTATTGACTGATTTGAATTTAATCCACTGTATTGCCTATAAGGTGACTGCTACTAAGTATTGTCTCTGTTCCTTTCAGATCTACTACTTTTAGGCTCTCTCTTTGCTTAGAGGACCCCTTTCAATATTTCCTGTAGAACTGGTTTGGTGTTTACAAATTCTTTCAGTTTTTGATGGTCCTGGAAGCTTTTTATCTCCCTTTCTATTTTCAGTGATAGCCTAGCTGGATACAGTATTCTTGGCTGCATGTTTTTCTCGTTTCGTACTCTGAATATATCATGCCAGTTCTTTTAGGCCTGCCAGGTCTCTGTGGATGAGTCTGCTGCAAATCTAATATTTTTACCATTGTATGTTGTAGACTTCTTGTCCTGGGCTGCTTTCAGGATTTTCTCTTTGTCACTAAGAATTGTAAATTTTACTATTAGATGACAGGGTGTGGACCTATTCTTATTGATTTTGAGGGGGATTCTCTGTGCCTCCTGGATTTTGATGCTTGTTCTCTTTGCCATATTAAGGAAATTCTCTACAATAATTCTCTCCAATATACCTTCTGCTCCCCTCTCTCTTTCTTCTTCTTCTGGAATCCCAATTATTCTAATGTTGTTTCATCTTATGGTATCACTTATCTCTTAAATTCTCCCCTCATGGTCCAGGAGTTGTTTGTCTCTCTTTTGCTCAGTTTGTTTATTCCCTGTCATTTGGTCTTCTATATCACTAATTCTCTCTTTTGCCTCTTTTGTCCTAGTAAGAGCCTCCACTTTTTATTGCACCTCATTAATAGCTTTTTCAATTTCAGCTTGGTTAGACTGTTGTTCTTTTATTTCTCCAGAAAGGATTTTTATTTCTCCAGACAGCATTTCTCTAATATCTCCCATGCCTTTTTCTAGCCTGGCTAGCACCTTGAGAATCATCATTCTGAACTCTAGATTTGACATATTACCAATGTCCATACTGATTAGGTCCCTAGCCTTTGGTACTGCCTCTTGTTCCTTTTGTGTGTGTGTGTGTGTGTGTGGTGAACTTTTCCACCTTGTCATTTTATCCAGATAAAAATACATGAAGGAGAGAATAAAATATTAAAAGGGTGGCAACAACCCCAGGTAAATGTGCATTAACCAAATGAGAAGAGACATCAAATTGTGGGGGGAAGATAGGGGGTAAAAAGAAGTTCAGGAAGAAAAATTTTTTTAAATAAAAAATAACGAAAAAATATAAAAAGAAAACATGTTAGACGGGTGAATAGAACAGCGTCACCCACTTAATTTTGGGACTATTGTGGTCTCTTAGAAGAAACTACCTTTCAAAATTTTAAATAATGAAAAAAATACACACACACACACACAAACAAACAAAATAAGGGTAAACACGATGAAGAGATGGAATATGACTATAAAGATGAAAATTTTTTTAAAAAATTCTAAAAAAGGAGTTGATAAGTTGGTTGGGAGAATAAAGAAAAAGAAACTGGAGAGAATTTGCTCAGGCTGGAGACTAGAACAAAGCCCTGTGCTAGATTTAGAGCATATTTTGATCTATTAGAAGAAGTTGTATCCCAAGTTTTTTTTAGAAGAAAAAAACCTATGTGTATACAAAGAATAAAGTTAGATACAATGAAGGATAAAATACGAATATGATAATGAAGGTTCAAAAAGATTTTTTTTATGAAAGGTATTAAGATGAACTAGTTAAAAATGTTAAAAGAGCAAAGAGTAAAAGTTAAAAAAATTATCATAAGAAAAAAATAAAATTAAAAAAAATTAACTTTGCAAAACTAAAGAATCATAGGGAGAAAGCCATGTTCCATGCTTTGCTTTCTCCTCCTCTGGAATTCTGCTATTCTCCTTGGTAAGTGAACTTGATCTTGGCTGGATTTCTTGGTGATCTTCAGAGGGAGGGGCCTGTTGTAGTGATTCTGAAGTGTCTTTGCCTGAGCAGGGGCTGGGCTAAGTAATCTGCTTGGGTTCACTTTGGGGAGCTTTTGTTCCCTGAGGGATTTCCTTAGAGTTCTGGAGCAGAGGAATGAACATAGCGGCCTCCCAATCCTGGCCCAGAGGAGCTGATAGCTTGGGGCCCCACTCCTCAGTGTGCCCTCAGACAAAAGCGCTTAATCACTCCCATCTCTGTGGTCTCCAGCAGCACTCCGAGCTCACCTGACCTGTGACCAAGCGTCTCTGTCTCTGGCACACAGCTCCGCCTGGAGTCTTCAAACCGAGCAGATCCCTCCCACTTTTCCAGGGGGACTCCCCAGATCTTGTGGGGTCCCTGCTCAAAGAGCAGTGGCCTGACTCTGCCACAGATCAGTTTAAGGTAACCCCGAGTTGAGAGCTCACACATTGTCTTCATCTCTATAGCTGGCTTCCCTGCAACTGCCCCTCAGAACAATGTATTACTTAAAATATAACCCCTGGGAAATTTTACTAGTTACCAAGCACATTTAGATACAGATACTGCAAACAGGCCTCTGGGGGAGAGGACCATATATGGCCTTGAAGCTGAGTAGCTGGGGATGCCCAGCTTGCTCAGGGCAGAACGCCGCCTGCTTCATGGAAGCTGAGCAGCTGGGAATGCCCAGCTTGCTCAGGGCAGAACGCCGCCTGCTTCATGGAAGCTGAGCAGCTGGGAATGCCCGGCCCACTCAGGGTGGAACGCTGCCTGCTTCATTTTTCCGTTATCTCCCCTTTCCCCCCAGAGAGCACCTGTGGCTACTTAGATAAGTCCTTTGAATATGCTTGTTCAACTATAAACTTTATATTACTTGTACAGACATATTCTGCCCTCCTTCTTGTTTATCTACAAGACATATGACTAATGTTTGACCTTCATCGACCCTTCTGTTGGTTACTGTTTCTATCTAATAAAAGCGAGACTGTGGAGTTGCTGGAGCAGCAGTCTTTTCGACTGTTGTCCCCTGCTCCCAATCTCCAGCAGCTGACTTGTTTGTGCCTAATTCTTCTCCCATTCACCAACTGGAATCGGCATGCCCTGCTTTAATACCTGCAAGCTCTGTGATGCTCAGACAACCCCAATCCTTCTGTGACCCCACGGGACCTGAGACCACGCTGTCCCTGCATGGGCATCACCCCGGCTTAGACTCTGGAGCAATGTCCCTCAGTGGAGCAGACTTTTAAAAGTTCTGATTTTGTGCTTCGTTGCTCTTCCACTTGCTGGGAACTGACACCTCCCCCCACTGTCTATCTTCCCCATCGCTTTGGATTCACTTCTCCACAGGTCCTACTTTTCAGAAAGTGGTCAATTTTCTGTTTCTAGAACTGCTTCTCTTATTCTCTTTGATATCCTGTTGGATTTGTTAGTGTTTGGAATGGTGTGATAAACTATCTAGCTGATCTCCTGCTACCTCATGTCATCTCAGCCTGCTACTCCTCTGCCATCTTGACTCCCAGATTTTTATGTGGTTTTTTTAGTTAGCTGATGTATAGTTGTCAAATCACCTTATTTAGTCCTGTCAACGTGCTTTGCTCTGAAACCTACTTTTCCTGTTACCAACTTTGGTTTGACTATTGTTAACTTAGTATGTTTTACTACCCTTTTAGTTTTCCCATTTTGTTTCTTTATGTTTACAGTATGTTTCTTGTTGGCAGCATGGGATTCTCATTTTATATCCAATCCAGTCATTTACTGGTGTTTAGACCATTCCCATGTAATGTCATTACTACTAAGCTTAAGTGTAACATACAATTTTCTAGTATTTTCTACTGGTGCCATCTGTTCTTTGCTACCTTTCTCTCTTTTTCCCTTTGTTCAAATCTAGTACATATTTTTTAATGATCTACTTCATCAGTTTTGTTGTCATATTGACAATTTTTTGTTGTTGACATTTTAGAATTACTTTAAGGCTTAGAGTAAAAATATTAAATGGCATAATCTTTTTTAAAACAATATTTCATTGATTTACTTGAGTGAGCAGGAGCACTGAGAGAGAGGGAGAAGCAGACTCTTTGCTGAGTGGGGAGCCTGCCAGGGGACTCAATCCCAGGACCCTGATATCATGATGGGAGCTAAAGTTTGGCCCTAATGTAACATAATCTAAGTTAAGTGAAATAAAATCAATTTAAAAATAGTTTTAAAATAGCACAAAATATACTTAGGTAACTCCCTTCCCATGTTTTATTTTTGTTATATAATTGCCACATATCATAAATATCAGATTATATCACTGTTTTTTTTTTAAAGATTTTATTTATTTATTTGACACAGAGAGAACACAAGTAGGCAGAGAGGCAGGCAGAGAGAGAGAGGAGGAAGCAGGCTCCCTGCTGAGCAGAGAGCCCAATGCGGGACTTGATCCCAGGACCCCGAGATCATGACCTGAGCCGAAGGCAGCGGCTTAACCACTGAGCCACCCAGGCGCCCCCTGTTTTTTTTTTAAAGATTTTATTTATTTATTTGACAGAGAGAGATCACAAGTAGGCAGAGAGGCAGGCAGAGAGAGAGAGAGAGAGGAGGAAGCAGGCTCCCTGCTGAGCAGAGAGCCCAATGCGGGACTTGATCCCAGGACCCCGAGATCATGACCTGAGCCGAAGGCAGCGGCTTAACCCACTGAGCCACCCAGGTGCCCCTATCACTGTTGTTTTTTAAAAGTCAATGTTTTAACAAATTTTAAATGGTACCAAAAAATGTCATATTAACCCATGTACTAACCCTGTCTGGTACTCTTCATTCCTTTGTGTGGATTCATATTTATATCAGTTATCATTTTTCTTCTATATTAAAAACTACTTTTTTATTGAAGTATAGCTAACACACAATTTCACATTAGTTTCAAGTATACATGTTTTGACGATTCTAACTTACACTTTCACCAAGTGCAGCTACCCTCTGTCACCATCCAATGCCATTAAAATACGTAAGTGATTATTTTTCCTATGCTGTACCTTTCATCCCCATGACTACTTCATTCCATAACTGGAAGGCTGCACTTTGCACTCCCCTTCACCCACTTTCCCCATCCCCCAATCTCACTTCTTTTGGCAAGAATCCATTTGTTCTTTGTCTTTAGTGATCTGTTTCTTCTTTTGGTTTCTTTATTCATGTATTCCTTTGTTTTCCTTTTTAGATTTTACATAAAAGTGAGATCGTATGGCATTTGTCTTTGTCGATCTAACGTCCTTAATTTAACATATTAGCCTGTAGGCCCATCCATGTGGTCACTGAATGCCAAGATCTCATTCTGTTTTATGGCAGAGTAATATTGCTGTGTGTATTCTACATCTTCTTTATTCATCTGTTGATGCATACTTGGATTGCTTCCATATCTTGGTTATTGTAAACAATGTTATAAGAAACATAGGGATAGATTTATCTTTTCAAATTAGTGTTTTCATTTTCTTTGAGTAAAAACCAGTAGTAGAATAACCAGATGATAAGTTACTTCCATTTTTAATTTTTTAAGGACTCTCCATACTGTTTGCCATAATGGCTGCACCAGGTTGCATTCCCACTGACAGTGCATGTTTTCTTTTTGTCCACATTTCTTTTGTCCACGCCAACACTCGTTTTTTCTTTAATTTTTTTTACTTATTTTCAGCGTAACAGTATTCATTGTTTTTGCACCACACCCAGTGCTCCATGCAATCTGTGCCCTCTCCAATACCCACCACCTGGTTCCCCCAACCTCCCACCCCCCCACCCCTTCAAAACCCTCAGATTGTTTTTCAGAGTCCATAGACTTTCACGGTTCACCTCCCCTTCCAATTTCCCTCAACTCCCTTCTCCTCTCTAAGTCCCCTTTTCCTCCATGCTATGGAGTAATTTGCCTCCATCAGAAAGGATGAATATCCAACTTTCGTAGCAACATGGACGGGACTGGAAGAGATTATGCTGAGTGAAATAAGTCAAGTAGAGAAAGTCAATTATCATATGGTTTCTTATCTTTTTGATTCTAGATATTCTGATAGGTGTAAGGTAGTATCTTATTGTGGTTTTGATTTAAATATCCCTGATGACATGGCCACCCATCTTTTCATGTGTCTGTTTGCCATCTGTATGTCTTCTTTGGAAAAATGTCTACTAGGTCTTCTGTCCTTTTTAAAATTGGATTATTTCTCTTTTTTCAGTGTTTTTTGGTATCTGTTCTTTCTGTATTTTGGATATTAACTCCTGATCAGATTATTTGCATATGTTATCTGCAAATGAAAAGGCAAGTCTTTTCATTTGGCTGATGGTTTTTTCACTGTAAGTTTTTATTTTGGGTACCCCCAGTAGTTTTTTACTTCTGTTTCCCTTGTCTGAAGAGAAATATCTAGAAATATATTGCCAAGATATATGTCAAATAAATTACTATGTTTTCTTCCAGGAGTTTTAAGGTTTCATGTTTCACATGAAAGTCTTTAATTAGAGTTCCCTTTTTAATGTGGTATGAGGAAGTGATCTAGTTTCATCATTTTGCATGTAACTGTCCAGTTTTTCCAACAGTTTTTGAAGAGATTATCTCTTCATCATTGTCTGTTCTTACCTCCTTTGTCATATATCAATTGACTATAAACATGTTGGTTTTTCTGGGTTCTCTAGTCTCTTACATTACTCTGTGTGTTTTTGTGTCAGTACCACACTGGTTTAAACACTACAGCTTCCTAGTATATTTTGATATCTGGGAATGTGATATCCTAGCTTTGTTCTTCTTTCTCAGGATTGCTTTGACTATTGGGGTTTTTATTTATTTTTTTGTTTTGGAGTTCCATGCAAAATTTTTTTATTATTTGTTCTACTTCTGGGAAAAACTCTGGCTTGGGTTTTTTTTTTTTTTTTGAGATTTTATTTATTTATTTGAGAGAACGAGGGAGTGAAAGAGCATGAGTGTGGGGCAGGGAGGGAATAACAGACGTTCCACTGAGCAGGAAGTCTGATGCGGGACTCAATCCTAGCACCCTAGGATCATGACCTGAGCCATAGGCAGACTGAGCCATGCAGGCACCCCTGTTAGTATTGCAATAGGGATTGCATTGAATCTGTAGGTTTCCTGGGCATTATGGACATGTTAACAATATTGATTCATCTAGTCCATGAATCTGAAATAATTTTACATTTGTATCCTCGTTAATATTTTATTCCTTTTGTTACAATTATAAATGGAATTGTTTTCTTAATTTCTCTTTTGATATTTTGTGTTAAGAATCTCAATTTCTGTGTATTAATTTATGTCCTATAACTTTATTGAATTTGTTTATTACTTCTAATATTTTTATATAGTCTTTAGAGTTTTTATGTATAATATCAGGTTACCTGCAAACAGTGACAGTTTGATTTCTTCCTTATCATTTGGATGCCTATTCTTTCTTTGTCTGATTGCTACAGATAGGAATTATAGTATTATATTAAATGTAAGTAGTGAAAGAGAACATCTCTGTCTTGTTCCTGATTTTAGAGGAAAAACTCTGTTTTTCACCATTGAGTATGATGTTCACTGTGGGTTTTCATCCATGGTGTTTATTATGTTGAGGTATATTCCCTCTAAGCCTATTAAGCTTTATTTTTATTTTTACTTATTTTTAAGGTTTTATTTTAGAGAGAGAGAATGCAAGTTTGGGAGGGGCAAAGGGAGAGAGAGATGCAGAACCTGAGGTGGGGCTTGATCCCATGACCCTGAGATCATGACCTGAGCTGGAATCAAGACTTGGATGTTGAATTGACTGAGTCACCCAGGTGGCCTTGCATCTATTGAAATAATCAAATAATTTTTTTTTAAGATTTATGGATCTGACAGAGAGAGAGACTACAAGCAGGGGGAGCAGCAGAGGGAGAGGAGAATCCCTTGACCCTGGGATCCTGATCTGAGCCAAAGTCAGATGTTTAGCAGATTGAGCCACCCAGGTGCCCAAATAATCAAATTATTTTCATCTTCCATTTTGCTAATGTGGTTTCTCACATGACGGACTTGCAAATTTTGAATGACCCTTGCATCCCCAGGATACATCCCACTTGATTATGGTGAAAGACCTTTTTTAAGTATTGCTGCAATTTTTTTACTAGTATGTTGGGGATTTTTCATTTATATTCATTATGGATATTGACCTGTAGTTTTCCTTTTGTAGCATATTTTATTTTGGGATCAGGTAACATCAATCTCATGGAATGAATTTGGGAATTTTCCTTCCTTTTAGGTTTTTTGGAATGGTTCAAAGAGAGTAAGGATTAACTGTTCTTTAAATATTTTGTAGAATTTACCTATGAATCCATCTGGTTCTGAACTGGTTTTTGATTAGTGATTGAATTCTGTTACTAGTAATTAGTATGTTCAGATATTCGACTTCTTTCTGATTTAGTTTTGGAAAATTGTCTATTTCTGGGTATATTGTCTATTTCTTCTAGGTTGTCTAATCTGTTGGCATATAATTTTTCATTGTAGTCTCATAATCCTTTGTCGTTCAGTGGTTTTGGTTGTTACTTCTCTTTCAGTTCTCATTTTATTTGTGCCCTTTCTCTTGATGAGTTTGACTAAAAATTTGTAAATTCATCTTTTAAAAAAACCAGTTATTGGTTTCCTTGATCTTTTCCTTTTTTCTCTGAACTGGGATCAAGCCCCACATTGGGCTCTCTGCTCAGCAGGGAGCCTGCTTCCTCCTCTCTCTCTCTCTGCCTGCTTCTCTGCCTACTTGTGATCTCTCTCTGTCAAATAAATAAATAAATAAAATTTAAAAAAAAAAAAAAGGACAACTAGAAAATAAAGGGCCTAGCCTTAGGACCCCCATGGCAAGGGAGCTTCATGAACTCTCTCTGAGCCTGAGGGTCTGGGATGTGCCACTGCTTATGTTCCTTATCTACCTTGATAGTGCAGACAGGAGCAAGGACAGTCCCAGAGAGTCCTGGGTCCCTAAACCATACCCACCCCAGCCAACCCATCAAGGCAGCCCCACTGCGGGGTTCACCAGAACACTCCCGAGCAGCACTCACTACACCTTCAGCCACTGGGCCAACCCCCACCAACTTAGCATCACAGAAATCTCCAGGCCTATGTCACTTTGGCTCCAAACAGCTTGGTAGGGTATTCTTGACATAGAGAACTCTGTGACCTTCTGGCTCATACCTTGTTCTGCTATAGCCAGAATTCTCTGACTACCCCCTGCATAGGGGGCACTCTGGGAACTGATAGCCTGTGCCTGCCCTGACTCCAGCCTTCCCACCAGGAGAACCCCTGTGCCAAACACCCCACCTGACCCTAGCATGCTTCACTTGAGCTTCAGCTGCTCTGCCAGGGTACCCTCTCTGTGGAGAGCCCCAGGCCTACCCCAGCCTATGCCCACTGCAGCTATAGCTGTCCTGCCATAGCAGCCTCTGTTGGGAGTGCCCCAGTATGCTGGCTAGCACCCCTTTTGCCCACATCCTGGCATAGCTCCATTAACCTCACTAGGGTACTCTCTGCACAGAGAGCCCCAGCACACACACACTTCTACTGTTTCTTCACTGGTCCTGCCACAGGGCCATCTGTACAGAGAGTCCTGGGACCTCTACAGCCCATGAACCCTTGAGCTCTGCCTATCAAGACAGCCACACAAGGATCCTCAGATCTCCAGCCCACCCACCACCACTCCAACTAGCCAGGTACATGCATTCTCTCGGGTTGTAGTGGTCCTTTTCCAGATGTCAGGTATTCTCTTCCCCTGTGTGTGGGCCTGTTCATATGCCTCCATTATTCTAGGGCAAGTCTCTGCAGACATCAGCGAGTTCTCTTCTCTCTTTGTTCTGCAAACTCTATCATTTCTTTCATTTTATTTGTTTAAATTTTAATCCCAGGGTAGTGAACAAATGGTGTTGTAGGACATTCAGGTGTACAATGCAGTGATTCAACAGTGGTATACATTATTCAGTGCTTTTGTAATCCAATTCAACTGCTTTACTTAACTCCCACCCACTTCCCCTTCAGGCACCATCTGTATCTTCTCTACAGTTAAGAATCTACTTTTTTTGGTTTATCTTGTTTTTCTTTGTTATTATTTTGTTCCTTGATTCCACAGATGAGTGTAATTATATGGTATTTACCTTTCTGAATAACTCATTTCCCTCAGCATTATACTCTGTAGATCCATCTTTGTTGCACATGGCAAGATTTCATTTATTTTATGGCTGGTTAATATTCATGTATGTGGGGGCGCCTGGGTGGCTCAGTGGGTTAAGCCGCTGCCTTCGGCTCAGGTCATGATCTCAGGGTCCTGGGATGGAGTCCCGCATCGGGCTCTCTGCTCAGCAGGGAGCCTGCTTCCTTCTCTCTCTCTCTGCCTGCCTCTCAATGTACTTGTAATTTCTCTCTGTCAAATAAATAAATAAAATCTAAAAAAAAAAAAAAAAATTCATATATGTGTGTGTGTGTGTGTATGTACACACACACACACACACACCTTAACCTATCACTGGACACTTGGGCTGCTTCCATAATTTGGCTATTGTAATAATGCTACAATAAACATAGGGGTACATAAATCTTTTCAAAGAATGTTTTTGTATTCTTTGGGTAAAGAAAGATATCCATGCTTGTAAATTGGAAAATAAATATTGTTAAAATATGCCTACTACCCAGAACAATCTACAGATTTAATGCAGTCCCTATCAATACCAGCAGCATTTTCCACTGAATTAGAACAAGCAATCCTAAAATGTGTTTGGAACCAAAAAAGAAACCTGAACAGCCAAAGCAATCTTGAAACAGAAGAAGAGAGCTAGAGGTATTACAAGTCTGGACTTAAAGTTAATTTGCAAAGCTGCAGTAATCAAAAAAGTATGGTACTTGCCCCAAAAAAGACAAAAAGATCAAGGGAACAGAATAGAAAGTGCAGAAATCACCCCACAAATTCATGCTCAGTTAACTTTTGACAAAGGAGGCAAGAACATACAGTGGGGAAAAAACCAATCTCTTCAATGAATGGTGCTGGGGGAAACTAGATAGCAAGAGAATGAGCCAGGACTATTTAGACCATATACAAAAATAAACTCAAAATGGATTATGAACCTAAATGTGAGACCTGAAAACCATAAAAACCTGAGAAGAGCTCACAGGCTTTAATGTCTCTGATATCCTTTGTAGCAACATTTTTCTAGATATGTCTGCTGGGACAAGGAATATACAAGCCAAAATAAAGTATTGGAACTACACCAAAATGAAAACCTTCTGTACCACAAAGGAAACAATCAGCAAAATTAAAAGGCAACCTAGGGAGTGGGCGAAGATATTTTCAAATGATTTATCTGTTAAAGGGTCAGTATCCAAAATCTGTAAAGAACTTACACAACTCACCACCCCCCAGAATTAACCATCCAGTTAAAAAATGGACATAGGCTCAGACATGTCTCCAAAGAGAATGTCCAGATGGCCAACAGACACATGAAAACATCAGGGAAATGCAAATCAAACCTATGCTGAGATACCACCTTGCATCTGTCAGTATGGCTAAAATCAAAAATACAAGAAACAAGTGTTGGTGAAGATGTGAAGACAAACCAAAACTCATACACTGTGGGTGGGGATGCAAACTGGTTCAGCCACGGTGCAAACAGTAGGAAGATTCCTGAAAAAACTAAAAATAGAAGTACCAGAATGTAGAGTAATTTGACTCCAAACTCTCTAGAACTATGTAGACTTTCAGCAACATCTGCTCCACTCTGGGAGTCCCCCCTCTGCCTTGGTTACCCTTTTGGTTTTAAGGCCTAGAAACTCTCATTACACTAAACTGGGTGATTGCAGGGCTCACTTGGTTTCTCATTTCTCAAGGATTATTTTCCTTTTTTGCAGGATTTCCAGTTTCTTGAAAGCCATTGTTTCGAGTAGAAGCATAAGTCTATTCCCCGTTACTCCACTATGAGAAGGAGATGTCCCTTCTTTTTGTAATCCTTATACATTGACAGAAAGTTCACCACCTTTCTTTTCACTATAGTTGCTGGTGATTTAAAAAAAAAAAAAAAGAAGAAGAAAGAAAGAAGAAAAAAAAATTTTGTTAAGATTTTATTTATTTCTTTGACAGAGAAAGACACAGCGAGAGAGGGAACACAAGCACGGGGAGAGGGAGAGGAAGAAGCAGGCTTCCTGTGGAGCAGGGAGGCCAATGCGGGTTGATCCCAAGATCCTGGGATCAGGACCTAAGCCGAAGGCAAATGCTTGACGAATAAGCCACCCAGGCGCCCCCCCCCCAAAAAAAACCCTTCTTTTAACTAAATAGAAACTTTCTACTATATTTCAGTACCATTTTCTTATTATTCTAAAACATATTCCTTCATTGAATTCTCCTTCAGTGTGGGAAACTTTGCTATCTGCTTCACCTGTTAGTATTTTTAACTTCACCATTAGTCTTTCCCCCCAGTTTTCCCTAAATTTTCTGACTTACGGTCCAACATACTTTCTGAAAGCTGTTTTAAAGTCTTATTTTTTTGTTCACAGAATGACAACTGCAAATATTTTGATTATATTCTTATATTCTTACGTTGGCAAATATCCAATACTTTTGGGTCTTATTTGGTCTAAACATTAGTTTTCTGTTCCATCCATGCTCATGGATGCAGAGAGAAATCCCAGTGCAAGACAGAAATAAAACAAGTCAGGGTAAGTAGAACACAAGAACTGATAATCTTGTGTTTGTGGGGAGGAGAGGAAAAAATGAACAATTGTCATCTTGTTTTTGGAAAAAGTCCACAATTATCCCTCCAAGACCTGACAGACTTCACTGTGGCTCAAAATCTAAGAATGTATTAGCACTTTCTTAACTAAAATAGCTTTTCAGAGATCAATGTTTGTTTTTCACTTTGTACCCATAGAACGAACAAAAAATGTCTGTCCGTGATAAACACACACACTCTCCTGAACCTTGCAGGATATTTCACTGACCTGAACTATTTCAACTCATTGTTACTCCCTTCTGTGCACAAATGCTTTTACTTGGACTCCATTTCTAAAACTTCTGTGGACAAGAAATTTAAAATGACAGCCTTGGATACCACTAATAGCAACTGTATTTCCACAGAGTTGTCTTAGGATGCTAATGACAGTCTTTTGTAACTAAGTATGTTTAACTGGTCTAAGCCCTATCAAAAATGAATTAGTAAGCACCTGGGTGGCTCAGTCAGCTAAGCATCTGCCATTAGCTATGGTCATGATCCCAGGGTCCTGTGATGAAGTCCCAGGTCAGGCTCCCTGCTCTGCAGGGAGTATGCTTCTCTTCTGCCCCTCCTCCCACTCATTCTCTCAGTTTCTTTTTCTCTATCTCAGATAAGTGACATTTTTGAAAATATGAATTAGTAAAATATGAAGATACATATATTCTTCAATGGGATTTTAAACAATATTATCAAGCCAATCAATATAGTTAAAAAGCTGAAATGTCTTTTTCCCTAATATCATGTCCTTTAATTTTTTCTCCTCACCTGTTCCATCATTTTTTCATTTTCTTCCATGATGTTTTCTTTTTCTGCAATTCCTCCAAAATAGTACTTGAATGGCTTTTAAGTCTGATGATTAAAATCAGTTTTGTCTAGCTGTTAGTTACGTTTTTTTAAGATTTTATTTATTTATTTGACAGACAGATCACATGAAGACAGAGAGGCAAGCAGAGAGAGAAGAGGAAGCAGGCTCCCTGCTGAGCAGAGAGCCCAATTCCGTGCTCCATCCCAGGACCCTGGGATCATGACCTGAGCCAAAGGCAGAGGCCTAATCCACCTAGCCACCCAGGTACCCCTGTTAGTTACTTTCTTGAACTATAAATTCTCTTGGTAATTAATGTGACTATCACTAAATTTGGAGTTAGCTTTCAGATGGTTCATTTAAATTCATAAGATTTCATTAAAAATGTCTGACAAATTTTTCTGTACTACTTAAAATAGCATTTTCATATTAAGGACAGATCACTTTTAGTACTTTCATGAAGCAAATCTAGCCAACCACTAACTCATCTTAGTTTTCATAGAATGTAGAGGAGAAAAATCCTTATCCCAAATTATTATGTATGAAAGGGGAAGAATAGATAAATATATGTACATGTTAACTTCTCCAGAAAGAGTGTAGTTTATGGACATTTCTTTCCCACCTCATGTACGTTTCTTTACTCATACAGTGTAATTTTATAAAATGTTCATGTTACATGCATTATTTACCAGATTCTAAAGGTAGAATAGAAATTTAGGGGTTTGTGAGTGAAGGAAGAAAGAAATCATATGTCTACCAAAAGATTTAAGAAAAGTACATAGCAGAAACTGAGGCACAGATGGGTTAATAATTACATTAATATATAAATCAAGAAAAATAACAGCCACTGTTAAGTGGGAAGTACCCAAGACATTATATGATTGACATAATACAAGTACTTACTTTAGAATCCTATAGAGGCTTGAAACATTTTAGTTTGAGTGCCAAAGAACCCCAAGGAACTTGATATGACTAAAGAGAATTAAGAATTAAACAAATATCATATAGCATCTCATAGGATATTGTATGGATCGGTGAAGCTGGGGATGTAGACAAGTGAAGAATAGGACTGGTGCCTAAACAGAAGACAATGAGGTCCATGGAGTTCCTATAGGGTAAGAATAAAGCAGAAACAGGGTAGAAGTAATAGAATTTTTAAAAAAATTGTTATACTCCTATACTAAAGTTATATACTGTGTACTCTTCTAAAGAAAATACTTCATACAGTTGAAATAAAGAGTAGGCTATAATAAATTTGCTGAGAGAGCTCAAAAGTACAAATGAGATGATCTGCAAACTGAGAAGTTGAAATCCAAATGTTTCAAATCATTTTGATTCTTCTGTTTTTGAGCATGGATAAAATATTTGGAAATACATGATCCTACAAGTTTAACACTTAAATAACAATAATCTATTCAGTGTTTATCTTATACAATACAATGCTGTTTGTCATTAATAAATTGATCCTTGATATAATTTTAACTTATCTTAAAGTTAATTTATCTTTAATTTGAAAACCAGCTGAAACTTTTGGTTCCGGGCCCAAGTTGTAAAAGTGTCATAATTTGGCACTCTTTTGTCCACAGTAAGAAAAGCTGGACAATCTGAAAATGAACAACTTTCTTAGAACTCTCAGAAAACTCAGAGCAGAGGACAGTTATCCCCAGTCGTGGTGAGGAAGGTGCAGCAGCAGCAGCTAGAAGCCATGAATGATAGTAAGACTTACTTTATTGGAAAATCAGAAATTGCTGCCAGCAGAGTGTGGAATGGAGTAAGAAACTTCTGAGGGTCACAATTCCTTCCAGAGACTGCACTAGGCTTTCACAAAAAAAAAAAAAAAAAAAAAAAAAAAAACTACTGAGAAAAACAACCTCGTGACTCCAAGGAATAAATGAAGAGACACCACTATGATACCCTCCAAAACCCTCATCATGAAGCCCAGGTCTCAGGGAAACCCTTATCCAGACCTTATTTCCCATGGTAGAAAGAAATTACATAACACTGTACCTTTTCCAGCTTCCTATATGAAAAAGAGAAGGAAAAACTAATTCAAAACAGGACAGGACTTCAAAAAAAAAAAAAAAAAAAAAAAAGATTGTGAATGCTGAAAGTAAAACAGATGAGGGGACCAAAAAAATGAAAGTTGTATGCCTGGAAAATAACCAGAAAAATGAGAAAGGCAAACCCCAAAAAGAGGGCAGAACTGTAAATTTAAGATTGATTCCAAAGTATGTGGCTTGCTTTCCTTCTGTCACATCCAGGCATCATCCCAATAAACCATGAGAATATTAACAGTGAATTGCAGCTGAAAGAGGTCCCAGTACTCTTTCTTAGATACGGGGCGAAGAGAAACCTTAAACCCAAGAGAGGTATAAATACAAACAGTAGAGGTATTTGAAACCTATCACTAAAGAAAGCTGAAATCTAGGCAAATTAGTATAACTTCTCACATGATAATATAGATAATACCTATTGCACATACAGTGTCCAAATTTCAACAAAATTACACAAACCTAAAGAATCAAAACCATCCTCAGAAACAAATTCAGATGTGACACAAATGTAGGAATTATCAGACAAGTGTTTTACAATACTGTCACCAGAGATAACAACAATGCAAGAGAATCAAAAGCACATGCAAGAAATCAAGAAGGGAGTAACTGAAATGAAGAATGCCTTTGATCTGCTCACCAAGTTTAACACTCCAAGGAAAGGGTCTGTGAACGTCAAGAGAATCAATGGAAACTTTTCAAATGGAAATGAGAAAATGAAAACAACATCAGAACATCTAAGAACTGATGAACAGTACCAAAAGTTTCAATGTAGGTCTAATTGGAAAGGTGGAAAAAGAGAATGTAGCAGAATATTCAAATAGTAATAGAAAACTTTCAAAATTACTTAGAGACAAATCACAGATTAAGGAATTTTGAAGATCATCAACAACCATTTGTCATTAGGGAAAAGAAAATTAAACAACATAATACTCCATATCTTTTAGAGTTGGTAAAAATTTTAAAAATTAAATCCTAAGAATAAAAATTTTGTCAAGGATTTGGAGAAACAGAAAGAAATATCCATCACTGGAAGGAATGAAAATGGTGTACCACTCTGGAAGACTCCTTGACAGTTTCTTAAAAAGCTAAACAGAGGTTTATCTTTGATCTAGCAATCACATCCTCAGTATTTGTTCACCTTTTTTTAACACTAATGTCCACACATCCATGGGAAAGTTTACAACAGCACTATTTATATTGTCCAAATTTGGAAGAACTCGAAATGTCCTTCAATATGTGTGAGGATAAATAGTGAGATATACCTACTATTTAGTATTCAGGGATACAGGCCATGAGCTATTAATATCAGTGAATGTTAACTGCATATTGCTAAATGAAAGTTGTCAGCCTGAACAGGCTACATATTGAATTATTAAATTTACATGACCTTCAAAGAAAGTTAAAACTATAGGACAGAAAGCAAAAAAGTCCCGACCTTGGATTCTAAGGGAGAGGAAAGTTTAAAAGGTAAGACAGGATTAGGGGCAGGGGGATGATAAACCAATTCTATGTGATAAGAGTACTGATGAATACATTAGACCATGAACTTGTCAAAACCATTACAACTTAAAAAAAAAAAAAAAAAACCATTAGGTGGTTAGGGGTTCCAAAGATGTAAAGCAAACTAGAAGAAAAGATTCTAATTGTATCAAAATGTAGGACATAATCTCAATAAAAGGGAAATGTACAAGGTGGTCCTCTAAAGAACCTTAGAAATAAAGAGTCTAAGACTATAGATAAGAGAAGCTGTATAAAAGCACTGCATTAGTTGGTAAAGCTGTTTCTTACCAGAGTACTGATTAACAATTATGAAACCGGTATACTTATAGACTAGAATTGAACTAGTATGTAAATGGATGAAAGATGGTAGAACTCAGGTTCTCACTATTGGAATGGGGGATAAGCAAAGGGGAGAGGGGCTAGAATGAAATATGTGCATTAGAGTTGGAGGTGTGAGGGTGAACTTGTGCTTAGCTTAGAAAAGATACCAACGGATAAATAATTATAGGAGTGACATCCTCATAATGGTGGAGTATTTGTTTTATATTATCTTTTCCCTACAGAACACTAATTGAGATAATCACCTATGGACAAGGAAGAATTTCTGGAAATCCAGGGATCCATGGAGGAAGTTTCAGCACATTAGTAGCAGTCAAAAAATACAAGATGGAGGCATGGAAACTGGCAATGGTTCATTTTACCCACATCACCCATTTCCTAAACCAGCACAGCTCAGTGTTAAGAGAAACTTTTTCAGTCCATGGTTTCTTCCATGGGGAAAAGTCAGAGTGTGTGACTAGTACACGGCTTCTCCATCAGGCAATACATGGCCAAAGAGTCTCATTTCTCTTTTGC
The DNA here is from genome assembly GCF_030435805.1 of Mustela lutreola. NCBI lineage: Eukaryota > Metazoa > Chordata > Mammalia > Carnivora > Mustelidae > Mustela > Mustela lutreola. Next base: position 87,197,728 of record NC_081297.1, on the reverse strand, counting down.
CATATCCAGAATACTGAGTACTGAACTTCATGATTTGGAAGCAGTGAGAGGTTAAGAAAAGGACAGCTATTGGGGCACCTGGGTGGCTCAGTGGTTTGAGCCCCTGCCTTCAGCTCGGGTCATGATCTCAGGGTTCTGGGATCGAGCCCCACATTGGGCTCTCTGCTCAGCGGGGAGCCTGCTTCCCCCTCTCTCTCTGCCTGCCTCTCTGCCTACTTGTGATCTCTCTCTGTCTATCAATAAATAAATAAAAATCTTTAAAAAAAAAAAAAAAAGAAAGAAAAGGACAGCTATGGCATGGTGGATGTACTAGATGGAAGCAGATTCTACTAAACGTGTCACAGACACCATCAGAAAGCCCCCAGGGAGTCACAGGGGACACCTAGAATGCAGATCCCAAAGGGCTCCCTGGCACTCCCCAGCAGCGGGAAGAGTTTCACAGAGGGCTAGTGAGTGTGTTCACAAAGCTAGACCAAATCTGTGGGCCTGGAAGAGTTCCACAATCTTGAGCATGGCCATCACTCTAGGGCAAGCAAAAGAAAGACCATTAACAACAGGCCTGGCTTTGTGGTATTGAAAAATAGCTTTACTAGAGGATTGAGGGAAGACAAATGACCTTTAAGAATTCTGTCATACAAGGTAGCAAAAAGTATTCAGCAGGTATATCTGTAAGAAAACCCTGGGAAAGCCTAAGAATCTCTAGCAGGACTGGCAAGGTATTTCTCTCTGCTAGTTACTGAGGACTATAGCGGGTGACTATAGGGGGCTTCTTCAACTGTGAAGTCAGCAATGCAAGACTTTAAGGAACATGTAAAAAAATCAACAAAAATATGACAACACCAGAAGAACACAATAATCTTTCAGGAACAAGCCAAAAAGAAATGAGGATCAATTATTTACCTGATAAAGAATTCAAAATAGCTGTCTTAGGAAATCTCAATGAGCTACAAGAATTTTTCTTGGTTTTTGTAACCAATTTACATAACTACCAATAATTAAAACCAGCATATTGATTTACGGTAGAAAAATGTATAAAATCATCATCAGTATAAATTCTTATACTTGTTCATCTTCACAAATGAGGTTTCCCTTTTCTTAGAGCCTTAAATGTAGCTCATTCATGTGCAGTATGATCATGATTTTTGTTTGTTTTTTGTCTTTGATTACTGAATATTAGGCAAGCATCCCTTCTGTTTTAAGAAAATTTTCATTTGAAGTTAAACATATGGCAAATCTTTGTAAAATTACTCTACAATGAGTCAAGGAGCATTACCAAAGGACACAGGATCATTAAATTTGTTGTCTTCTAAACTTAGTGAAGACTCATAGAATTTGCACTGTTATGCCCAAATTCCGAGATCCCCCAAAGACGACCGCCAGAGTCCAGAGTCAAAGCTAAACAGCAAGGGTCACTTATTAAGAGTTCAAACCTGGACCTCCGTGCACTCGTTGCCAGTGACGCTAAGAGGTCCCCGAGCTCGGGATCACAACACCTTTTATACACTATCTTTGGGGAGGCAGGGACTTAGCATACACCATAGTATCTTGTAACAAATCGCCACATACCACGGGGAAAATCCTAAAGCAACTCTATAATATGACTGGCGTGCTACAGAGCAGGAAAAGGCTGGGAACAGATTATTGGTTAGGTCAAAGGCTGTCGTTCTTCAAACTGCTTGGTTGGAACCGCTAGGGTATGTGTCACCTCAGGATTGGCCAGGGTCTCCCTGTCAAGCCGCGGGGCGCCAGATGGTTATTATCTCTTGCACCCAGAGCCGGGTGGGGGGTCCGAAGCGGCCATTCTGTCAGGTTCAATTCTGGGCGGGGGATGTGTGGTTACAGAGTGTCTATAGAAAGTCTGCCGGTATTTTTCCATCTTCTCATGGGTTAGCAAGCAAAGGTACAGAAGCAGAAATAGCGGTTAGGTGTATAATTTTATTCCCTAAGCACCTTAGCACATATATACTACAAGATGTTAACAACTGTATCCATGATATTTTTAGCACATTCAGCTTCAAAAAACTTTGTACAGATATTTTCCACATGTATTGTACAGTGGAATGAAGCAACAAAGAAATCTGTTTGAAAATGTCAATAAATTTGAATTTTTGACCCCCAAAATAATAAAGATAACAGAGTGAAATCAAGAAAAAAATACACCAAAAAAAAAAAAAAAAAAAAGCAAAGTTGAACAGAAATAACTTTAGAAGGACCAAGCAAATTCTGGAGCTAAAGAATATAGTGAATGAAATGAAAAATGCAATAAAAAGCATCAAAAGCATACTGCTCAAGCAGAAAAAAGATTCTGGGAAGTAGCAGACAAGATCTTTGTAGTTCTTCAATGGAGAACAAAGAAAAAAGTGAAGAAAGTCAACCTGAAGCACAAAAGGTAAATTGGAATCTCAGAAGGAAAATAGAGGGAGAAAGGAACAGAAACCTTGAAGATTTGTTGGCTGAGGACTTCTCAAATATGGGGAGGGATCTGGACACCCAAATTCATTAAGAGAATATGTCATCCCTGATGAGGGAGCAGGAGGCTGGCTGAGGACAAAGCAAAAGCTGGCACCTTGCACCCCCTCTCCACCCACTCCCCTTGGTAATGTGTGTGACATTCCTCAGGCACCTCTGACTGCCATAAGCGAGAAACAAAGAGTTAACTTGCAGAGATCACAATCCTGCAAGACAGAGTTCCTTTGGTTTACAAAAGCCCTAGAGATCTACAAAGAAGCTACCTTATCAATAGCACAATCTCCAGAGGCAAATAACTCAGTTCCTCAAGCCCTAATTAAAGTTAAATTTCTTTTAAACCCAAATCTCACTAACAAAGATGTTTGATAGCAGAAATGTGAATGGCTTGCCAAAAGACAACACTGATCAAGCTGCAAGGCCTCCCTCTTTAGCATATGAAAGCTCCATTGAAACCTCCCTTCCCCTCACCTTCCCCCAACCGTAAGGTACATAACCTGCCTTCGCTCACAACCCGGGGCAGCAGCTCACAGCTCGTCCTGTCCCCGTGCTTTAATAAACCACCATTTTGCACCAAAGATGTCTCAAGAATTCTTTCTTGGTCATCGGCTCCGGACCTCAGCCCACCTAACCTCACTTAGGTTCTAGAACTTCAACAATCCCAAAATTTCAAACTAAAATTATTGTCTCCACAAAACATTACTGTACATTTCTGTCTGAAATCAAAGACAAAGAGAATATTTTATGCAGCAAGAGCAGTAAAAGTTAATTCTCTAATAGAAGGTAATCCCCATACAGAAGGCTACTAGTGGATTTCTTGAAAGAACCTTTGCAGATTAAGAGTGGAATGACATAGTCAAAGGACTGGGGCTGAGAGTAGGAGGAAGGCAGGGAGGGGAGCTTGCCACCAAAATACTTTACCCTCCAATGTTGTCCTTAGAAGTGGAGTTAAGATGAAGACATTCCCAAACAAAAGCTGAGGGAGTTACCTGCCTTACAAAAAAGGCTGAAAGGATTTGCCAAGCTAAAATGAAAGGACATTCATTAGAAATAGGAAAATATATGAAGGTATGAAAACACACTGGTAAAGTTAAGTATACAATCAATTCAGAATACTCTAGTAACGCAGTGTGTTAATTTGTTATGTTAGTTCATCCTACCGTAAGGGTTAAAGGAAAAAGTATTAAAAATGTCTAAACCACAGTAATTTTAATGGTTATGCAATAAAAACAGAAGTTGCAATGTTGCAACATTAAAAACATAAAGGAAGAATAAATGATTAGAGTTTTTAAATGTAATTGAAGTTGTTAGCCTAACATAAGCCATTTTAAGTATGATTTATGTTTACCACAAACCTAAAACTTGGAGTAGTTTGGGAAAAAAAAAAAAAGATTAAGAGAAGTGAATCAACGCATACCACTATGGAAAATCCTAAATTTACATAAGAGGACAAGAACAGAAGAAAGGAACAAGAGAATGAATCACACAACCTTACCTACAAGTCATTACCTATCATTAACTTTTTTTCATTAACTTTTTAAATATAAAAGGATTAAATGCTGCAATCAGAAGACAACCAAACTATGTGCCACCTAAAAGAAACTCATGTCAGCTTGAGGAGACATAGAGGCTTAAAGTGAAGTTATGGAGAAAGATACTCCATGTACGTGGAAACCTAAAGAGAGCAGGAATAGCTGTACTTACTTAAGGGGGTCGGGGGGCAGGGGGAGACCTTAAGTCAAATCCTATAACAAGGGAAAAAAAAAAAAAAACAATGAGTTAAGGAAGTCTGTATAATAGATAAATGGATCATTTATCAAAGATACCTACCAATCATAAATATACATGAACAAAACATCAGAGTACCTAAATATATTAAGAAAATACTAATATTAAAAGAGAAATAGACAACAATAAAAACATGATAGAGGACTTGATTATCTCATCTTCAACAATGGATAGATTATCCTAAAAAATTCATAAGGAAATTTGTCAGCATTGTGATTCAGAATAAATGGCCCTAACAGATAGATAGAGGACATTTCTACAAACAGCAGCAGAATACAGATTCTCAAGTGAACAGGGAACATTATTCAAGTTAATGTATACAAATTATGTCTTCTGATCACAATGTCATGAAACTATAAATCAATAGCTGGAGGAGAACTGAAAAATTTACAAGTATGTAGAAAAATATACTGGAATATATTGGAATAATAATAGCAGAAAGCATCCCTAATTTGGGGAAGCAGACAGGCATCAAAATCCAGGAAGCACAGAGAACCCTCCTCAAAATCAATAAAAATAGGTCAATTACCCCCCTCCCCATCTAATAGTAAAACTTACAAGCCTCAGAACCAAAGAGAAAATCCCAAAAGTAGCTCTGGACAAGAGGTAACCTAGAAAAGTAGAAATAATAGGTTGGCAGCAGACCTATCCACAGAGACCTGGCAGGCCAGAAAGGACTGGCATGATATATTCAGAGCACTAAATGAGAAAAATATGCAGCCAAGAATACTATATCTAGCTAGGCTGCCATTGATAATAGAAGGAGAGAGAAAAAGCTTCCAGACAAACATCAAATCAGCCCTACATGAAATCCTGAAAGGGGTCCTCTGAGCAAAGAGAGAGCCTAAAATTAACATAGACCAGAAAGGAACAGATGCAATATACAGTAAGAGTCACCTTACAAGCAATACAATGGCACTAAATTCCTATCTTTCAATAGTTACCCTGAATGTAAATGGGCTAAATGCTGCAATCAAAAGATGTAAGCTATCAGAATGAATAAAAAGGCAAGACCTATCAAGCGTTCTGCAAGAGACTCATTTTAGACCCAAGGACACCTCCAGATTTAAAGTGAGAGTGGAAAAACCATTTACCATGCTAATGGACATCCAAAGAAAGCTGGGGTGGCAATTCTTATATCAGAAAAATTAGATTTTAATCCAAATACTGTAAGACATAAGGAAGGACACTATCATACTTAAAGGGTTTATCCAACAGGAAGATCTAACAATTGTAAATATCTATGCCCCTAACATGAGAGCCGCCAATTATATAAGCCAGTTAATAACAAACTCAAAGAAACACATCAACAGTAATACAATAACAGAGGATTTTAACACCCCTTTCATTGAAATGGACAGATCTAAGCAAAAGATCAACAAGGAAAAAAAGGCTTTAAATGACACTGGACTAGATGGACTTCACAGATATATTCAGAACATTCCATCCCAAAGGGCGCCTGGGTGGCTCAGTGGGTTAAGCCGCTGCCTTCAGCTCAAGTCATAATCTCAGGGTCCTGGGATCGAGTCCCGCATCGGGCTCTCTGCTCAGCAGGGAGCCTGCTTCCCTCTCTCTCTCTCTGCCTGCCTCTCTCTCCATCTACTTGTGATCTCTCTCTGTCAAATAAATAAATAAAATCTTTAAAAAAAAAAAAAAAGAACATTCCATCCCAAAGCAACAGAATACACATTCTTCTCTAGTGCACATGGAACATCCTCCAGAATAGATCACATCCTGGGTCACAAATCCAACTCAAGCAGGTCCAAAAGACTGGGATCATTCCCTACATATTTTCAGACTACAATGCTTTGAAACTTGAACTCAATCACAAGATGAAATTTGGAAAGAACTAAAATATATGGAGGCTGAAGAGCATCATACTAAAAAATGAATAGGCCAACTAGAAAATTAAAGAATTTTTAAAATTTATGGAAACAAATGAAAATGAAAACACAACTGTTCAAAAATTTGGGATGCAGTAGTCCTGATAAATTATATAACAATACAAGCCTTTCTCAAGAAACAAGAAAGGTCTCAAATGCACAACTTAACCTTACACCTAGAGAAGAATACCAAATAAAGCCTAAACCCAGCAGGAGAAGAGAAATAATAAAGATCAGAGCAGAAATCAATAAAATAGAAACCAAAAGAAGGGTAGAAAAGATCAACAAAAGTAGGAGCTCGTTTGTTGAAAGAACTTTAAGATTGATAAACCCCTGACCAGACTTACCATAAAGAAAAAAGGCCAAAATTAATAAAAATCATGAATGAAAAAGAAAGATCACAACCAAAACCAAAGAAATACAAAAAATTATAATAACATATTATGAACAACTCTATGCCAGCAAATTAGACAATCTGGAAGAAATGGATGCATTTCTAGAGAGTATAAACTACCATAACTGAACCAGAAAGAAACAGAAAACCGTAACAGGCCCATAACCAGCAAGGAAATTGAAGCAGTCAAACAAGAGCCCAGGGCCAGATGGCTTCCCAGGGGAATTCTATCAAACATTTAAAGAAAAATTAATACCTATTCTCCTGAAAGTGTTCTACAAAAATAGAAATGGAAGGAAAATTTCTGAAGTCCTTTCAGGCCTTTATGAGGCCAGCATTACCTTGATCCCCAAACCAGACAAAGGCCCCATCAAGAAGGGGAATTACAGAACAATATCCCTGATGAACATGGATGCAAAAATTCTCACCAAAATTCTAGCCAATAGGATTCAACAGTATATTAAAAGATTATTCACCATGACCAAGTGGGATTTATTCCTGGGCTGCAAGGTTAGTTCAACACCTACCAATCAATCAAGGGGATATACATTAATAAAAGAAAGAACAAGAATCATATTATACTCTCAGTGGATGCTGAAAAAGAAAATGAAAAAATATAGCAGCTTTCTTCATCATAACTCTTCACAGTGTAGAGACAGAGTGTACATACCTCAATATTATGAAAGCGGTCTATGAAAAGCCCACAGCAAGTATAATTCTTTTTTCTTTTTTTTCTTTTTTTTTTTTACTTATTTATTGGACAGAGTGAGACACAGTAAAAAAGGAACACAGGCAGGGGGAGTGGGAGAGGGAGAAGCAGGGTTCCCATGGAGCAGGAAGTCTGATGCAGGGCTCAATCCTAGGACTTTGGGATCATGACCTGAGCCAAAGGCAGACACTTAATGACTGAGCCATCCAGGCACCCCACAATTATCATTCTTAACAGGGAAAAACTGAGAGCTTTTCCCTTAAGGTCAAGAACACAGCAGGGACGTCCACTATCACCACTGCTACTAAACATAGTACTAGAAGTCCTGGCCTCAGCAATCAGATAATAAAAAGAAATAAACGGCATCTGAATCAGCAAAGAAGTCAAACTCTCACTCTTTGCAGGTCATATGATTCTTTACATGGAAACTCAAAAGACTCCACCCCAAAACGCTAGAACTCATACAGGAATTGAGTAAGGTGTCAGGATATAAAATCAATGCACAGAAATTGGTTGCATTTCTATACACCAATGAGACAGGAAAAAGAGAAACTAAGGAGTCCATTCCATTAACCCATTGCACCCAAAGTCATAAGGTACCCAGGAATAAATCTATAAACAAAGAGGCAAAGAATCTGTACTCAGAAAGCTATAGAATACTCATGAAAGTAATTGAGGAAGACACAAAGAAATGGAAAAACATTCCATGCTCAGGGATTGGAAGAACAAATATTGTGAAAATGTCCATACTATCTAGAGCAATCTACACATTTAATGCAATCCCTATCAAAAAAAAAATCAACTTTTTTCAAGGAAAAGGAACCAATAATCCTAAAATTTGTCTGGAACCAGAAAATACCCCAAATAAACAGAACAATGTTGAAAAAGAAAAGCAAAGCTGGTGGCATCACAATTCTGGACTTCAAACTCTATTACAAAGCTGTAATCATCAAGACTGTATGGTACTGACACAAAAACAGACACATAGATTAATGGAACAGAAGAGAGAGCCCAGAAATAGAGCTCAGCTCTATGGTCAACTAATCTACGACAAAGCAGGTAAGAATGTCCAATGGAAAAAAGTTTCTTCAACAAATGGTGCTAGGAATATTGGACAACCACATGCAGAAGAATGAAACTGGACCATTTCCTTACACCACACACAAAAATAGACTCCAAATGGGTGAAAGACCTCAACATGGGAGAGAAATCCATCAAAATACTTGATGAGAACACAAGGCAGCAACCTCTTCAACCTCAGCCACAGCAACTACTTCTTAGACATGTCACCAAAGGCAAGAGAAGCAAGGCCAAAAATGAACTATTGGGACTTCATCAAGATCAAAAGCTTTTGCACAGCAAAGGAAACAGTCAACAAAAACGAAAGACAACTGACAGAATGGGGGAAGATATTATCAAATGATATATCAGATAAAGGGCTAGTATCCAAGATCTGCAAAGAACTGCACAAACTCAACACCCAAAGAACAAATAATCCCATCAAGAAATGGGCAAAAGACATGAACAGACACGTCGGCAAAGAAGACATCCAGATGGCCAACAGACACATGAAAAAGTGCTCAGCATCACTCAGAAACAGGGAAATACAAATCCAGACCTCAATGAGATACCACCTCACACCAGTCAGAATGGATAAAATTAACAAGTCAGGAAACAACAGGTGTTGGCTAGGATGCAGAGAAAGGGGAACCCCCCTACACTGTTGGTGGGAATGCAAGCTGGTGCAGCCACTCTGGAAAACAGGATGGAGGTTCCTCAAAAAGTTAAAAATAGAGCTACCGAGCTATTGCACTACTGGGCATTTACCCCAAAGATATAAATGTGGTGCTCCAAAGGGGCATGTGTACCCGAATGTTTGTAGCAGCAATGTCCACAATAGCCAAACTACGGAAAGAGCCTAGATGGCCATCAACAGATAAATGGATAAAGACAATGATGTGTATATTTATACAATGGAATGTTGTGCAGCCATCAACACCCTCCCACCCTGAAATCTTGCCATTTGCAATGACATGGATGGAACTAGAGGGTATTATGCTGAGCAAAATAAGTCAATCAGAGAAAAAACAATTATCATATGATCTCACTGATATGAGGAATTTGAGAAACAAGACAGGATCATAGGGAGAGGAAGGGAAAAATGAAACAAGACGAAACCAGAAAGAGAGAGAACGCATAAGAGACTCTTAATCTCAGGAAACAAACTGAGGGTTGATGGAGGGGAAGGGTCCAGGAGGAATAGGGTGGCTAAGTGGTGGACATTGAGCTCTATGAATTGTGTAAGACTGATGAATCACAAACTTGTACCCCTAAAACAAATAATACATTATATGTTAGTTAAAAAAAAAAAAATCACATCACTGTTAGAATGGCTCTTACCAAGAAGACATTAGTTAAGAAGTGCCAATAAGTATGTGGAGAAAAGGGAACTCTGTGCTCTTAGAATGAACATTAGTACAACCACCATGTTTCATTAAAAACATTAAAAATAGAACTACTATATAACCTAGCAGTCCCACTTATGGGTATATATGATAAGGAAATGAAATCAGTATCTTAAAAAGAGTATCTATATCCCACATTCATGAAAACATTATTCACAAGAGTCAAGACATGGAAAAGACCTAAGTGTCCACTAATGGATGTCCATTGATGAATAAAGAAAATATATAGATGTATACATACACATACTAAATCTCCATCTTATCTGTGTACCTGTCTATATAATGCAATATTATTTAGCAATAGAAATTCTGCCATTTGTGACAACATGGATAGAATATGCAGACATATGCTAAATGAAGTAAGTCAGAGAAAGACAACACTGTATGATTGATCTTAAATGTGGAAGTTTAAATATCCAAACTCCTAGTAACAGATTGCAATTGTGGCTGCCAGGGGCTGATTGTTAGGGAAAATGACAACAAGTTCATCAAAGGTATAAACTTCCATTTATGAGGAAATTTCTTGGATTGAATGTATAACGTGGAGTCTACAATGAACAATACTGTATTATGTGTTTGAATGTTGCTAAGAGAGTGGAGCTTAAATATTGTCACCACAAAAAAGAAATGGTAATTATGTGCAATAATAAAATCGCTAATGGGGGCACCTGGGTGGTTCAGTGGGTTAAAGCCTCTGCCTTCAGCTCGGGCCATGATCCCAGGGTTCTGGGATCGAGCCCCCCTGCATCAGTGTTCAGCGGGGAGCCTGCTTCCTCCTCTCTCTCTGCCTGCCTTTCTGCCTACTTGTGATCTCTGTCTGTCAAATAAATAAATAAAATATTTTAAAAAATAAAATAAAATGAAAGTGCTAATGAACCCTATTGTGGTAATCATTTTGTAATTTGTATCATGTAATTTGTAACATGTATCAAATCAACACATTGTATAAATTTAACACAATTTTATATGCAAATTATATATTAATATATTTGGAAAAAGAATGATTGGTAAGTTTCATACATTTTTTACTATACACACACATTTCTTGACTCTGTAAACTACTAGCCTGTAGAAACAAACAACAGGACCCCTTAACAACAAGCATGCACTGTGTTCTAATTTAGATTTTTAATACCATTTATAACAAAAGGAACTTAGGCTCCTTAGAAAAACGACTACTCTGGAGCTAATTCAGAGAAAAGTCAAAATGATTTCATGTTAGAAACTAAGAAAGTGCTTAAAAACAAAACCAACTGAGGGGCACCTGGGTAGCTCAGTGGGTTAAGCCGCTGCCTTCGGATCAGGTCATGATCTCAGGGTCCTAGGATCGAATCCCACATCAGGCTCTCTGCTCAGCAGGGTGCCTGCTTCCTCCTCTCTCTCTCTCTGCCTGCCTCTCTGTCTACTTGTGATCTCTCTCTGTCAAATAAATAAATAAAATCTTTAAAAAAACAAAACAAAACCAACTGAAATATGTCAAAGGGAGCATAAGAATCAACTGATAGAACTCTCGGTGGTCAAAAATGAAAGCTCTGTAATACAAAATATTTGATTACAGTTCAAGTTAGAAAATGAATATCCCTTAGCCTATACTGAAATTAAAAGAATAGATTATTAATTTTGTAAAAATAGACAAGTCTTCTGAGCAAGAGAATTCCAGTTAGTGCATGTAGATTCTGCTATCTCAAGCAACTGTAGCATAATTCCCAAGCCCTTAAAACTGTTCTGTACATAGTGACCTTTTTTGAAATAGTACAGTACGGAAGGGGGGAGAATAAGTTTACTATATCAAACCCTGAAAAACACTCCTTCAACTGTGACCAAACTTAATACCCATAATGACCTATTAAGTTGATAACATACATTCTTCCATATGATATGATGAGAACTGCATTTTACGTCTATGCTCTTCCTCCCAAAAACCCTTCATCCCAGTCTAAGCATGATAAAAAAAAAAAAAATCAGAAAATTCCCAGTTGAGGGAAACTATAAAATACCTGACCAGGAATCCTGCAAACTAGCACAGTAGGTCAAAACCAAGGAAATCAACAAAAGAAATGGATTTAGTTACTGATGACCGTGTTCACACAGTTGTTCATTAGCTGTATCAAGTGTACTTAGCAGGGGAAACTAGGTGTGGAGTACATAGAAATAATTATTTTTGCAACCTTTCTGTTCCTTTGAAACTCTTTTTGAAACATTTATTGTTATGCAATGAAAAAACAAGTACTATGCATAAAAGTAGAAGAATGTCAAACTCCTCTTTGGATTTTTCCTTTCAAAAATATACTCTGTGTAGTGTGACCATTATTTTCTGTCATAAAGGCATCTGTATCTAAGTATATACGTTTATCATTCAATAAATTTATGTTTACCATTCATTCTTATAGGTCTAGGGATAAAGAGTAACACATAATCACACACTGATAATCATTTTATAGAAATTGTAATGATAAAAATATGCACATTGTACTATGGATATCTACATGAAAGTCAGTAAAACTGAGAAGTTAACTCATGAGTTATATTTGAACTGATAAATCAGAATTAGCCACATGTAGAAAAGAGAAGGAGGTTATGCACTTTATTTTTTTTTTAAGACTATTTCTTCATTAGAGCACAAGCAGAGGGAAAGGCAGAAGGAGAGGGAGAAGCAGACTCCCTGCTGAACTGGAAGTACAAAGCCAGAGCCAGTCACTCAGCCTAACCCATGCCCTCAGTTCAGCCCACCCCCACCCCCCGCAGCTCTCCATGGGGTCTTCAGATCAGTCCTGTCTTGCTCCTAGTCCCTAACACTAACACTTGGATGGGTTCTGAAAGGCTCTTCCCCAAGGGCCTTGCTTCCAATCCCCAGGGATTGGGGACACAGGAGCAATATCAGATGACACAGCCTGTCAGCCAGAAGGACACTATGCCATTTGGATCTTCAGAAAGGTTTTTTTTTTTTTTTAACTTTTTTTTTTTTAGATTTTATTATCTATTTGACAGAGAGAGAGAGAGATCACAAGTAGGCAGAGAGGCAGACAGAGAGAGAGGGGGAAGCAGGCTCCCCGCTGAGCAGAGAGCCCGATGCGGGGCTCTATCCCACGACCCTGGGATCATGACCCGAGCCGCAGGCAGAGGCTTTAACCCACTGAGCCACCCAGGTGCCCCTTCAGAAAGGTTTTAGAGCAGGAGAAATGTGCATGGCCATGTCAGGCCACACCCCTATTTAGTGGACCTCAGGATACAAACCCAGAGACAGCACTCAGCCTGACCCGTGCTCTAAACTCAGCCCTGGGAACACTCCCAAAAGCACCTTTAGATCAGTCCTTACATGCCTCTAGGTTCTAACTCTAATCCTTAGTTGGGTTCTGAGGGGTCCATCCCTAGTGGCCATGCTCCAAAGGGCAGGAGTTTGGGACACCTGGGCAATAGCAGAGGACTCAGCCAGCATCCTTGAAGGAAATTTTGCTCTTTGGAGCTCTGGGAAAGATTCAGTGCTAGAGAAATCTGCATGCCCATCTGAGGTCACCCCCATGTTCAGTGGCCCCCTGGACATAAAGCTAGAGCCTGACACCCTGACATTCTCTCTCAACTCATCCTCCAGTAGAGATTGAAACACCCTGAGCAATTCATGCCTGACATGCCCCTAGACCCTAAGCTTAACCCTAGGCTGGGACTAGGGTTCTGTCCCCAGAGTCTTGGCATGCATGCCCTACATGTGGGGGGCACCTGAACAATACCAGAGGACTCCGCCTACGACCCAGAAGGAACTTAGGCCAATTGGAAATCTGATAAGGATTCAGAGTAGGAGAAATCAGCCTGTCCACCTGAGGCCACGCCCACATTTAATGGACCCCTGGACACAAATCCAGATCCTGACAGTCATCCTGACCCACACCCTCATCTCAGCTCCCCTCCCCCCACCCCAGGAAGCTCACCCGTGCACATGCACCTTCACTTTGGTCCTGCCATGCCCTAGCCCCTAGCACTTACACTAGGTTGTGTTCTGAGAGGTCTGTCCCCAAAAGTCTGCCTCTAATGTCCCAGGGACTGTGGACAGCTGAGCAATACCTGAGGACTAAGCCTGCAACACAGAAGAACATTGTGTTGGTGTTCCATTTGGAACACCAGAAAGGTTTCAGGGCATAAGATTTGAATCTGAAGGCAAAGTTGGGTGCATCCCAGCAATCCCCAGTCTCATTAATCCCCTGTAAAGGAACTCTGAGCGTGACACTCCCCTTATCCCTAAACTAACTGTAATCCTAAATCCTAAACCATAACCTTATCTCCTAACCTCTAATGTCTAACCCTCACCCTAAACAGAAGAAGAAACCTGGAGAAGGGTAAAAGACATTTCAGACAGTCGAGAGGTGGACACAGTTGAATTGGGTCTATGGTCTTTTATAAAGTAGAACCTGTAATGATTTCCTCATTTCAGGTTGTGTGGTGGTTCTGCAGGACACTGTCCCTGTTTAGGGTCAAACACACTGAAGCATCCCATCTGAAGTGCCAAGTGTGGTTTAGAAACAACAGCTAAGGAATCTGAGTGTAGAAATAAAGCACATTTGGACTACTGTAATAAGTTGGCTGCACATTGAAATCACCACAGAGGAAATGACCCTTCCAAATATCCATGTTAGCACCACGACATGGAAGAGAGAACATCAGACATCGGGATGGAGCCCAAGCCCTCCCAGATCCAGTTCACCCACCATGGAGAGGCCACTCACCCTTGCAGGAGACCACATGTTAGCAAGAGACTTGGGGGAAGATTAAATTGGGTGCCCCCCATGTCTTGGGTGCAGTAGAAGCAGTGGGATTTGGAATTCCAATTCTCTACAACACTCCACCGCAACCTTGTTAGAACTGTGTAGAAGCATGAAGGGAAACCTCAGTAAAGTTGAATGGGACCCCAGAAGGGGAGGCTGGATGGAAGAACCTGCCACTCAGTGTCTATGTGGCACATAACATAACCCTGGCCCTGTAGCAGACCCACACTCTGACCTCAGCTAGCTCTCACGCCTGGATCTGACCCCAATTCAAGTCCCTAAACCTAGCCCCCTAACCAAACAATATTCACGAGAATCATAAGGTAGAAATTGCAAATATCCAATGATGAATGTGTAAACAAAGTGTGCTGAAGGGTTTGAATTTGGGTTCAGGCTTAGGTTTCAGTCAGAGTTCTAGATCAGGGTTTAGGCTTAGGGTCACAGTGAGGATTTAGAGTCAGGGACAAGGGAACAGAGTTAGAGTTTAGGGCTTTAGGTTTATGATTTAGTGTTTAAAAATCTATTATGATTTAGTATTTAAAACTCTATTTAAATACTAAAATTTAGTATTTAAAACTCAGGACTTCTGAGATAAATTTCAAGGTCAAATTTGGGGTTTGGGTTCATGCTGGTATTTGGGTTCAGGGTTCAGGGCTCAGAATTCTGATTTAGGGTTTGGGTTCATGGTTCAGGGCTTGGATCCAGGGCTCAGGTTCAGAGTCCAGGCTTCGGGTTCGATTTCAAGTTTGGGATTCAGGGTTTCAGTTGGGGCTTTGTCGATTTAGGTTTCAGGGTTAAACTTAGGGGTTACGTTTAGGTTTAGGGATGACACATTTTCTTCAGTTGGACACAAACTGGACACAAAATTTCTATCTGAACTTTCTAAATCTAAAATGCATTTGTCTGGGTGTCAAGAGCTGGTTTATAATTTAGGATCCCAATAACTCCCTACTGACAGCATTCTGGTCCTAGAGTCACCCAATCACCCAGAAGCAGCTTTTATCTTGGCCCAAACACACCCTTGTCAGAGAAGTGTGAGCTGGTGCCAAAGTTAGGATGACTTTACAATGCTAGAGGTGTGAAACCAAATATCAGGGAAATGTTCATGGAAAATAAAACAGGAGACAAATAATTGGTCAACTCCTGATTCTTCTACAATAACAACTACAGAATCTGATAGAATAGAATCTGATAATGTTCCCTAGGAAGGCCTATGGTACTCATTACCAGTACTGAAAGAAAGCCGCCTCCCCAGCTTTAAACTAAAAACATAGCAGTATACTTCCTACTTTGTGTCAACAATAAAATTTTATTATTTTCTTGTTCCAGAGTACAATCTGTGGAAGCACTGACAACATGTTCCTTTCTCAAATCTTCATCAACACACGGCCAAAATGCAGGCAACATTATAATGCACTGCTCATTGGAATACCAAGTACAAGGATGGCTATCAGAAGCAATAAAAAGGTATTGAATATGAAACTCAGAAAAAGCACCCTTGATAGGCACTCAATGAGGATCCCTAACCATAAATCTAACATCTCATCCTCTGGAATTCACCCATAAAAATCATCAATAACAATAGCCTGCTGAAGACTGTAACTACCTCGCCATTGACCTCTAGGCTTGTAATACACACTCCAACTGCTAGTGACACACTTCTCAGCAGCAGAATGGGACTTGCCCACTCCCGGTGGACCAACTCTTACAGTGAAGCCAAAAAATCCCACTCCTTAGAAATCCCAGCCATTAGGACACAGTCACAGCAACCACAGAACTCCATAAAGGACAGACATCTTGTGAAGCAGATGCTGCAGATAACCACCACTCCCCCAAAGTAACTCTACAGTGGAGTCCACATCTGTCCCCTGACCAGGATCACACAGGGCACTGCATTCTTCCAAGACTCCATCATTAGAACAAAACTGTGAACTGTCCTCGTCGGTCCCATGTGCAGGCTCACAGTGAGACCTGCAAAAGCCAGACACCTTGACAGCACTCAGCCTCTCACACCTCTCCTAGCAGATGGAGGGTGATGTCTCCCCGACTTCCACACTAACTAGAGAATACCTGGAACAAGTCTTGCCATACTCTATGCAAGGGGCATATTCTCCATCTGCAAAATTATGGTTGGAAAAACATCACAGATTCCCCACACCTTCTTAAACCTAGATAATATGGAGATAGAGCTTGGCCAGAGCTATTATGTACAACCCCCTACACACACACACACACACACACCCAACCTTGCCTTGTGCACTCCAGACCAGTTTCCATCCACCTTGTTCATTCTCAGCCACTGTCTCTGCAGAGTAGTACACTACTACTGAGGTGCTGGGAGTGAGGTACTAGGTCCTAAGCTAGCACCTTGGACCCACTCACTATCAGAAATTAATATTCATTTTATTAACAGATGCATCCCAGAAGGCCTTGCCACTGAGGCCATTAGAAAAGTCATTACAGGGGTGCCTGTTAGCTCAGTAGGTTAAGCCTCTGGCTTCAGCTTAGGTCATGATCTCAGGGTCCTGAGATGGAGCCCCGAGTAAGGCTCTCCACTCAACAAGGAGTCTGCTTCCCCCTCTCTCTTTGCCTGCCTCTCCACCTACTTGTGATATCGCTCTCTCTCTCTGTCAAATAAATAAATAAAATCTTCAAAAAATTTTTCATTAGAAACGGGGTTCTAATAACCTGTGCCAATCTCCACATCTCCACTCCTGGCTCCAGAGACTGGCTCATACATGGGTATACAACCTGGTCCCAGACGATAATGTGGGAGGAAACTTGGGTCTCAGCCTGCAGAGCCAAGCATTGGGTGAACCACCCAGGCCAGGGGCTTTTCCATCTGCAGAAGTGCCCTAGGCCAGGCCCCTCCCAGTACCACAGAGGACCCAGGAAGCCAGGTGTTTCATAACATTGCTGAGGGCTCAATCAGGAAAGTCCTGAAGCCCACACATGCTAGATCCTCTGCTAACGAAGGAGAACCCCAAATGTGCTCACAGGCTTGGCCTGAACAAGATGACCATCTATGTGGTATAAAACCCGCAAGATATATCCGCCATGCAATAGGGACTGACTCAGTCCCTATTAGGGATTGACTCAGTCCAAATAGGGACTGACTCAGCCAAACAATACCTACATGTAATTCAACCACAGACAAACATGTTGTGGGAAGCTTGAGGCCTGCAGAGAAATGGGGAGGGGGAGGGAATTCCTGAGGCCTTCATTGTTGGCCAATCTCACTATATCTTTTTTCCATTCAAGTACGGGGGCCAGGGTCAGGCAGGAGAGATCCCAGTGTCTCCCCACTCTGCCACTGGAAAAGAAAAGCCCTCTCCCCCATTATCCATCATGTTGCAGATCTGGGGTGGGGGAAAAGACCACCCTTTGGCCAAATGGGACCTCACCCCGTATTCTCGCAGTCAAGATTGTCTGGAACATTACCTATGGACGGTCTGTGGCTGCTCTCAAGCCACAAAGCAAGAGTGGAGTCATTGTCAAAGACATCACATGGACTGCAACACCCAACAGAAAATCTTTACAGAAGACTTTACAGAATAGTCTGTGTTGATCCCTGGTCTGAAAGATCCTAGGATCATGTCCCTTCTTTGAGTGGAACATAGTGCCCTCCAGGTAAAATCTAATTTCTTCACCCCCAGTAGCGAGAACTTCCATCCTTGCAGCCAGAACACCATCTCCATCCTCCTCTATGGACACCTTGAATGGCATATCTACAGGTCTGCTGCCCAACAGGAATTCCCTGTTGTTTACATGGTAGTGATTCTCAGAAATGGAGGAGTCAGTGTGAACTTCTGAGGGTGAGCATGTGTTTCCTCTTTGGTAGCCACAGTGTACAAAGAGAATACAATACAGTAGCATGCTTTCTGTCCCACAGGAATGGCCAGCCACGCAGTGTGGTTCCATAATGATCTCGAGAGAAAGCCATAGAACAAACTTCATTTTGGAGGGTGCCCAAATCCCTTGTCCTGGACACTAGGTTCCACCGAGACTGGAGGCACACAGAGGGACAGAGACTCCCCCTGCCCATTAAGGTTTTGAAGGATGCCTGCTGCTCCATGACAAAAGATCCCGAAAGTATTCATCTGCCTGTCATCCAACCATAGATCTATGAGAGATATATACTCCAAGCAGAAAGGAGAGCCCAAGAGACAACAAATGACAGCCTTATGTGACAAGTGCCATGACAGGGGATGACTGGGGGGTGTGCAGCATTGGCCAGACCTAGGAGTAGGAGGACTGGTAATGCTCCAGAAGAGTGATCATAGCTGCATCACTATGGGGGATGCTCAGGAGGACTGGGGATGTGCAGGGTTGGCCAGACCAGGGCATATAGTCCTGACAATGTCCCAGAAGGATGTCACAGTTGTGCCCTTGTGTGGTACACGTGTCAGTGTGACCGGGCATTAGGCAGTCTGGAAATGATAGGACAGGCAAGGAGCAGTATCCCAAAACTGTCTTTTGCAAGTGAAAAGTTCAGTAAGGAGGTTTTTTTTTTGTTTTTCAGTAGGATTTCATGTCACATACATCCTTGAGTGCCTAAGGCTGATTGTGTAGAACATGAAGTACATAGGTAGCCAGGGCTTTCAAACTGAGGTGCTGGGGGCAGAACACACTTGATTTTTCTTTTGGCTGCTTTCAGAGTAGGATGCCTTTTCCTGCCTTCATCTCTGACCCCAGGACAGGGAACAAAGGCAACACATATCTACACTTTGAAAGGTCAACAGAAATCTCCAAATCCACATTCTCCCAGGAACTAAAGGTTCAGGACCAGGGTGACAGAAAGGGGAGGCTGAGAGCAAGGAACCCAGGGAACGTGTCATGTGCATGTGAGCTGGCCCACTTCTCTACTTGTCAGAAGCAAGCCATGCCTGACAGGAGGGAGACCACCTGCACCTGGTCTGTCTGTTTCCTGCCCTTGAGGACAGCAGATGATGGGCTGAGCTGTATATGGCTACTGGGGGGAGTTGGCCAGCTGGTGAAAACACAAACACACCTTTCTCCCAAAAGGACATACAAGAGACCAAGAGACTCACAAAAAAGTGCTCCATATCAATAGCCATCAGGGAAATACAAATCAAAACCTCAATGAGATACCACCTTACAACAGCTGGCATAGCTAAAATCATCAAGGCAGGGAACAAGTGTTGGCGAGGACATGGGGAAAGGGGATCACTCTCACACTGCTGGTGGGAATGCAGGCTTATATAGCCACTCTGCCAAATGTTATTGAGTTTCTTCAAGAACTTAAAGATAGAGCTCCTACCCCCACCCCAAAAAAAATGCACTACTAGGTATATACCCCAAAGATACAGATTTTGTGAAAAGTAGTGGCATCTGCCTCCCAATGTTCATTGCAGCATTATCCACTCTAGACAAATTATGGAAAGAGCCCAGATGTCCATGGACAGAGGAATTGATAAAGAAGATGTGCTTCAGGCGCCTGGGTGGCTCAGTGGGTTAAAGCCTCTGCCTTCGGCTTGGGTCATGATCTCAGGGTCCTGGGATTAAGGCCCGCATTGGGCTCTCTGCTCAGCAGGGAGCCTGCTTCCTCCTCTCTCTCTCTGCCTACTTGTGATCTCTGTCTGACAAAAAAATAAATAAAAATCTTAAAAAAAAAAAAAAAAAGAAGATGTGCTTCATATCTACAATGGAATATTATTCAGTCACCAGAGGATGAAGACTTAACATCACATCCACCTGGCTGGAATGGAGGGTATTATGCTCAGCGAAATAAGCCTATCAGAGCAAGACAGTCAGCACATGGGTTCACTTGTATGTGAAATAGGAGAAACACCACAGGTTCAGAGGAGAATGGAGGGAAAACTGAATGGGAAGTCATCAGTGAGGGAGAAAAACTGCAATAGACTTTTCATTACAGAAGAGGATTGCTGGAGGGGAGTTTGATGGGGGATGGGGTAACTGGGCGATGGGCATTAAGGAGGGCACGTGATGCAATGATCACTGGGGGTTATACACACCTGATCTATTGTTGAACACTACATCTGAAACTAATGATGTACTGTAAGTTGGCTCATTGACATTCAGTTCCACAATAAGAACAAGAATATAGAAAAGGAAAAGGACAGTCTCTACAACAAATGGTATTAGGAAAACTGGACATCTATTCACAGAAGAATATAATTACTCTGCTTCCTTACACCATACAGACACATAACCTCAAAACAGTTTCAAGACCTCAGTGGAAGACCTGAAACCATAAAAATCCTACAAAAGGGCACAAAAGATAACTTCCTGACATGGAGCAAAACAACATTTTTATAGACTGTCTCCTGAGGCAAAGGAAATATAAGCAAAAATAAACTACTGGGGCTATATCAAAATAAAAAGTTTCCACAAAGCAGAAGAACTAGGAAGAAAGAAGTAATAATAATAAGACAACCTACTAAAAGGGAGAAGATATTTGCAAATATCCTATGCAGTAAAGGGATAGTGTCCAAAATATGTAGTGTGGATACAACTCAACACCAAAAAAACAAAAAATACAGTTAAAAAATAGTTCAAAGACATGAACAGACATGTCTCCAAAGAAGAAACACAAATGTCCAACGGTCCCAGGAAAAGATATTCACCAACACCCAAGCTCAGGAAAATTCAAATCAAAAGTATAACGAGATATTAGCACATACTGTCAGAATGGCTCCCACCAACAGCACAAGGAACAGCAGGAGCTGGGAGGGTGTGGAAAAGGGGGACCCTTGTGCACCGTTGGTGGAAAAGCAACCTGCTGAAGCTACTCTGGACAACAGCATGGAGGGTCCTCCAGATCTTAAAAATAGAGCTACCCTAGGATCCAGCAAGCACACTACTGAATATTTACCCAAAGCATATGAAAACAATAACTCAAAAGGATCATGCACCTCTATGTTTCTTGCAGCTTTATTTACAAGATCACAATATGGAAGAACTCAAGTGTTCATTGAGAAAGTGCCAACTGAGCCACCCAGGCATCCCCCATGGTCCCTTTTCATCCAGGGTCAGCACCTATGCATTCAAGAGAGTGTAAGTAGAGAAAGATGTCATGTCATAATCCAGAAAGCTATTACTGTTTCTGTTTTAGTACAAGATAGTCACAGAGTGTGGGACAAGTTTCAGAGCTGGTTTGTTCTCTGTCCTGGATCACTAATTCACTGGTCATTACTTGGATCCATTTGGCTACTAGATTTCCTGTGGAAGAGCTTGCTTCCAAGCACATCCATGGAAGACACAAAGGTGGGTAGGCTCAGTCTGGGAGAGGGAGAAGGTCAAGTACAGACAAGGGTACAATCCCTCCCCTGATCCAGGAACTGCCAAGGGTGTGGGTATGGGACACAGAACCAATGGGAAGCAACCAAGCTCACCAGGTGAATGCCAGAGGCACAGGTCAAGAAATATCGTGATGTGGGGTGTGGAGGCTGCTCTGAGCTAGCTCTGGGAGGGAGAGGGGAGAAGGAATAAGAAAGACAAACTGCCTGCCCCTGGCCCATGCCACCTGCCCACTGCTCCTGGCATGCACCAGTCTACTCTGCTGACACAACTGGGCTCTGGATGGGCTGGCTTGGGTCCCTCAGCACTCAGTGGGGCAGCTGGCTCCAGGGCTCAGGGACATGCAGAGGGCAGTAGCAGGGAAGGCTGGCCCTCCGAGGCCATCCCCTCTTTGAGCAGAGAGTCCTGCAAGACTGCTGAAAACCCACTGAGAGATTTGAAACACATGCCATGGATGAACTCAGGCATGGAGAAACACTAAACAATATTGGTTTTTAAGGTCACAGCTGTTACCTATGGAAGTGGGGACAGCTTCCCTGAGGAGGACTGAGGGGAAGGCAGGCCAGGCTGAAAAGGAAGACATGGCTCTCCTGATTGGGAACCTGCAGCCTCTTCCCAGGGCAGGGCATTGTCCTCACCTCACAGGGGACTGATGGAAGTGTTCCATCAGGGGACTGACAGAGCTGACTCTTGAAAAGGCCACCCTGGCATTGGCTTGCACAAGGCAGAGAATGAGGGCCAGATGGAGGGAGGGTAAAACCCCAGGGGACCATGGGGCCATGAAGATGATGAAAAATAGGAGGTGGCGGCATGGGAGCCCCTGGCATGAAAGTGCCAGGGGCACAGTACCCACAGCTACAGTGACTCAGCACCTTCTGTGTCAGGCATGGTTCAGTTCATTGGACTCCAATTACTGCTGACCACAACCCTAGGAAGTGTATACCACCACTGCCCTCCTCTCCCCATGCTGCTGCTAGGAATCACACTCACCAGATCCTGATCAGATTTCATGGAAACCGAGCACTGGTTCCCACCACACACTGCCCCTCTGGTGGCAGTCTACTATGACCTTTATGCCTGGCCAGAGACTGCTGTCTACCTGTATCCATACAACTTAATAGACAGGAGGGTGTCCCTGAATTCCACGAGTTCTGATGAGACAGGCCACAGGCCCCACTTCCCAGGGAGTCACTTGGGACCTCAGCTATTGTCATGAAATTCACCATGCCCTATTTCTGTCACTTCCAACAGAAAGTCGGGTTCTGATCCCCCAATTTAACATACATCCTGGTGTATGACTTCATGACATGTCATGAACCCACATGGCACCTTTTTGTTAGAGAGGGTCACCCTGAACCTCCTGGAAAATGTTTTTAAGGAAGTACGTGTCCCTCGGGGCTACAGTGTGAATGGTAGTACACAGCTTGCATGGTAGTAATAAGTAATTCTAACAAGGGTTGACCACCTCACCCTCCAGTCTCATAAAACCTTCCTCTATCCCCATAGAAGACATGGTGTGCCCTCAGAAAATACCCCAGGAAACTAACCTTTAAACTGAATGCTCCCTTCACGCTCTGGTTCAGATCTTGTCCAACCACAACAGTATGAAAGTACAAATCAGTTACAAGAAAAAAAATGGGACAGTCACAAATATGTGGAAATTCAACAACATGCTAGTAAACAACCAATAGTCAAACAAGGAATCAAAAGAAAATTTATAAGTACCTTGAGAAAATGAAAAAGAGAAACTATGAAAAGCTACGGCATGCAGCCAAAGTAGTTCTAAGGGGGAAGTTCATAGAAATTCAGGCCCTCATCAACCCCTCTGAAAGCTCTCTAATAACCTACCTAATACACATGGGAAAGGAGCGGGGGGGAGCAAAGCCCAAAATGAGATACAAGGAGATAACAAGAAGAAAAGTGGAAATAAATCCAATGGAGACTAAAAGGACAAAAGATCAATGAAAATATGAGCTGCATTTGTTAGAAAGATAAACCAAACTAACAAACTTTAGCTAGACTCACCAAGAAAGAGAGAGGGCTCAAATGCAATGAGGAAAGAAAGATAATTGATTCCTGTCTCACATCAAAATCCTGGAGGAGAACACAGACAATAACCTCTTCAACCTTGGGCACTGCAACTTCTTGCAAGACATGTCTAAAAGCCAGGGAAACAAAAACAAAAATGAACTCCTGGGACTTCATCAAGGGAAAAAGCTTCTGCACAACAAAGGAAACAATTAGCAAAACTAAAAGGCAACCTACAGAATGGGAAAGGATATTTGCAAATGGCATGACAGACAAAAGTCTGGTATCCATAATCTACAAAGAACTGCTCAAAGTCAACACCCAACAAACAACGAAACCACTCAAGAAATGGGCAGAAGACAGGAAGAGACACTTCTCCAAAGAAGACACACAAATGGCCAACAGTCCATGAAAAAATGCTCCACATCAATTCTCATCAGGGAATTCAAAACCATAATGAGATACCATCTTCCAGCAGTTAGAATGGCTAAAATTAACAAGACAGGGAAAAACTGTTGGCAAAGATATGGAGAAGAGAACCCTCTTACACTGTTGGTGGGAATGCAAGCTGGTGCTGAGTCTGGAAAACAGCATGGAGTTTCCTCAAAAAGTTAAAAGTAGAGCTGCCCTACAACCCAGCAATTGCACTCCTGGTTATTTACCTCAAAGCTACAGATGCAGTGAAATGAAGGGGCACATGCTCCCCAATGCTCATAGCAGCAATGTCCACAAGAGTCAAACTGTGGAAGGAACTGAGATACCCTTCAACAGATGAGTGGATAAAGAAGATATGGTACATACATACCATAGAATTTTACTCAGCCATCACAAAGGATGAATGCCCACCATTTGCTTTGACATGGACACAACTGGAGGGTGTTATACGAAATGAAATCATTCAAGCAGAGAACGACAATAATCATATGGTGTCACTCTTATGTGGAACACAAGGATAGTGTGGAGAACCACAGGGGAAAGGAGGGAAAACCAAATGGGAAGAAATCAGAGACGGAGACAAATCATGAGAGACTCTTAATCATAGGAAACAAACTGGAAGAGAGGCAGTTTGGGAGGCAGAGTAGTTGGGTGATGGGTATCAAGGAGGGAATATGTGGTAATGAGCCCTGGGTATTATGTGCAACTAATGAATCATTGACCATTATATCAGAAATTATACCTTGGCTAACTGAACTTAAATTAAAAATGTGAAAAACTTTTAAAAAAAGAAAAAAACCTCTTTGGTTAGGTTTATTCCCAGGTATCTTATGGTTCTTGGTGCTATAGTAAATGGAATCGATTCTCTAATTTCCCTTTCTATATTTTCATTGTTAGTGTATAAGAAAGCCACTGATTTCTGTATATTGACTTTGTATCCTGCCACGTTGCTAAATTGCAGTATGAGTTCTAGTAGTTTGGGGGTGGAGTCTTTTGGGTTTTCCATATAAAAAATCATGTCATCTGCGAAGAGAGAGAGTTTGACTTCTTCACTGCCAATTTGGATACCTTTTATTTCTCTTTGTTGTCTGATGGCTGTTGCTAGGACTTCTAATACTATGTTGAACAAGAGTGGGCATCCTTGTCTTATTCTTGATCTCAATGGGAAGGCTGCAAGCTTTTTCCCATTGAGGATGATATTTGCTGTGGGTCTTTCATAGATAGATTTGATGAAGTTCAAGAATGTTCCCTCTATCCCTATACTTTGAAGCATTTTAATCAGGAACGGATGCTGGATTTTGTTAAATGCTTTTTCTGCATCAATTGAGAGGACCATGTCATTCTTCTTTTTTCTCATATTAATTTGTTCTATCACATTGATTGATTTGCAAATGTTGAACCATCCTTGTAGCCCAGGGATGAATCCCACCTGGTCATGGTGGATAATCTTTTTAATGTGCTGTTGGATCCTGTTTGCTAGGATCTTGTTGAGAATCTTAGCATCCATATTCATCAGGGATATTGGTCTGAAATTCTCTTTTTGGGTAGGGTCTTTGCCTGCTTTGGGGATCAGGGTAATGCTGGCTTCAAGATCTAAAGGATCTGTACTTGAGGAACTACAGAACACTCATGAAAAAAATTGAAGAAGACACAAAAAGATGGAAGACCATTCCATGTTCTTGGATAGGAAGAATAAATATTGTTAAAATGTCTATACTGCCTAGAGCAATCTATACTTTTAATGCCATTCTGATCAAAATTCCACTGGTATTCTTCAAAGAGCTGGAGCAAATAATCCAAAAATTTGTATGGAATCAGAAGAGGCACCGAATCACTAAGCAAATATTGAAAAACAAAAATAAAACTGAGGGTATCACGTTACCTGATTTCAAACTTTATTACAAAGCTGTGATCACCAAGACAGCATGGTACTGGCATAAAAACAGACACATAGACCAGTGGAACAGAGTAGAGAGCCCAGAATGGACCCTCAACTCTATGGTCAATTAATCTTCAACAAAACAGGAAAAAATATACAGTGGAAAAAAACAGCTTCTTCAATAAATGGTGCTGAAAAAACAGGACAGCTATATGTAGAAGAATGAAACTCGACCATTCTCTTACACCGTACACAAAGATAAACTCAAAATGGATAAAAGACCTCAATGTGAGACAGGAATCCAACAGAATCCTAGAGGATAACATAGGCAGTAATCTCTTCAATATCAGCCACAGCAACTTTTATCAAGATATGTCTCCAAAGGCAAAGGAAACAATAGTGAGAATAAACTTTTGGGACTTCATCAAAATCAAAAGCTTCTGTACAGCAAAGGAAACAGTTAAAAAAACAAAGAGGCAACCCACGGAATGGGAGAAGATATTTGCTAATGACAGTACAGACAAAAGGTTGATATCCAGGATCTATAAAGAACTCCTCAAACTCAACACACACAAAACAGACAATCATATCAAAAAATGGGCAGAAGATATGAACAGACACTTCTCCAATGAAGACATACAAATGGCTATCAGACACATGAAAAAATGTTCATCATCACTAGCCATCAGGGAGATTCAAATTAAAACCACATTGAGATAGCACCTTACACCAGTTAGAATGGCCAAAATTAACAAGACAGGAAACAACATGTGTTGGAGGGAATGTGGAGAAAGGGGAACCCTCTTACACTGCTGGTGGGAATGTAAGTTGGTGCAGCCTCTTTGGAGAACAGTGTGGAGATTCCTCAAGAAATTAAAAATAGAACTTCCCTATGACCCTGCAATTGTACTCCTGAGTATTTACCCCAAAGATACAGATGTCATGAAAAGAAGGGCCATCTGTACCCCAATGTTTATAGCAGCAATGGCCACAGTCACCAAACTGTGGAAAGAACCAAGATGTCCTTCAACGGATGAATGGATAAGGAAAATGTGGTCCATATACACTATGGAGTACTATGCCTCCATCAGAAAAAATGAATACCCAACTTTTGTAGCAACATGGACAGGACTGGAAGAGATTATGCTGAGTGAAATAAGTCAAGCAGAGAGAGTCAATTATCATATGGTCTCACTTATTTGTGGAGCATAACAAATAGCATGGAGGACATGGGGAGTTAGAGAGGAGAAGGGAGGTGGGGGAAATTGGAAGGGGAGGTGAACCATGAGAAACTATGGACTCTGAAAAACAATCTGAGGGGTTTGAAGTGGTGGGGGGTGGGAGGCTGGGGTACCAGGTGGTGGGTATTATAGAGGACACGTATTGCATGGAGCACTGGGTGTGGTGAAAAAATAATGAATACTGTTATGCTGAAAATTGAAAAAAAAAAAAAAAAGAAAAAAACTTGAGCTATTACAAGGAATATCACAAAATTACAAGGGATCGTTAGAGGGTATTATGAGCAAGTAGAGTCCAACACCTTGGACAACCTAGAAGAAATGGTTAAGTTCCTAACAATCTAGAATGAACCATGAAGGGGAAAAAAATCTGAAAAGACTGATAACTAGTAAAAAGATTGATTCAATAATCCAATACTCCCAGGAAACAAATGCCCAAGACCAGACAGTTTCTGGACAGTAGAAGAAGAAGTAATATCAACCCTTCCCAAACTGTTTTTTAAAAAGGAGAGAAGGGTATATGCCCAAACTCATTTTATGAAGGCAGCATTACCCTGCTACCAAAACAAGACAATGATGATACAAGAAAAGGAAAGGCCAATATCCCTCATGAACAGAGTTGCAAAAAATCCTCCACAAATTAACAGCAAAATCAATTCAACAATCCATCTGGAGAATCACACAACATGATCCAGTGGGATTTATTCCAGGGATGCAAGAATGATTCCACATCTGCACATCCACCAATAGCATATATCACCTTAACAAAATAAAAGATAAAAATCCTAGGATTGTTACAATAGATGCAGAAAGAACACTTGACAAGATTCAATATAATTTATGGTAAAAATTCTAAACCCTCTGGGTACTAAGGGAACACACCTCAACCAAATAGAGGTCCTATATGAAAAGCCCACAGCTGACATTATACTCAAGGGTGAAATGCTGAAAACGTTCCCACTACCAGCAAGAACAAGACAAAGATGCCCACTCTTACCACTTTTATTCATC
The DNA here is from genome assembly GCF_030435805.1 of Mustela lutreola. Lineage (NCBI taxonomy): Eukaryota > Metazoa > Chordata > Mammalia > Carnivora > Mustelidae > Mustela > Mustela lutreola. The sequence continues at coordinate 87,169,397 of NC_081297.1, read as the reverse complement.
ATATTGAAATCCCTTGCCAAATGATTTAGACAAAACAAAAGAAAAAATATAAAATCTAAAAAGGAAAAGAAAATGGTCACTATTTGCAGATGACATACTATATGTAGAAATCCCTAAGGAGTCCACAAAAAAAATAAAATAAAATAGTTATATTAACAAATAAATAAATCTGAATAAATTAGAATAAACAAATTCAGTAAAGCTGCAGGATACATACTGATTTTGTATCAATATACAGAGACATGTTGCATTTATTTTTTTAAAGAATATATGTGTTTGGCACAGAGAGACAGAGAGAGAGAGAGCATAGCAAGGGGCGCAGCAGAGAGTCAGGGAAAAGCAAATGCCCTGCTGAGCAGGGAGCCCAATACCAGACTCATTCCCAGAACACCAGGATCATGATATGACCTGAAGGCAGACACTTAATTGACTGAGCCACCCAAGTGCCCCAACTTGTATTTCTATCTACTGATGACCAACTTTTACAAAGAGAAATTAAATTAAATTAAATTAAAGCAATTCCATTAACAATTGCATCAAGAAAAAAAAAAAATCTAGGAATAAAGTAACCAAGAATGAGAGAGACCTGGTATACTGAAAACATGGTGGAAAAGGAAGGAAAAATATGTGTGTGTTGGTGGGTGAATGTATGGGCCAAAGATTTGGAAGATGACACAAATAAATGGAAGCATACGCCATGCTCATTAACTGGAAGAGCTAATAATCTTAACATTTCCACTGTACCCAAAGCAAACTAGAGAAAGAAGAAGAGAGAGAGAGAGTCCACAATGGCAGAGGAGTAGGACACTATCATTTCATCTGGCACAAGGAATTTAGCTAGAGAACTATCAAACCATTCTGAACACCTGCAAATTCAAGCATAGGTCCAAGAGAAGAATAGCAGCAACTCTACAAACAGAAAAGAGACCACTTTCCACAAGGTAAGGCATAGAAAAAGGTGAGTCTAAGCTGATAGGCAGGAAGATAAACCCTGCGGGGAGGGAGCCTCAGTCAGCAGGCTACTGCCAAGTGTCAAGGGCAGCAGAGCACAAATTTGGAACTTTTGGAAGTCTGCTCTGGTGAGGGATGTCACTACGGCAGCTGGGCAGGGGGTGGAATCCTCGATGGAACAGTGTGGTCTCAGGATTCTCAGGGTCCCAGGAAAACCAGGGGTTCTTGAGGGCAACAGAGCTCCCAGGCATTAGAGCAGGGAAGCTGGCTCAAAGAGTGAGCCCAGGAGTGGGCTCTAAGCTGGAGGTTGCCATAAACTGTGATCCATAGCATAGTCTGGCCACTGCTCTTTGAGAAGGGACCCAAGAAGCAGCACAACTGAGGAGAGCCCCTTTCCTCCCCCAGGAGGAGTAGTCCCTGAACATGCTACAGGAGTCTTCTGGGTTTGGAGACTGCAAACTGGGTCATGTACCAGAGACAGCAATGCTTGGTCACAGGACAGGTAAGCACAGAGTGCAGACAGAGACCAGGGAAACACGAAGGATTGACCATTTTTCTGTGAGGGTGCACTGAGGAGTGGTACCCCTGAGCTCTCAGCTTCGGGGCCAGGGATAGGGAGGCTTCCATGTTCACTCTCAGCCCAAAAGACTGGGATCAATCCGTACATATTTTTAGACCACAATGCTTTGAAAATGAAACTCAATCACAAGAGGAAAGGTGAAAAGAACTCAAATACATGGAGGCTAGAGAGCATGCTACTAAAGAACGTAGGGGTCAACCAGTCAATTCAAGATAAATTTTAAAAATTCATGGAAACACAGGAGAATGAAAACACAGCCATTCAGTATCTTCAGGATGCAGCAAAGGCAGTCCTAGGAGGGAAGTATATATCACTACAAGCCTTTCTCAAGAACCAAGAAAAGTCTCAAATACACAACCTAACCCTATACCTTAAGGAGCTGGAAAAAAAGGAGCAGAGAAAGCCTAAACCCAGAAGGAGAAGAGAAATAATAAAGATTAGAGCAGAAATCAATGAAGTAGAAAGCAAAAGAATAGTAGAACAGATTGATGAATCTAGGAGCTGCTTCTTTGAGAGAATTAATAAGATTGATACACCCCTGGTCAGATTTCTCAATAGGAACAGAGAAAGAACCCAAATAAATAAAATCATGAATCAAGAAGGAGAGATCACACCCAATACCAAGGAAATACAAACAAGTATAAGACCATAGGATGCCAACTCTATGTCAACTAATCAGGCAGTCTTGAAAAAATGGATGCATTCCCAGAAACATAGAAATGAACAAAACTGAACTGCGAAGAAAAGGAAATCTGAAGAGACTCATCAACAACAAAATTAAAGCAATTATCAAAAATCCTCCAGAAAACAAGAGCCCAGCACCAGATGGTTTCCCAGGGGAATTCTACCAAACATTAAAGAAGATTTAATACCTCTTCTTCTGAAACTTTTCCAAAAAATAGAACTGGAAGGAAAACTTCCAAACCCTTTTGATATGATCAACATTACCTCGATTTCAAAACCAGAAAAAGACACCACCCAAAAGGAGAATTACAGACAACCATCCCTGAAGAATATGGATACAGAAATTCTCACCAACATACTAGCCACTAAGATACAACAGCCCCTTAAAAGGATGATTCACCACAACCAAAACGAATTTATTCCTGGGCTGCAAGGGTGGCTTGACAACCACAAATCAATCAATGGAATCACTACCTTAATAGAAGAAAGAACAAGAATCATAGGATCCTCTCAAAAGATGCAGAAAAAGCATTTGACAAATTAATGCATCCCTTCTTGATCCAAACTCTTCCTCCACATCATAAACACCATCTATGAGAAACCCACAGAAAATATTATTCCCAATGGGGAAAAACAGAAGGCTTTTCTCTTCGGGTCAGGAACACAACAGGGATGCCCATATCACTATTGTTCAACATAATACTGAATAATTTTGCATCTGAATCAGCAAAAAAAGAAGTAAAACTCTCACTCTTTGCAGATAATAGGATATTTTCTGTGGAAAACACAAAAGACTTCATCCCAAAATTGCTAGAACTCAGCCAGGAATTCTCTAAAGTGGCAGGATGTAAAATCAATACACAGAAATCACTTGCATTTGTCTGCAGCAACAATGTAACAGAAGAAAGAGAAATTAAGGAGTCCATCCCATGTATAATCATACCCCAAACAATAAGATACTTAAAACTCCATCTAACGAAAAAGGCAAAGGATTTAAACTCAGAAAACCATACTATAGTCATGAATGAAATGGAGGAAGACACAAAGAAATGGAAAAATGTTCCATGGTCATGGACTGGAAGAATAAATATTATGAAAATGTTTACACTACCCTGAAAAACCCACAGATTCAAAGAAATCCCTATTCAAAATACCATCCACAATTTTCACAGAACTGGAATGAATAATCCCCAGATTTGTATGGAAACAGAAGAGACCCCAAATAGCCAAAGGGAAGTTGAAAAAGAAAACGAACACTGCTGGCAACACAATGCAAAGTTCAAGCTCTATTACAAAGCTGTAACAACAAGACAGTATGATCCTGGCACGAAAACAGACACAGAGATCAATGGAACAGAATAGAGAAACCAGAAATGGACCTTCAGCTCTAGGGTCAACTAATGTTCCTCAAAGCAGGAAAGAATATCCAATGGGGGGGGGGGTGTCTTCAATAAATGGTGCTGAGAACATGAGATAGCCATATGCAGAAGAATGAAACTGGACCATTTCCTTATACCATACACAAAAAATGGACTCCAAGTAGATGAAAGACATCAATGTGAGACAGGAATTTATCCAAGTCCTTGAGGAGAACAGAGGCAGCAACCTCTTTGACCTCAGCCACAGCAACTTCTTGCTACACACGTCTCCAAAGGCAAGGGAAACAAAAGCAAAAAATGAACTTCATCAAGAAAACAAGCTTTTACACAGCAAAGGAAACAGTCAACAAAACCAAAAGAAAACAAAAACAATGAGAGAAGATATTTTCAAATGACATATCGGATAAAGGGCTCATATCCAAAATCTATAAAGAACTTACCAAACTCAACACCCACAGAAAAAATAATCCAATCAAGAGAAAGGGTCAAAGACAAGAACAGACATTTCTCTAAAGAAGACATCCAAATGGCCAACAGACCCTTAAAGTGCTCAATATCCCTCAGTATTCGGAAAATACATAATGAGATATCACCTTTCACAGAATGGTGTACACCTTACAGTCAGAATGGCTGTACATAATGAGATACCACCTTATACAGAATGGTGTACACCTTACAGTGTACATAATGAGATACCACCTTACACAGAATGGTGTACACCTTACAGTCAGAATGGCTAAAAGGAACAAGTCGGAAATGACAGGTGTTGATGAAGATATAGAGAAAGGGGAACCCTTTATACTGCTGGTGAGAATGCAAGCTGGTGCAGCCACCCTGGAAAACAGTGTGGAGTTTCCTCAAGAAGGTGAAAATAGAGCTACCCTACAACCCTGCAATTGCACTGCTGAGTATTTTCCCTGAGGATACAAGTGTAGTGATCTAAAGGGTCACCTGCACCCAGTGCAGGTGATAGCAGCAATGCCCACCAGAGCCAGAGTATGCAAAGAGCCCAGACATCCATCAACAGATGAGCAGATCTATATAGACATATATACCATTGAGTATTATGCAGCCATCAAAAAATGAAATCTTGCCATTTGCAAGGAAATGGATGGAACTAGAGGGTATTATGCTAAGTGAAATAAGTCAATTAGAGAAGAACAATTATCATATGATCTCACAGATATGTGGAATTTAAGCAATATGACAGAGGGGATGAGAAAAAAAAGGGGGGGGGAGATGAAACCAGAGAGGGAGTCAGAACAAAAGAGACTCTTAATCTCAGAAAACAAACTGAGGGTTTCTGAAGGAGAGGGAATGGGGTGCCTGAGTGATGGGCATGGGGAGGGTATGTGCTGTGATGAGCACCATGTGATGTGTAAAACAAGGATCTCACCTGTACCCATGAAACAAATAACACATTATATGATCATAATAAAAAAGAAGTGCAAGAAAAACATTTAGAATACAAATGTAAACTATGTAAAAATAAATAAATAATATCATTGATGAGAAGGAAAGAAAAAGATAGAAACTTCACAAACTAACCCACTAACCCACAAACTAACCATCTTAAAGTTAAGATGTATGTCTTAACTTGTGACATAGCAGAAAATATACAATGGGGAAAGGACTGTCTCTTCAGTGAATGGTACTGGGAAATTTGGACACTAAATGTAGAAGAATGTGACTGGACCACTTTCTTATACCACACATACAAACTATGAATGGATGAATGACTTGAACATAAGAACTGAATCCATAAACTTCCAAAAAGAAAACACAGGTAGTAAGTTTCTCCATACTGCTTTTGGGGAAGAGACTTTTACATCAGACACCAAAAGCAAAAATAAACGTGGAAAGACATCAAACTGAAATTTCTGAATGACAAAAGAAACCATCAAACCCTTAAAGGCAACCTCCCCAAGGAGAAAAAATATCTGCACATCCTATGTGTGAGAAGAGGCAAATATGCAAAATACACAAGATGTTCCTTCAAATCCAAACAAAAACTCAATTAAAACTGAGGAGTTTATGAGAATAGACACTTTCCAAAGATGGCATACATGTAGACAACAGACACAGAGAAAGTTATTCAACATCACTAATTGTCATCAGGGAAACAAAAGTCAGAACCACAATCAGCTATCACAAGTGTGGGAATGGCAATCGTCCCAGAGATAGACACCAGGTGTGGTCAAGGGTGTGTACACAAGGGGACTCTGTGCACTGTTGGTAGGAATGGAAATTGGTGCAGTCACTGTGACAAATGCTGTGGAGGTTCCAGGAAAAATAACAGAACTACCGCATGACCTGGTAATTGCTCTGCTGAGTATTTCTTTGGAGAACACAGAAACACTCCCTCCAAAGGAGACATGCACTCCCATGTTCACTGCAGCATTATTCACAATAACCAGACATGGGAACAGGGACCTTGGGAGCATTATGCTAAGTAACTTAGACACAGAAAGACAAACACCAGAGGCTCTCATGGACATTCCACATGGAAAAAAATACTGTCCACATAGGTAATGAGAACAGATGAGTGGTTGCCAGATTCAGGGATGGTGGAGGGAAATGGTTGAAGGTAGTCAAAGGTGCCATGTTTGAGTGATAAAATTCACAAGTCATGGAATGTTCTGTGCAGCATGGAGACAGAAAGCTAACCCTACAGGATGGGTACAGGCTCCCCTGCTACTTGAAAGTACAGTGTTCCTAGGAAACCTTTCACAGCAGAATGGCATAAACAGAAAAAGGAATGACCATTCATTTCTACAGAGAAATGAGTGAGCATGATCAGACACCAAAAGCTCCTTCTCTTTGGCTGTTCTTTGGCCTCAGAACACAACATCCTAACGGATGCCCAAAATAAATGGAGATAAAGCACAGCAAATGCTCAAGGACACAATTCAAAGTGCTGGTGGCTGGACACAGAGAGCAGCACCCAGGGAGGAGCTGGTTGGGGTGCATGCTGCCTCTGTGGTGGTTCCCCACAAAACAGATGCTGAACACAATGTCCACTTTTTTACTTTTTTTCAGAAGAGAGAAATCCTCCTCAGGCTTTTTCCTGCTACTTGAGCTGGGTAAAAAACATAGATCTTTCGAAAAAGCCAAGTGTCTTACCATGAACTTTGAGATAAGTGGGGAAGACTTGTACTTGAAAGTTGCTGAGGGGGTAGAATTTCAGAGTTCTCCCAGGCACAAACATCAGCAGGTCCACTGTGAAAGGCACCTTTATCAGCAGGTGGAACATGAACTAACTCCTACACCCAGAAACCTCCTCCTTTGTCTCACTTGGTACAATACACAAGAGCTTGGACTTAACTCAATTTTAGTATATGTGCTGCCAAAGTGAGCACTTGGACTTACTTCAATTCCTCCTTTCTCCCATTCCCAATATCAAACCCATCAGCAAACTCTGTGAGCTCCATCTTCAATAGGCACCCAGAATAGCACTAACCCCTCCTTCCAAGGCTGCCTGTCTGGTCCACATTGGAGCCCATCTCTTGCCTGACTTCCTGGAAAAGCTTCATCATTGACCTCCCTTGCCCATCCTCAATGCTGTGTCCTTTGCTCTCAACACTGTAGCCAGGATGGCCCAGCCAAACAGGGTCCCATGGGGTCATAGCCCTGACATGGCTTTCTGTCACCCTACTGTCCCCTCCCTGAGGTCATGTCCTAAGCTGTCTCCTATGGCCACAGGGCTTACTGCTACTGGACATATGTGGTATGCTCCTAACCCAGGGCCTTTGCACATGCTTTCCTTTCCATTTAGAAGGCTCTTGGTGTGATATCATTCACCTTCTTTTGAACTTGCCTAAGCATCACCTTCCTAGTGAAGACTCACCTAGGCCCCCACGTGAATAGCAAGCATCACTGCCACCCCCCTTCAGCACCTCAGCCCTGTATACTGCTTTCCATTTCCAGACCAGTTATCACAGTCATAAGGCCATCTTGGCAAGAGGAAATGTAGCCCTACTCAGATGGTTTTCACTATGGACTCCCACTGATTTCCTAGTCCAGAGCCCCAGGGTAAAAGGTGACCAGAGCTCTTGCACAGCCAGGATGCCCAGGACAATGGGACCCCCTCCGGCACCCTGAAGACCATCAGGAAAATGAGCTATAAGAGGAATCCACTTGCACATGAAACCTGAAACCAGACACCTTCATTGATTCCAGGTGTGCACAAACACATTCTCCCCTTGCCTGATGTGCTTATCTGAGAAAGCTGAGCAGAGAACCATCCCATGGTCCTAATCTCCCTCTGGCCCAGGTGCTGGAAAACAGACATCTCTCCTCCCCGCACCAGTCACCTGTGAATGACGTCTGGCATTTCCCTGAGCTGGGACAGAATGGTGCATCTGTCCCTCTCTCCTGGGACATCATCACAACCAGGCTTTGCTGCACAGTTTTGGGGAAGGAACCTGCGGCAGTGGCAGCAGCAACAGAAACAGGCCTCCCAGGTTTGGTCTCAGTCTCGCATATCAGGCCCAATGTGAACTAGAGCTTCAAGGAGACTGGTGTGCCATGTGGCCTTGGAACCTCATGGCAGGAGCTGAGATCTCAGTTCCAAATGAAAACCTTCCTCCTCCACATAACACAGGAAAGTGGAGGATTTCTCAGGGGTGTGGTACTGGAAGAAGTGCTTCTGCTGGCTGAATTCACAGGCACCAGGCAGAGGATACCAGCGGTGCCTCATCTGAGGAAGCAAGGGGCACACTGGGCAAGAATCCACAACGCTGCCTATGGACTGCTTCCCACCAAGTCGCCTGCTGAGATGAGAGCTAGAGAACCAAATGGGAAGCAAGTTTCCTATCATGTCTGCAGCAGGAGGGCTGGCTGGGGAGCAGAGTCCTATTCCTGGAGCAAGCTGACCTGTGTGTCAAGAGCAAAGGCCCACCACCATGGCCTCACAGTCTCCCAGCTCTCTGATCTGACTCCCATGCCAGGCTCACACCTGCTGACATGGTGACTCCCATGACCCGGAGACTGCTTTCCTCCCCAGCGCAATGCTGCTCACAGAGAAGCAAACTCCAGGCTCAGAAACGTGTGCACCCTTAGCTCCAGAATTCCCTGGGTTTGTCTACACTGGCCCACCCAGGTGTCCCTTCCAGATCATTCCTCCAGTGCCCTAAGGTTTCAAGCCATATTCAAACTGCCCTTCAAAAGGCAAGAACGGGTCCATCTAGGCAGACCAGCCGAGCGACTCTGTGTGCAGGAAACTCGGACCACATCCTCCCTGAACACCAATGCTTCCAGTTCCAAGCTTCAAACCCTCACTCACTGGGCACAGAGCACCATGTCAGCATGAACACTGCTCCTTCAAATCTCTTGTCTCCCATTCCTTCAAATCAGACACCAAGCTCCAGTCACCACTCTATTTTCCCTTCAGAGAAGTAAGAAAAAGGGTAGAATAAAACACTACATAAACACAGCACACTCCTATCCAAATAGAATTGTGTTCTTTCTCATGAGGGCAGCCCGACATTGCCACAGTAATGAGAGGCACCACAAGTTCAGTCCTCATAGACATAGTTTACCTTGTGGTTTTTCTTTTGTTATTTGGATCTCAAAGTCAATGTCTTGATTTGTTTCTTAAAATAAAAATAATAATGTGATCACGTAAAGGTCTGGGTCTCCATAACCAGACAACATGGCTCTGGTTCAGATAAAGATGAAGACGGAACCTCTTCCCAGGAAGCAAAGCCCACACCCTCAGGCATCCTGACATGTCTCACAGGTGATGAGTTCCTTTGCTCCCTGGAGCAGCCCGAGTGCAAAGGATGCAGGCCCCCTCTAGGGCTCATTCTGTTTTCTTCATCACTTCCCCAGTTCAAGTCACAAGGGACTCACTGGGTCAGGTTTCAGAGCCCAGGATGGGCCACTGGGTAAGCATCCCTGCCCCCCAGCCAGGGAGGGGTAAATGTTGTCTGGAAGCACAATAAGTCCCTCACTGAGCTACCCAACAACCTACACTCCTTCTCCATGTGTCCTCCTCACAAAGGCCACTGAGCCCTGTTAGAGCCCTGCCCTGTGCTTTACTACAAAAAATATTTTCTAGTATTGGAATGTGGTTCACAGAAGAGAAAAACATGAATACCCACAAAGAATTCTTTCAATATTTCAGGAGATTTGTTTCCCATTGTTTAATTAAAACAGGAAATAAAAATGCACAGATAGCCCCTTCCACCAGCAGGTATGACTCACTGCGGTGACTTAGAGAAGAGCAGGAAATACCAGAGGAAGATATGTTCTGATGACCCGTCATTTCATCATCTAGGTTTTGAAACTTCACACACAAAGAAAGAAGCCCAAACCAACGTCTTGGCCTGGCAATGTGGAGAAGTCTGAACTGGAGGGACAGGGACGAAGAGCTTGTGTGTGTTGGCGAGGCCAGTGGCATAGAAGGGGCTCTGCCAGCTCTCCAACCGGGCCTCACCTATCCTCAGCCAGGAACCTGCTCACAGCCCTGACTTGTAACAACTGTCACACGGGAGACACACAGCCACCCCTAGAGCCAGGCCTGCCCACACCCTCCTGCAGAATGCACCCCCACTCTCCTCTGGGAACCCTGTCAGCTCTACCCAGGTCTAGAACTCCCCTGTCTGCTGCAAAGCTCCAGAATTGCCCCCTCTTGTCAAAATTACAATGGCCCAAGACTTTCACAAGTGTGTCTCAACTCACCTTCCTACCTAGGCAAACTGTAAGTCATGTATCAATGGAATATGAACATACTCTGAGATCTGAGCCTTTCATTGAAGACTTCTGAGGACTCCTTGTGCAATCAAATACCATAGCCTAATGCAGGGGTTATATTTACAGAATAATACAACCCAAATCACCTCATTGTTAGTTGCTCCTCATTAGCCCGAAAGTTCCTGTGTAAAAAGCCTTTCCATAGATATTACCTTCCAACAATTTCATGAGGAGAAAAAACTCTGTGGGATAACCTGACTCACCCAGCGTCAGGCAAGCAGTTCCAGAATTCACCCCAGATTGAAGTCCGCCAAGCCCCTTGAGGCCACCAGCGGGACCCTATCCAGGAGAATTCCCAAAGACTCTCCTTTTGATTCCACCGCCAAAGAAACTACAGAGAAAGTATGGTACATCAAAATATCTAGATGATACATTTAGTCAAACTAGAAAGTCAAGCTTTAAATGGTAAAAGCCTACTTTGAATAATTTTGAATTTTCCCTCTACCTTAATTGGAACTCTTGTGATGAAAACACTAATCGGTATGAAAATCACCTCTGACAAATGACAAGACATCATCCATTGTCTCTATCTGGCCACAAAAAGCCACTTAACTCTAGGTGTTGGCCTAGGACTATACCCTAGGCCCAAGTGAATAAATGCTGTTAGAGTAAGGATCAAATTATAGTTAAAAGCACACAAAGAGTAAATCTCATTTTCCTTCTCTGATACCAGTGATTTCCTAAGAAACAGATGTTCATTACATTTTGTAAGCAGTAAACGAACAGAGAAAATGGTATGCCCTGCAATATTCTACCCACACGGACACTAAGTAACTCTTGCAGCAAAGCCAGAATGCTGACAGCTACTTCAGTTTTACTTCCTGGCTCAACTAGAGAAAAGAGAAAAGCCCAGGAGGTGTTGGTTAAAAAGAAGTCTTACCTCCAGTCCTGACACCTAAGTGACACTGCGCCCAATGCACCTGCTGCTTTCTCAGAGCACTGATGTCCTGTGAAAAGCTGCAGGACTGATTCAGATGCTGTTGTTCCAAATGTTGGGTCTTGTGGAGCCCGATCAGAGAAGTGTTGTCAGGTGGGGATGAGAAGGCCCCTCTGACCTAAGGCCAGCATACCTGCTTCTGTTCCTGGGAGGAGAGAAAACACATACTTGTTTGTTTTCTTCTTTCTTTTCTTTTCTTTCTTTCCTTTATTTTTTTTTTTCTTTTTTGGAAACACATACTTGTTTCTTAAGTAGTAATTATCAACATTCTAAAGTAGACCAAGACTTGGGGCACCTGGGTGGCTCAGTGGGTTAAGCCTCTGCCTTCGGCTCAGGTCATGATCTCAGGCTCCTGGGATCGAGCCCTGAGTCGGACTTGCTGTGCAGTGGTGAGCCTGCTTCCCCATCTCTCTCTCTCTCTCTGCCTGCCTCTATGCCTGCTTGTGATCCCTCTCTGTCAAATAAATAAATAAAGTCTTTTTTAAAAATCTATAAAGTAGACCAAGACTTTGTCTTTTTTGGAAAAGAGAAATTATCCTTCCAAAGGAACACCTCAACTCACCTGTTCCTCAAGGAACTTGAGTGGGGTCTTGTTTCCTCCAGCTTCCAGGCCCCCACCTGGAGGACGCTCCTGCAGGATCCTGACAGCCTATTACCACCATCCCCTGGGACACGGGGCACAATGTTAAAACTGGGGTATGGCTCTGGGGCTGTTACCACCACACATGTATGGTGGGGGAGGGGGGACAGGAACCTGGAGGATCCTCCAGCAGGATTCTGACAGCCCATTACCACCATCCCCAGGGAACATGGGGGACAATACTAAAGCTGGGGGATACCTCTGGGCTTGTTAGAGCCACACCTGTGCCTGGGGGGACAGGAACCTGAAGGACCCTCTGCACAACCCTGACATCCCATTACCACCAACCCCATGGACAGGGTGCAAAGTGTTGAAGCTGTGGAACTGTTCCGGGGCTTGTTAGGGGCACACCTGTGGGGGGTGGGGAACAGGAAACACCTTGCTGAAATCGGGGTGCTGCTCAAGGTCCATTACCTGTACTGTGCCAGGGGACAGGAGGCACCCCACTGAAGCTGGGGACTGTGAGCTGTCTTTACATGCACTCTTTCTGGGGAACAGAGGAAACCCTGAAATGTCTTCAGCCCACCCTACAAAAGCTTGGGTGAGCGGGCACCCTGGTGTCCAGGGGTCTGGGGGAGAGAGCCAATTGATGGACATCAGGCAGAAGAGACTTTCAAGGGAAAAAGGAAACCCATCTGAGTCCCCACAATGAACTCGCTTCAGGTGCCCATGGAGGCCCCTATCCCTGGGACCCCCACACCAGTGCACAGCCCACACTCACCCTAGCAGAACAGCCGCCCAGGATCTCTCCCAGCTCCCCTGTACCTGCTTAACCTCTGCAAGCAGAGCCAGCTCTGGGTCTGTCCAGGGAGGACATGACCACGTGCTCATCAGTCAAGGAGGGTAGTGCCTTGAGCTCATTGGATGCCGTGCCTGCCTGTACCAGGCAACCCGCCCTTATATCAGCACCTCCTCGCTTTTGCCAGTACAATCCTGGAGGCAACGCCTCTTCGCTGGAACACCTAGCTCCAGGGGGCAGCCATGGGCGGGTCGTGGGCAGGGCTCCCCCTCCCGCAGACAGCTGGTCCCTTTTGGAGACCCTTCTGGCTGCAGACCACCCTCAGAACCCTGCCCCTTCCGTTCCTGCACCAGCCCTGCTTGCGGCTCCTGGCAAGGTCTGCTGCTCTCAGACCTTCCCAGGCTTGGGCTTTAGGAAACGCAATGGTTGGGGCACCTGGGTGGCTCTGTCATTAAGTGTCTGCCTTCAACTCAGGTCATGATCCCAGGGTCCTCTGATCAAGCCCGGCATCTGGCTCCCGGCTCAGCAGGAGGCCTGCTTCTCCCACTCCCACTCCCCCTGCTTGTGTTCCCTCTCTCACTGTGTCTCTGTCAAATAATACATAGAATCTTAGAAAGGGGGGGGAATGCAATGGTTTCCCACATTTCCAAGGCAATTTTAAGACCCAAAAAGCAATGCTCTAAGCAGGAGGAGCTTCACCTTTGGGTCTCACCCATGGAGTGAATAGTGCTTCTCAGACCTTCGGAGCATCCTTCTAGGATGAGCCCGTTTGTGCTGGAATATATATATTCATATGCTTGGTTCTACAGGGAAACTCCAGGATGAAGAACAACTGTCCTTCTGTGCTGTTGGAGTGGTGAACCAGGAACATTGATTTTTCACTTGAAACGAAAATATATTGTCATTGTCAACGCTAAAGGAACAAACCCCTTTAAACATTTTGGAGTGAAATGAAGAGAGCTTTATTCAAACCCAAGTCAAGAGAGCTGCCTGGAAGACACAATCTTCACAAGGGAGGGAGTGCTCATAGGGAGGAATATTTGGGCAGGTTCCTATATTCATTGTTTTGTTTTACATACATAGTGACACATCATCATGACGAAGAACGTTCCAGAAAGTTACAGACTTTTTCTTATGTTTTCAGTACGTGCAAGTCAGTATGACTTAAATCTTATGGGAGCAGGAGAGGTCCTTTTGTTTTTCTTATCTTTATGTTTGCAATAGCATTTCTTTGGTTCTCTTTTTCTTCCCAAAGAAGATGTACAACATGTGCTTGGGATGGAAATAGGTCCCATGCTCTGAGGTTTTGCTCAGTCATTTTGAGCTTGGTAATATGTTAAAGGATAGCTTCCCTGGGAGCCCAGGATCCAGGCCCAGGGATGGTAAAAGACGAAAATTTCCATTACCATTCTAAACACTACCAAAGAGAGGAAATTGAGACAAAAGTACCTTTAACAATCCTACTAAGAGGGACGCCTGGGTGGCTCAGTTGGTTAAGCGGCTGCCTTTGACTCAGGTCATGATCCCAGCGTCCCACATCGGGCTCCTTGCTCGGCAGGGAGCCTGCTTCTCCCTCTGCCTCTAGCCTGCCACTCTGTCTGCCTGTGCTTGCGCTCTCTCTCTAACAAATAAATAAAATCTTTAAAAAAAAAAAAATCCTACTAAGAAATCAAAATGATGGGGACGCCTGGGTGGCTCAGTTGGTTAAGCAGCTGCCTTCGGCTCAGGTCATGATCCCAGCGTCCTGGGATCGAGTCCCACATCGGGCTCCTTGCTCAGCAGGGAGCCTGCTTCTCCCTCTGCCTCTGCCTGCCGTTCTGTCTGCCTGTGCTCGCTCTCTTCTCTCTCTCTCTCTGATAAATAAATAAAATCTTTAAAAAAAAAAAAAAAATAAAAAAAAAAAAAAAAAAAATAAACACTACCAAAGAGAGGAAATTGAGACAAAAGTACCTTTAACAATCCTACTAAGAGGGACGCCTGGGTGGCTCAGTTGGTTAAGCGGCTGCCTTTGACTCAGGTCATGATCCCAGCGTCCCACATCGGGCTCCTTGCTCGGCAGGGAGCCTGCTTCTCCCTCTGCCTCTAGCCTGCCACTCTGTCTGCCTGTGCTTGCGCTCTCTCTCTAACAAATAAATAAAATCTTTAAAAAAAAAAAAATCCTACTAAGAAATCAAAATGATGGGGACGCCTGGGTGGCTCAGTGGGTTAAGCCGCTGCCTTCGGCTCAGGTCATGATTCCAGGGTCCTGGGATCGAGTCCCACATCGGGTTCTCTGCTCAGCAGGGGGCCTGCTTCCCTTCCTCTCTCTCTGCCTGCCTCTCTGCCTACTTGTGATTTCTCTCTGTCAAATAAATAAATAAAATCTTTAAAAAAAAAAAAAAGAAAGAAAAAAAAGAAATCAAAATGATGTCTACAGAAGGCTACCTGTTCCATTCCATGGTCAACACAGGTAATAGAGGTGTTCACAGAAGCTAGGCTCCTCCCTTTCTCCTGCCCAAATCTCTGAGGCACACAAATAATTTAAAGTCAGAATTTTAGAACCTCCCAAACACTTAGAGATGTCTGGCACCATTTGCTTAGACTACAGAATAAAACAGAGTAGCTCATTGTCACACTAATCAAAACATGAAGCCCCTTAAAGCTTGGACACACTGTCTTAGTTCTTTCCTTGAAGATTTCGATTATGTAAGTCATAGTCATACCATATAAACACTACAATGGTTGGGAAGTAAGTAATCATGGGTAAGGGAATAGTTTAGTGAAGTTTATAAGCATTGTCTCGCTTTGTAGAGAAGGCTAAGCTGAGTGTTTTGTTTTGTTTTTTATTTTAAAGATTTTATTTATTTATTTGACAGACAGAGATCACAAGTAGGCAGAGAGGCAGGCAGAGAGAGAGAGGAGGAAGCAGGCTCTCTGCTGAGCAGAGAGCCCGATGCGGGACTCGATCCCAGGACCCTGAGATCATGACCTGAGCCGAAGGCAGCAGCTTAACCCACTGAGCCACCCAGGCACCCCTAAGCTGAGTGTTTTTAAATACTATTTCAGACCTGTCTTGCAGCACCCTCTGAACATACCAGAACATGAATCATTTTTTTTTTAAATAGTTCTTTCGGTAACTTTAATATCAGAAAAATATTATAACATCCCTATTCCTAAGAATCTTTGCGTACCTTACTCAGAGGTCCTCCACGCTTAATGAACATGGTGGGGAGAGGTAAAAAGGCCAGCTAAATTCATTCCAGTTGACCACACAACAAGAAAATCCTGAAACTTAAGATATCTCCAGATCCAGAAGACCAGAGACAAGAGGGAGGAATATATATATTCCATATATGGAATAACAAGGGATTTGGAGTCAGTTTGTGGATCCCACCTAAGTTTCTGACACTGAAATCCTCTGTGACTCAAGTCATCTCTGAGCCCCTGTCTAGCCATCTAGAAAATGTGACTAATAATATCTACACCATAGTTTGGAAGTTTAAGAGGGAGAATTCCAGAAAGAGCCGATGTGATGGCTCTCAAGAGCAGGTGCTCAGGAAGCCATGATTACAATTGGGGTCTATTTCTTTTCCAGAAGAAAGAACTCATGTTGAATCCATGCTTCTAAGAGATGACTCACAAGATGATTTTCAAGCCTTCGGGAAGGTCAAGAACCTGTTACTGTGTCATATTTCACTCAGAGAACATGCTTTTGGACTGGTGAGGACAAGACAATAGCACCGTCATCACTAGGAGTGGGGAGCTTCCCATTTCCATGCAGCCATGTTGTCCCCATTAGCTCAGGGCTACTGAAAAGGGCAGCTGTGGGAGGACCACAGGCCAAGGCTGCCAGGTGTGGCTGGGGCAGGCAGAACTCTGACTTAAGGCTCAACCCCTGTCTAGCTAAATATACTGCTCTTCACAGATAGAATGCCATTGTCTGCAAGCTCTGATGTAGGAAGGATTGAAAATTTCCCTTGTGATTCCCTCTCTGGCCCTTAGGATATGTAGCAAAGTCACATTTAATTTTTAAATATTGAGGGACTTCCAACTTTCTTTTCTTTTTTTTTTTTTTAAAGATTTTTATTTATTTATTTGACAGAGAGAAATCACAAGTAGTCGGAGAGGCAGGCAGAGAGAGAGAGAGAGAGGAGGAAGTGGGCTCCCTGCTGAGCAGAGAGCCCCATGCGGGACTCGATCCCAGGACCCTGAGATCACGACCTGAGCCGAAGGCAGCGGCTTAACCCACTGAGCCACCCAGGCGCCCCTCCAACTTTCTTTTCATTATGACTATGATTCAATTCTCCTGTGGTCTAAAAATATAATCTAGTTAATTTCAGGTTTTAAAATGTGTACACTTGCTTCATGGCCCAACATTTTATCTACTTGGGTAAATATCCTAGGACCACTTGAAAATAATTTATTCTGTACTTAATGTGTAATGTTCCATATATATCAATTAGGTCACATTTGTTACCAATGTTTCACCTGCTTTTTCTATCAGATATTGAGAAAGGTATGTTCAAATCTTCAAACAATGCTACTCTAGTCAACATCGCATTGGAAAATCTACCAAGTGTTATAAAACAAGAGAAACAAAAAGAATAAGAATTCAGGGGATAATTGTGACCATTCACAGGTCATATGAGGGTGTACATAGAATATATAAAGTCATCTATAAATACGCTATTAGAATTAAAAATGTAAAACTTGCAAACCTTAGAACCAAGAAAACAATCCAGAAAGCAGCCCAGGGGAAGAGATTTCTTATGGATGGAGGGAGAAGTATCAGAATAATGTCAGACCTGTCCACAAAGACCTGGAAAGCCAGAAAGGGCTGGCAAGACATATTCAGGACACTAAATGAGAAGAACGTGCAGCCAAGGATACAATATCCAGCAAGGCTGTCATTCAAAGAAATAATACCTATTCTTGTGAAGCTGTTTCAAAAAATAGAAACAGAAGGAAAATTTCCAAACTCGTTCTATGAGGTCAGCATTACTTTGATCCCATAACCAGGAAAAGACCCCATCAAAAAGGAGAATTACAGAGCAGTATCACTGATGAACATGGGTGCCAAAATACTCAACAAGATCCTAGCCAATAGGACCCATCAGTACATGAAAAGGATTATCCATCACGACCAGCTGGAATTTATTCCTGGGATGCAAGTTTGTGGTTCAACATTGGCCAATTACTCAACATGATAGAGCACATTAATAAAATAAAAGACAAGAATCATAGGATCCTCTCAATGGATGCAGAAAAAGCATTTGACAAAATACAGCACCCTTTTCTGATTAAAACTCTTTGGGGAGTAGAGGGGACATTCCCCAATTTCATAAAAACCATTTATGAAAAGCCAACGGCGAATACCATTCTCAATGGGGAAAGCTGAGGACTTTTCTCTTAAGAGCAGAAACACAACAGGGACAAACACTCTCGCCACTAGTTTTCAACATAGTACTAGAAGTCCTAGCCTCAGAAGTCAGACTACAAAAAGAAATAAAAGGCATTCAAATTGGCAAAGAACTCAAACTCTCTTCCCACATGACATGATACTTTATGTGGAAAATCCAAAATACTCCACTCCCAAATTATAAGAACTCAGGCCAATTTGCATTTCTGTAGATCCTCTGGAGCTAGAATACCCCCAGGGCCCCCAGGAGGTCTTGGGTCAGGCTTAGCACACACCCTGATGCTACCCTGTTGGAACCCATGACGAGCCTCCTGGTCCCTTCCTCCACGAGACACCCACTACCCCTCGACCACTCCAGCCTGCTTCTTGGAACTCCCATTCCCCTCTCTGACCCCATCATTCACTTTTCCCATCACTGCCATCACAGAGAGTACGTTGAACTACTTACCATTCTGCCATTTAAATGTTTTTTGTTATGTTTGCTTGGAAATGATACCTTGCATCATCTACCCTGATGTAGAATCCCTTGTTAAACATTGTGTAACTTCACTGTGAACCCCAAGTGCCCTCACAGTGTCATAGGGCTAGTGTCCTGGGCAAGGTCCTTACTGAGCTAGCTCAGCTGTGGCAGTGAAGGCCTGAACCAGGCACTGCTATTTGTGTGCAAGTAAGGCAGCACAGCCAAAACCTTGCTTTGGGTTCAGAATTGCTCATGGCCCCTCAGCCACAACAGATGGCATGGAGGCACACCCTGAAGACACTGGCTAGCCCAGTGTTGTCCTAGGGAAACTCCATGGGACAGACATTGTGTCCAATGGGGGAACTCCATAGAAGCGGGGACGATGGGAGTCAGAAGTCCTGAGATAAATTCCTTCTTGGAGACTGCCCAGAACTTCCTAAGAATTCATTCCATTGTCTTGAATGAATGAATTCTTCTAAAAACATTTCCTCATTTTAGAAAGGATGAGCCTCAAGCTCTGATGAAGGGACTCTCCTACATCCTATTGGCAATCAGTGAAAGAGCCAGACTGTGATGGGAGGTGGCCTCCAGCATGATACCCCAGAATGGCTTTAGCTACAGCTGCAATTACCCATTGACCTTTCCTGGACTCCCAGGCTCTCCTGGGACTCTTCACAGGGCATATTCTGGGAACTGAGGTCATGTCAGGGCCACAGAAACTTCTGACACTGGTTATAACAAGACTCTGGCATGTCAATGGTGTCCCAAGCCATAGGCCCTCTCGGAATTTGTCTGCAAAGACACAGTTGGTAGGAAATGCACATGCTGACAGAGGGTAGAGGAAGACCGAAAAAGCTAGGCTTTTCCATCATGACAGCACATGAGGCCTAGGCCAGGCCCGTGCCAGGGCCACAGAGGGCCCAGGAAGCCAGGTGCTCCATAATATTGCTGAGGGTTCAATCAGACTCGTCCTGAAGCCCACACATGCTAGATCCTGGGCTAACTCAGGAGAACCCTAAATGTGCTCATGGTCTTGGCCTGAACAAGATGACCATCTGCATGGTATAGAACCCACAAGATATACCCACTGGGTAAAGAGGAATGACTCAGACAAACAATACCTACATGGATTTGAACCACAGACAAACGTGTTGTGGGATGCTCGAGGCCTACAGAGAAATACTGGGGTGAGGGGGTAGGGGAGGTAATTCCTGAGGCCTTCATTGTTGGCCAATCTCACTATCATCTTTTTTCCTTTCAAGTGGTGGAGCTGGTGTCAACCGGGATAGATCCCAGTGTCTTCCCACTCTGCCACTAGAAAAGAGGAGCCCTCTCCCCCATCATCCATCATGTTGCTGATCTGGGGTATGGGAAACAACCACCCTTTGGCCAAATGGGACCTCCCCCTGTATTCTCACAGTCAGGTGGGTGTGTCTGGAACAGTAGGTATGGATGGCCACAGTGCAAGAGTGGAGTCATTGTCAGAGATACCATGTGGACTGCCACACCTAAAAGAAAATCTTTATGGAAGACATTACAGAAAAGTCTGCGCCAATCCCTGGTCTCCAAGATCCTAGGATCATGTCCCTTCTTTGAGTAGAACATAGTGCCTCCTGGGTCAAATTTAATTTCCTCACCCCCAGAGGCAAGGAATCCCATCCTTTCTGCCAGAACACCATCTCCATCCTCCTCTATGGACACTTTGAACAGCATGTCTACAGGTCTGCCACCCAATGGGAATTCACTGTCATTTGCATGGTAGTGATGCTCTAAAATGGAGGAGTCAGTGTGAACTTGTGAGGGTGAGCATGTGTTTCCTCTTTGGTAGCCACAGTGTAAAAGGAGGGTACAATACAGCAGCATGATTTCTGACCCACAGGAACGTCACGCAATGTGTTTGCATAGTGATCTCAGAAGAAAATCACCTTCATAGAACAAATGTCATCTGGGAGGACTCCCAAGTCCCTTGTCCTGGACACTATGTTCCTGGACCAAAGCTGGGGGCACACAGAGGGACAGAGACCCCCCCCCTGCCCACCGGGGTTTTGAAGGGTGCTTGGCATTTCAGGACAAAAGATTCCAAAACCATTCAGCCACCTGTCATCCAACCAGGCATCTGTGAGAGACATCTACTCCAAGCAGAAAGATCAGCCTGAGTGACAACAAATGACAGCCTTGTGTGACAAGTGCCATGACAGGGGACACTCAGGAGGACTGGGGATGTGCAGGGTTGGACAGACATGGGGGTACAGGGACAGGGAATGCTCCAGGAGGGTGATCACAGCTGTGTCACTATCTGGGATGCCCAGGAGGACTGGGGGCATGCACAGTTGGCCAGACCGGGGGATTGGGGAACCAGGGATGCTCCAGGAGGATGTCACAGCTGTGCCATTTGGTGGCCACACATGTCAGTGTGACCAGGCATTGGCCAGACCAGAAATGATAGTGCAGGCGAGGGACAGTGTCCCTAAACTGTCTTCTGCAAAGCAAAATTTCGGTAACGAGATTTCTCTCAGTGCGATGTCATGCCATATGCATCCGTGAGTCTCTAAGGCTGATTGTGTAGAACACAAAGCATGTAGTGGGCCATTGCTTTCAAACCTGAGGTGCCTGCCGGGGGTGGAGCACACTTGATCTTTCTTTTGGCTGCTTTCAGAGCAGGATGACTTTTCCCGCCTTCCCTTCCAACCCCAGGACAGGGAACAAAGGAACACAGATCTACACTTGGAAATGTCAACACAAATCTGCAAACCCAAGTTCTCCCAGGAGCTAAAGGTTCAGGACAGAAAGGTTCAGTGAGAGAAAGGGGAGGCTGAGAGCAAGGAACCAAAGGAACATGTCACGTGCATGGGAGCTGGTCTGCCTCTCTACATGTCTGAAGCAAGCCATGCCTGACAGGAGGGAGTCCCACCTGCCCCTGGCCTGTCTGTTTACTGCCCTTGAGCAGAGCAGAGGATGGGCTGAGCTGCATGTGGCTGTCGGGTGGAGATGTCCAGCTGACCACAGATGCCACCTGCCAAGGACCTATAGGACCAGTTCCTGGTCCTCAGCTAAGACGAAACAATAGTTATGTTTAGCGACCTATTTCCAGGGACAGGTCAGGTGCTCAGTGCTTTGGTGACTATATCCTCTCCCGTTGTATTTTTTAAAAACACCTTAAGCAGGTAAGATTGGCATACAAAAAGCTGCCCCGAGGGACAAGTTAATGTATGTAACTTGACCCTGACCCTAACCCTCATATCTAGCTAAGAGATACTCGATGTAGAATACTGCTCGTAAATTAGAGCATGGTTTTTAGGAGCTAAGGACTTCAGGGACAAACCTTCTTCAGTTTTCCTATTCTCCCTTGAATCCTGTAAATCGGAACCCATTCGGCCACGTGCTATCTGGAGAGTGGCCACATGGGGGCAGTGGTGAGTAAACAGTGCCCCAAAACCCACTGCAAAGCCCGTTCTTCCTTCGCCTGGTCAAACCTGTTCATTCAATGTTTGCAGATCATGGCAGAGATGATGAAAAGTGTGACTTTGTTGAATTTTTAAAAACGAAACTAATTCTTTCAATCTGTTAAGAATGGAAGATGTCTTCTAAAATCTCGGCTTGGTCCTGGGAAACAGACATCTCTCCTCCCTGCACCAGCCACCTGTAATTTATATCTGGCATCCTCCTGTGCTGGGGCAGAATGGTGCACCTGTCCCTCTCTCCTGGAATGTTATCACTGACCAGGCTTTGCTGCACACTTTTCAGGAAAAAACCTGTAGCAGCAGCAGCAGCAGCAACAGCAGCAGGCCTCCCAGGTTTGGTCTCAGTCTCACACGTCAGGCCCAATGTGAACTAGAGCTTCAAGGAGACTGGTGTGCCATGTGGCCTTGGAACCTCATGGCAGGAGCTGAGATCTCAGTTCCAAATGAAAACCTTCCTCCTCCACACAGCACAGGAAAGTGGAAGATTTCTCAGGGGTGTGGCGCTGGAAGAAGTGCTTCTGCTGGCTGAATTCACAGGCAGCGGGCAGAGGATACCAGCAGCGCCTTGTCTGAAGAAGCATGGGGCACACTGGGCAAGAATCCATAATGCTGCCTGTGGGCTGCTTCCCATCAAGCCGCCTGCTGAGATGAGAGCTAGAGAACCAAATGGGAAGCAAGTTTCCTATCATATCTGCAGCAGGAGGGCTGGCTGGGGAGCAGAGTCCTATCCCTGGAGCAAGCTGGCCTGTGTGTCAAGAGCAAAGGCCTCACCACGGCCTCACAGTCTCCCAGCTCTCTGATCTGACTGCCATGCCAGGCTCACACCTGCTGACACGGTGACTCCTAAGACCCAGAGACTGCTTTCCTCCCCAGCGCAATGCTGCTCACAGAAAAGCAAAATCCAGACTCAGAAATGTGTGCATCGTTAGCTCCAGAATTCCCTGGGTTTGTCTACACTGGCCCACCCAGGTGTCCCTTCCAGATCATTCCTCCAGTGCCCTAGGGTTTCAAGCCACATTCAAGCTGCCCTTCAAAAGGCAAGAACGGGTCCATCTAGGCAGACCAGCCGAGCGACTCTGTGTGCAGGAAACTCGGACCACATCCTCCCTGAACACCAATGCTTCCAGTTCCAAGCTTCAAACCCTCCCTCCCTGGGCACAGAGCACCACGTCAGCATGAACACTGCTCCTTCAAATCTCTTGTCTCCCGTTCCTTCAAATCAGACACCAAGCTCCAGTCACCAATTTATTTTCCCTTCAGAGAAGTAAGAAAAAGGGTAGAATCAGACACTACATGGGCACAGCACACTTCTGTCCAAACAGTATTCCGTGTTCTTTCTAGTTCAGTCCTCATAGACATAGTTTACCTTGTGTTTTTCCTTTTGATATTTGGATCTCAAAGTCAATGTCTATATTGTTTTCTTAAAATAACATGAATAAGAATGACGTGGTCACATAAAGGTCTGGGTCTCCGTAACCAGACAACATGGCTCTGGTTCAGATAAAGATGAAGACAGAACCTCTTCCCAGGAAGCAAAGCCCACACCCTCAGGCATCCTGACATGCCTCACAGGTGATGAGTTCTTTTGCTCTGTTGAGTTGCCCGAGTGCAGAGGATGCAGGCCCCCTCCAGGGCTCATTCTGTTTTCTTCATCACTTCCCCAGTTCAAGTCAAAAGGACGGTCAGGTTTCAGAGCCTAGGATGGGCCACCAGGTGAGCAGCCACACACACACACACACACACACACACACACACCCCTCCAGGGAAAGCTAACAAGGGCTTGTGTTCCAGTGGGAACACAATAAGCCACTCCCCAGGCTCCTAAGCAATATATATTCCTCCCTCATTTCTCCTCCTCACAGAGGGCACTGCACTGGGTTACAGCTCTGAGGCTGCGCTTTACTTTAAAAAATTATTTCTTTTTTTAAAGATTTTGGTTATTTATTTGGCAAAGAAAGACACATCAAGGAGGGAACACAAGCAGGGGGTGGTGGGAGAGGGAGAAGCAGGCTTCCCGCTGAGCAGAGAGCCCAACCCTTGGTTTCATCCCAGGACCCTGGGATCATGACCTAAGCTGAAGGCAGACACTTAACGATGGAGCCATGCAGGCATCCTTCAAAAATAATTTCAAATATCAGAAAGTGGTTCATGGAAAAGAAAAGCATGAACCTCCACAAAGGATTCTTTGACTATTTCAGAAGACTGTTTTCCCATTGTTTAATGAAAACAGGAAGGAAAAACACACAGAGTGCCCTTTTCACTTCAATGATTGAAAGGAGGGCAGGAAATAAAAGAGGAACAGATGTTCTGATGACAGTCATTCCAACCACCAAACTTTTGAAACTTCACCACCAGGCAAAGAAGCCCAAACCAACATCTTGGCCTGACAACGCAGAGAAGTCTGAACTGGAGGGACAGGGACAAACGAAGAGCTCATGCGTGTTGGCTGAGGCCGGTGGCACAGAAGAAGGGGCTCTGTCAGCTCTCCACCCGGGCCTCACCTGTCCTCAGCCAGAAACCTGCTCATAGCCCTGACCTGTCACAACTGTCACATGGGAGACAAACAGCCACCCCTGGAGCCAGCCCTGCCCACAGCCTCCTGTGGAATGCATTCTGCTCTCCTCTGGGACCCCTGCCATCTCTAGGCAGACCTGGAACCCCCTGTCTGCTGCAAAGCTCCAGCATCCTAGCATCTCCCCCTCCCACTCCTTCCAAAATTACACTGGCCCATGGCTTTCATGAGAAAGGGAGAAGGCTACCTCCTGAATGCTTAACACCTCCTTTCCTCTTCTGTCCTATTTCTCTCCACTTACCTTTCTACCTGGGCAAAGTGTAAGGAACGTATCAGTGGAACATGTACATGCTCTGCGATCTGAGTCTTTCGCGGGAGCTTTCTGAGGACTCCCTGTGCAATAAGAAACTTGCACATCCTACCACAGTGTGTTTAAAAATGATCATCTACAGAATAGGAGAACGAAAAATCACTCCATCTTTACCTCACTCTACATGAAACAGAACATGGTCTTCTTTTCTTCATTGACTTCAATTCCAGCTCATTTCCATACAGTGATAATCCCTTTGCTTCAGGGGTAGGATTTCGTGATTCCTCACCCGCATAGAATACCCAGAGCTCATCCCAACAAGTGCCCTCCTAATAGCCATCACCCATTTAACCCTTCCCCCCACACCCCTGCCCTCTAGCAACCCTCAGTTTGTGCTCTAAGGTGCAGTCTGTTTCCTCATTTGCTTATCTTTCTCCCCTCACTATGCTCATTTGTTTTCTTTCTGAAATTCCATAGGAGTCAAGTCATAGGGTATTGGTCTTTTCTTACTGATTTTTGCTTAGCTTAACCCACTCTAGATCTGTCCACATCCTTGCAGATGGTAAGATTTCATTCTTTTTGAAGCTAGGTTCCATTGTGTATAGATAGATAGATAGAGATGTGGAAGATATATAGATATAGAGATAGAGATAGAGATAGATATAGATATATGAATATGGAGAAAGAAAATGTGGGATATGGAGGAAAAAGATTCATATATATATGAATATATGTATCTCCCATGTCTGCTTTCTCCATTCTTCAGTGAATGGACATTGGGACTCCCTCCGTAGTTTCACTATTGTTGATAATACTGCTATAAACATTATGATGCTTGAACCCCATTGAATGTGCATTTTTGTGTCCTTTGGGTAAATACCTAGGAGTGCAATTGCTGGATCCTAGGGTTTTCAGTTTTTAGCTTTTGGAGGAACCACCATACTCTGTTCCAGAGTGGCTGCAACAGCCCGCATTCCCACTGACAGTGCAGGACGGTTCCACTTTAAGCAGAACATTACCTACCAGCAATTTCCTAAGGAGGAAATGGAAAATGTGTGGGATAACCTGACTCACCCAGTATCAGGCAAGAGCTACAGAAATTTACCCCAGGGTTCCTGAGTTCCTGATGCCAAGCCCCTTGAAGACACCAGGATGCTCCATCCAGAAGAATTCCCAAAGACTCTCCTTCTGCCTTCACCACCAATGAAACTACTGAGAAAATATGGCATGTCCAACTATATACATAATCCATTTAGTGAAACTAGAGAGTCGAGCTTCACTTTTAAATCATCAAATCTCCTTGGAATCATTTTGAATCTTCCCTCTGTCCTCATTGTAACTCTTTGGATGAAAAGACTAATCAATTAGGAAACATCACCTTTGACAAAGGACAAGACATCATCCGAGTCTCTGTCTGACTGCAAACAACCACCTAACTCTAAATGTTGGCCATTCCACTACAGCCTAGGCCCAGTGGAATAAATACTGTTAGATGAAGGAACACATTCTACGTTAAAAACACACACCAAGGGGCACCTGGGTGGCTCAGTGGGTTAAGCCGCTGCCTTCGGCTCAGGTCATGATCTCAGGGTCCTGGGATCGAGTCCCGCATCGGGCTCTCTGCTCAGCAGGGAGCCTGCTTCCTCCTCTCTCTCTCTCTCTGCCTGCTTCTCTGCCTACTTGTAATCTCTCTCTGTCAAATAAATAAATAAATATTTTTAAAAAAACACACACCAAGCAAATCTCATCTTCCCTTTCTAATCAAAGTGATCACCTAGGAAAGAGGTGTTCCAAATACCTTCATAAGCCAGAAATGAACAGAGAAAATGAGTAGGGTTTGGTTTCTCCCAGCTCCAGACCCCCACCGGGAGGTCCCTCCTGCACCATCCTGGCAGCCCATTACCACCAAATCCAGGTATATGGGGCACAATGCTGAGTGGGTGGACGGCTCCAGGGGTTATTACCACCACTCTTGAGTCTGAGGAAACAGAAACTATACAGCTCACCACTCTCCCCAATAGAAACAAGCTATAGTGCCTCACCTTTCAGGGTCTCTCACCCAGCACCTCGCCACTGCCCTCAGCGCCCACCGGCTGCACCGACTCCTCTTCCAACGTCTTTCACACTGCACCTTGCCACTACCTCCAGTGGTGGCAAGCAGCATTGCCATGCCTTCCAGTGACGCTCACACTGCAGTTCACTCCCTCCAGTGGCATGAACCTGCACTGTGCAGCTCACAACTACCTCCACTGGTCTCAAGTCGCACTGGCACACCTTCCATGGTCCCTCAGACTGCAACTCAGCACTGCCTCCAGAGGAGGGAATCTGCACTGCCTTGCCTTCCCATGCCTTGCACTGTGTCTGTCCACTGCATCCATTGTCAGGAAGTTCCAGCGACACATCTTCTAGTTCTAGACCAAACGCCAGCCAAGCCCACCCTCGACTCAGCCCCCTGGGGAGCCTGCCTCAGCGCTGGCAGTTGGGGCCTGCCACACCCCATGCTCTAACCCAAACTCTAGGTTGGGTTCTCAGGCTCCCCTCCCCAGAGACCTGGCCCACCAAGCTTCCGTTGGCAGCAAGTTCAACTGCCTCATCTTTCAGCATCTGTTGCACTGGAGCTCATCACTGCCTCCAGTGGTAGGAAAGATGAATGATGAGAGCTGCTTGATGGCATGGCAGTGCAGAAGTCTGTCACTGGAGCAGTGCTGAGCTGCATTGGGAGAGCTGTTAAGAGGCATGCTAGTGCAGCTTGCAGGCACTGGAGGCAGTGATGAGCCACATTGCGAGACCCTGGAAGAAATGAAAATGTCAGTTCCCACGCCTGGAGGCAGTGGTAAGCTGCAGTGCAATGGATGCCAGAAGTGCTTGTGACAGACACAAGAGGCAGTGTTGAGATGAAGAGCGAGACCATGGACGGCAAGGTTGTGCAGCTTGTCGCCACTGGAGGCAGTACTGAGCTGCCATGGGAGACGCTGGAAGGAGTGACAGTGAAGTATGCCACCACTGGAGGCACTGGTGAGCTGCAGTTTAGGACCCTGCAAGGAGTGGCAGTGCAGTTTCCTGTCACCGGAGGCAAGCTGCAGTGGGAGGGATGCCCAAATGCTTTGCAGTGCTGATCACTGCCACTGGAGGCAGTCCTGTTGATACTGGCTATTATGGTCTGTATGTTTCTATACCCCCCCCCCAAGTTCATATGTTGAAACCTTAATTCCCCATGTTTTATAGTATTTGGAGATGGGCCTGTGGGAGGTAATTATGGCATCATAGTGGAGCCCTCATAAAAGAAGATCTTGATCTCAGGGTTGTGAGTTCAAGCCCTACATTGGGCTCTGTGCTGGACATGGAGCCTACTTAGAAAAGAAAAGAAAAGAAAAGAAAAGAAAAGAAAAGAAAAGAAAAGAAAAGAAAAAGAAAAAGGATTTAAACTAACAGAGAGAGAAAATAAAGCCAAGAAAAGGAGGAGAAAGAGACAAACAAGGCTGTGCCAGTCAATGTCTCCTGGTATGCCTAGGCCTATCTCCATGGTCTTGGGTAGAAGCTGTTCATGTCTAGCCACCTACTGTGTACTCTGAGGCTCTTGGAAAAATGATCTGCTTCATAATGTGTTCTGTTTCTGATAAAGTTCCCCCAGTACTATTCAAGAACAGTCCTACGTTGATATGTTTTTCCATATGCCAAGTCTCTGGGATGAAGGTTATGAAGGGATTCCTATGGTTGATTTTTTTTTAAGATTTTATTTATTGGGGTACCTGGATGGCTCAGTTGGTTAAACATTTGCCTTCAGCTCAGGTCATGATCCCAGGGTCCTAGGATCAAGCCCCCCATCAGGCTTCTTGCTCAACCAGGAGTCTGCTTCTCTCTTTCTCTCTGCCACCTCCCTGAAACACCTGACTCTGGCTCACTCTTGCTCTCTCTCTCTCTCTCTCTCTCTTTCTCAAATAAATGAATACTATCTCAAACATACATATTTAGATCTCCCAAGTGCTAGTGGGCAGAGAGGGAAAGGGAGAGAGAGAATCTCCAGCAGACTCCATTAGAAGTACAGAGCCAGACCTGGGGCTCAATCTCATGATCCTGAAATCACAACCTGAGCTGATATCAAGAGTTGGACGTTCAACTCCTGAACAACCCAGGTGCTCCAGCTCATCTTTTAGATCTAATTAGAGAACATACTTTGTATGATTTTAATGTTTTTAAACCTATTGAGACTTGTTTTTTCACTAAGCATATTGTCTAGCCTGGAATGTTCCATGTGTACTTGAGAAGAACATGTCTTCTGCTGTCATTGGATGTAGTGTTCTATCATTAGCTATTAGATCTAGTTGGCTTATAGTGTCGTTTAAGTTTTCTCTTTCCTTGCTGATCTTCCATCTAGTTGTTCTATTGTTGAAAGTGGGGTAATAAAATCTCCACTTATTAAATTTCCTACACTTCCTTGAAATCTGTCAGTTTTTGCTTTATGTATTTTGTGGCTTCATTGTTAAGTGTGTATATGACTGTGATACATTCTTTTCTTTTTTTTTTTATAAATATATATTTTTATCCCCAGGGGTACAGGTCCATGAATCGCCAGGTCCACACTCGCCACAGCACTCACCAAAGACTGTGATACATTCTTGATGGACTGACCCTTTTGTCATAATATAATGTCCTTGTTTCTCATGACTCTTTTTGTCTTAATTGCCTGTTCTATCTCACACTGTTTTAGCTTCTACAGCTCCCTCCTGTTTACTCTTTTCATGGACTATAATTTTCCATTCTTTATTTTCAACTGATTTATGTCTTTGAATCTAAAGTGGGTCTCTTGTAGACAGGATATACTTAGATCATGGGTTTTTTAAAATCCATTCTGCTCATCTCTGCCTTCTAATTGGAGTTTTAATCCATTCACATTGCCTGTATACTGATAAGGAAGAACTTCTTCCATTTTGCTACTTGTTTTCTGTCTCTTGTCCCTTCTGTTCTTTCATTCTTCCATTACTGCCTTCCTTTGTGTAAAGTAGATATTTTCTGGCATGCCATTTTAACTCCCTTATCATTTGTTGTAGTATGTATTTTTTGAGCAACAGTAGCCCCACCCACCCAGGATGTCATTTTCCATGGTTTCAGTTACCTGTGGTCAATCTTGGCACCTGTTTTAAGAACAAAATCCTTGTCCTATCAGAGTCTTCCTTCTCAAGGAAGAGACAGGTAATAAAGAAATAAAGCTATTGATCATTTCTAAGGAAAAAGGCAGAATAAAAGGATTAGAGAAAAATGAGTTGAGATACAATGATGTTTCATAGGAAGAATCAAGGAAGGCCTCACTGGTAAAATGATGTCACTGAGTAAATATATCGTGAGTGACAGAAAAAGGAAGAGGAAAAGGTAAGAAGAAAATCAGAAAAAACTGTGTCCTAGAAACTAAGGAGAAGGAGAATAACAGCTCCTACTGCTGTAGAGAGGCCAAGGAAGAGAAATGTTTTCAAGTGTCTGATGATGATTTTGACCAGGCAGCGTCGGCAGAGCCACGTGGAAGGCCATCCCGCTGCAGGAAGACCCGGGAAGCATTTTACCATAAGTTTTCAAGGCCCTTGCTTTAGAAATGGAAGGTGCAAACTAGTGTGAATGCTGGATAGGGGATACAAACTAGAGGACAAAATTCTTTTTTTTAATTTTTTTAATTTTTTTATAAACATATAATGTATTTTAGCCCCAGGGGTACAGGTCTGTGAATCACAAGGCTTACACACATCACAGCACTCACCATAGCACATACCCTCCCCAATACCCATAACCCCACCGCCCTCTCCCTACCCACCTCCCCCTGGCCACCCTCAGTTTGTTTTGTGACATTATGGTTTGTCTTCCTCCCGATCCCATCTTGTTTCATTTATTCTTTTATAACATAAACAGGCACCCAACAGATATTTGTAGAATGAGTGAATATGTGGCAGAGAAGTAGCAGAGACAATATGTGAATTTAGGAAAAGGAGTTGTTCTAGTGAAAAGGCTCAGGTCAGAGAAGGCAACTTGAACAATACAAGCTGAATGGACATGCTTTGGTCATACTACCCACCAGATAATGCTCTCAGTACTTTATTTAAATCATATTTGTTAAGCATCAGAATAAGTCCAGAATGTAGGGACTCTTGTGACTTCTGTTTTACAGGTAATGAAATGGAAGCATGGGGAAGTTAAGTAACATGTTCGAGGACTCATCGATAGCTCACAGGGGAGCAGGATGACAAACCCAGGCTGTCTGGTTCTGGAGCTGTGCCCATGGAAGGCTGCACACCAGGCTTCATTTCCTCAGCCTTCCAGGATTTAGACTTGGTAATGAGAAAGGAGAAAGATATTTCAAGCACAGAGTGAAAGGCAAGAAATTACATGTTTTTTTCTGGAGAGAATAAAGTGCGTTCGTAGGCGCCAGAGACTGGGAGATGAAATTAGGATACGGTGGGGGCCTGCTGGTGGAGAGTCTCAATGGCTAGACTTAGAAGCTTGGGTTCCGTTAGGAATTTTAACTGAGAGTCATGGTAGGTACGTGATCAGAGGAGTAACAAAATGAGGACGGCAGTTTAGTACCTGTCGTCATGTTAATGGCCTCTAAAAATAAAGTCCATAAAATAAGGACCACTGGGAAGGTGAAGGAAAAGCTTTACCATCACTGAGCTCAAACCATTCTGTGTTTTAATCACGTGTTATAAAAAAAGATGGATGGGACGCCTGGGTGGCTCAGTTGGTTAAGCAGCTGCCTTCGGCTCAGGTCATGATCCCAGCGTCCGGGGATCGAGTCCCGCATCGGGCTCCTTGCTCAGCGGGGAGCCTGCTTCTCCCTCTGCCTCTGCCTGTCATTCTGTCTGCCTGTGCTCGCTCTCTCTGCCCCCCTCTCTCTCTGATAAATAAATAAAATCTTTAAAAAAAAAAAAAAAAAAAAAAGATGGAAAGTCAGCCAGGCACCCTCACCAGCTTGCCCTGTCTGCAAAAGACAAGACTCAGATGCGCAAGTCAATAACCAGCCATTGTTCTCAGTGAGGACACAGTCATGACCTAGTATCACCTGGGGTACAATACTTTGTGTCCTTTACATAAAGTATCATTTAACCTGTGCAGCAGCCTGTTCAGAAGAGGAACATGACGCTCAGTTCTGGAATCTTGGACTGTTGGAACAGAAAAGAAACTTTTGTGTCACTCACGCTAATGCTCAATTTTCTCTACGACCTCTGAAGATCATTAGAGTCACTGGACTCTAGTGTCCTGCCTATGGAACCACATCTGCCTTGAAGGCAGCTTTGCACAGTCTGTCCCCAACCCTCATCCCGCCTCCAGCCAAGGGCTGGTGACAGTGCCAGTGCTCCTTTGATGACATCAACACGTAGGGCACTGACGTTTTTCACATGTGCTTGAGCATGTCCCTCAGGGCCGTATAGCAAACAGAGAAACCTTGTGTATGATAGCGAATGATAACTGTTAGAGAGATCTCCCCAGCTAACTCCATTGTCAGCAACACTCTCCTGAGAATCTGCTCAGTGTAGAGCTGTAGGAGCAACAAAATGGAGAAGATTTGGTGCCTCTAAGGACTGTTAATAGGAATCTCAGAAGTAAAATGAGATTTCGAAATAATGCCTGTGTTCCAAAACAAATTCTGTAAAAGAGCGGAGCATAGTGGCTCTAAAGTCAAAGTCGTCTGCCACTTAATGCCTCTATGAGCTTGACAAAGTGACTTAGCCTCTCTCTGATGCAACGTTCTTGTCTATAAAGCGAGACAGTGAGAGGGGTACCTGTGCCATAGAGGTGTGGTGAGGATTAAATGAGTCAAGGCAGGGATGCCTGGGTGGCTCAGTTGTTAGGCATCTGCCTTCGGCTCAGGTCATGATCTCAGGGTCCTGAGATCGAGCCTTGCACCCAGATCCCCGATCGGCAGGGAGCCTGCCCGTCTCTCTCCCTTTGCCCCTCCTCCACCGCCCCCAACAGTGCTTATGCTCACTCACTCTCAACTAAATAAAATCTTTTAAAAGGGGGAGGGGTGTTAATGCATACAAACTTCTTAAAGCAGGGCCTAACCATAGGAAACATTCAACAAATGTTTATAATAGTAATTATTATTATTTAAACTACCGGTACATATTATATCCCTGTGTGAATCAATCAGCTAGAATTTTTATGAACTCAGCATAGGAAGTCCTCTCTGTTTGTTATTTCAGGAGTTAAGAGTATATCTTTACACAGAAACATTGTAATAGTTAATGCTTAGTTCCCAGGCCCTCAAACAAAAGGCTCATTATGCCATGCTGTCACTTAAGACTTGCATATTTGTAGTTTGAAAACAAATTCAAGACTACTCTATTGTAGTAGCAAAAAATAAATGGAACGGTGATTAAAAATAAAATCAGTAGTTTTTTATTTATCTTCAAAGTTGACTCTTGAAAAAAAAAACAGGGTAAAGTTTAAAAGGATAGAAATTTGTGAAAGACAAAGAAGAATCTGAGTACTTGAAAGGTTTTAGAAACCTTTTTTTAGAAAGTCTTATTAGTTTTCAGAAAGTCATATTTTATTCACTACTTATATGGCAGGTGGTGCAGTCGGTTAAGAGTCTTACTCTTGGTTTCAGCTCAGGTCATGATCTCAGGGTCCTGAGACTGAGCCTCCCACCTTGGACTCTGCGCTCAGCAGGGAGTCAGCTTGTGATTCTCTCTCTCCCCCATCTGCCCCTCCCCCCATAAATATCTGCCCCTCTCTCTCACATAAATAAATCTTAAAAAAAAAAAAAGAAGTGCTTTTGCACTTGTACATGGAATTAAAGGAGACAGAAGAGGACCAAAAGAGGTTCTATTTTCCTTAAAACTATGTGTAGACAGGTGGAAGGAAAAAACTGTCTAGAACGGAACTGTCTGCATTAAGAAATAAGGGCAGGCCAGAGGCTCCAAAAAGAAAAAATATATATTTTATATTAAAAATATATATTCCAGCAGTTCTTGACTTCCATAATTTCAAACACTACACATTTCAAGCCCATACCATTACACAGTAAAATATTGGAACCCAGCAAATGATGAAGTTGAGCCCCTCTGCAGAGATTTCTGCCGGCCAACAGTACAGTATGCCATCTTTCTTTGGCACTGTTTGCCATGTGATTTAATACCCTGTTTTGCTTTCCCTTATTTTAATTTTAAAAATGTGAAAAAATGTCTTAAAATCATGAGAATGTTTAAAAATAAAGAAAATACTAAATCAAGTATAGAACACAACTGAGACAGAGAGGACTCACAAAGGAACAAATCCTGAGTCTCAGATGAATGTCTACTAATCCACCTGTAATGGAAAAGAAGAAAATTAAAGAATATGTGCCAACTATTAGAAACACATATTTGAAGCTGTGAAATAAAATTAAGAATTCAGCTACCTATCCATTTTGAGTCTCTCTCTCCTCTCAAATAGATTAGATAGATAGATAGATAAGTAGATAAATAGATAAATAAGATCTTTTTTAAAAAAAGGAATGCTGTGCATAGTTACAAGACGAAAAGAGATGGCAACCACAAAGCGACAAGCACACTGTGCCTGTGGTTCCCCAAACTGGCCACCAGGGGGCTCCATCAGCTCATAACTGCCTGCCAATAAGCGCTGGGAGTGGGGAAGGGCGGTTTCCAGGGCGGCTGTAGAAGGAAAACACCAACCTGCTCTTTAATGCATTCGTTCAGCTGAGACTAGCATTTGTATTCTGGAGACCGCCAGAGATTCAGGATGTAATTGGGTTTTTACTATGTCACTAAGATACCTTGTACACCTGTTTTTAAATGTGGTCTTGGCGGTAACTGACTTCTCCATTCTCTCAAGAACCTGTAAAATTAGTCCGGTTCCAACTTGGCCCTGTGGCTTTTATCTGCAGGAGGAGATAATCTTATCTCTTTGAATTCTGAAACTACCAAATCTAAGTAAGAATCTGACCCTAGATTTTTATATGTCTAAATTAGATAAACGGTGAGGGGCAGGGGACGCCTGGGTGGATCAGCTGGTTAACTGTCTGCCTTCTGCTCAGGTCCTGATCCTGGAATCCTGGGATCAAGCCCCATTTGAGGGTCCTTGCAGCCCGGAGGCTGCTTCTCCCTCTCCCTCTGGCCCTCCCCCTTTTCCTGCCCATGCTCTCTTTCAAATAAATAAACAAATACATCTTTTAAAATAAATAATAAATAAATAAGTTAAACAGTTGTACTTACATTAATCCGATTAAGTGCTAGTCATGTCAAGACAGGAGTCAGATTCGAGACCAAACCCAACCCCCACCCCCACCACACCACACCACCCAAAACCCCCACCCCCACCCCCGCCAAGGAAATGGCAGCCATCCAGCCCCACTCAGTTTCCATGGCCCTGCTAGTCACGAAGATAGGTATTATTGCTGCGTGATGGGTATAGGTCTCCCTTTTCTTACATGAATGCTCTTCAGTTAGTTTGCTTTTTCCCTTTCAGTTGTTTCCTGTTGCTGATGATCAGCTTTTTTAAGGCCTAACTTACTTTAAACCACTCAAAGGACAACTGAGCTACATGAGAAATTGTAGCTGGTAAGGGTAGCTGGCTGCTGAGGAGGGTTTCTTCCGAGCCGAAAGCTGACGGGGACACCACATACCAACCAGCGTCTGGTCCTTCTTGCCACACAGTCCAAAAACCAGCTTTGGCGGTACATGATGGTCAAGTCTTACACTACCACATTCCCAAGAGTTTGTTGCACAACAAACTGGAAGTTGCAATTTATTAAATCAAATGAACAACAAAGGCATAGGAGTAATGAGGGAGCCACGTGGTTTAATGGAAAGAACTCTTGGGTCATTCAAGTCGGGTTATTGAAATTATCTATTACATTAAAGAGTTTCGTTGGTTGAAATCGCACCGGGTACATTATTTCCAGGTATGAGGAATACATTTGCCTGTAATATCCCATATATACTACCATATGAATGTGCCTTATTTTATAGTCACTTACGATACTGGGTACCCCTGAACTCTCAGGGTCTTAACACTCTAAAAGTTTGTTTCACATGCAAGGTGGTATTCCTCGTGCATGGGCAGAGGGCTCACCAGGCAGTTGTTCTCTGAGCAGCATATTAGGGATGGGTGCTCCTTCTATCATGTCTCCGCCATCCTGGAACCTTCCCTTCCAAGCCATGCAATGCACGTGAAAGAAAACCAGCCTGAAAGATTGTGAGAGGCATTTTATGCAAGTGGTGCTGGGAAGTGTAGTCTTTCTCAGAGCTCAAAAGGAACATGAAATGGTTCATAACTGGCTTTGCCACAATGATTAATCATGATTTCTCAACAAAGGAACTTTTGGTAAATATCAAAGGGTTGTTCCTTCTCACGATTTTCACACACATTTCCCTGCCCTACATACCCCTAGGGAGTCTGGGTTGTCCCTGCTTAACCATTAGACCTGAGGACTGCCAGATCCCACTGATGTCCAAGGCAACCTGCTGGCGGTGATAACCCGCCTTACTTACCTTTGTGGGTCTTAATGGAAAATACACATACATATATTTTAAATCTATACACTGAGAAAAAATACTTTTTATATAATCTTCGCCTCATGACGTCTCTGAGAGGCTAAAAGGACGGCAGACACAATTTTCTCCCTCTTAAGATGAGAAAAATTGGGGCGCCTGGGTGGCTCAGTGGGTTAAGCCGCTACCTTCGGCTCAGGTCATGATCTGAGGGTTCTGGGATCGAGTCCCGCATGCGGCTCTCTGCTCAGCAGGGAGCCTGCTTCCTCCTCTCTCTCTCTCTCTGCCTGCCTCTCTGCCTATTTGTGATCTCTCTCTGTCAAATAAATAAATAAAATCTTAAAAAAAAAAATGAGAAAAATTGATGCATATAGAAACTTAAAAATTTAAATGTCTCAACATTTACTAGGGCTGGACTGAAATTAGTGTTTCCTTTTTATTCTTTGAATAGATATTTGAATGCCTACTGTGTGCTGGACACCTAATGCAGCAGTTTTCATTGTGTTTTGTTTTGTTTTTTCGGGTTTTGTTTTCGGGGCTCTGTACTCCTTAGGAGGGAATGCACTTACAGTAGCAGAGAAGAACAGCATTCTACCATTATGGTTTTTCAGCCAGATATTCATAACAAGAAGTTACAGTGGTAGGTCTGTGTTGTTTGAACGTTCTGTTGAAAGTACTACTCACGTCTGACTGCTTTAATTCATAATTTCTTAAGAATTGAAGCACGGAGATAATTTCATCCATCTTCACAGCCCCGAGAGGAATTCATGGGGCCCAAGTCAGATGTAGCCCCTTGGAGATCTTTCCAGTTGGTAAAGTGCCTTCAATTAAATGTCCTCTAATATTATCCTCACAATTTTCTGAAGGAACAGAGCCAGGATTTCCTCATTACACAGATGATACTGAGGTGGGGATATAAAATGGGAGTCAAGAATAAATCGATTCTTTCCCTCTTGATAAATTGGAACTCTATCTGAAGAACCCAGCTGGGAGTCAAGAATGTGGCAAGAAAGTGGTTGTAATGAAATATTCCCAATTTAATTTTACCCAACCAACAAACTGTGACAGCTAAAGAAATCTTTCTGTTTCTTTTTTTTTTTTTTTTTAAGATTTTATTTATTTATTTGAGAGAGAGAGTAAGAGAGAGCATGAGAGCGGAGAAGGTCAGAGGGAGAAGCAGACTCCCCATGGAGCGGGAAGTCGGATGTGGGACTCGATCCAGCGAGTCCAGGATCATGACCCGAGCCAAAGGCAGTCACTTAACCAACTGAGCAACCCAGGTACCTGAAATCTTACAGTTTCATTGAGAAGTTCACCCAGTTTTTGACAACACACGGGCTTAGACTGGCTGCATCTGGAGCTTCAGGTTGGCAATACTTTAGTAGTAGGATTAATATTTTAATTCCAGTATAAGTAACATACAGTGCTACATTAATTTCCGGTATACAATATAGCAATTCAACAGCTCCATATATTACACAGAGCTCATCAGGACAAGTATACTCCTGAGGCACCTGGATGGCTCAGTCGGTTAAGTGACTGCCTTTGGCTCAGGTCATGATCCCAGGATTCTGGGATCAAGCCCTGTGTTGGGCTTCCTGCTCACAGGAAGTCTACTTCTCCCTCTGCCCCTCCTTCTGTTCATGTTCTCTCTCTCAAATAAATAAATAAAATCTAAAAAAAAAAAAAAAAAAAAGACAAGCATACTCCCAATCTCCAACACCTATTTCACCCATCCTCCCACCCTCCTCCCCTCCAGTAACCTTGTGTTTGTTCTCTATAGTCAAAGTTTGTTTTTCTCATTTGTCTCTTTTTCCCCACTCCTTTGTTCATTTGTTTTGTTTCATAAATTCCACATATGACTGAAATCATATGGTACTTGTCCTTCTCTGACTGACTTATTTCTCTTAATATAATACTCTAGCTACCTCCACATCATTGTAAATGGCAAGATTTCATTCTTTTTTGTGGCTGAATAATACTATAATACTTATCTTCTTTATCTGTTTATCTATTCATAGGCACTTAGGTTGTTTCCCTAATTTGGCTATTGTAAATAATGCTGCTATAAACATAGGAGTGTATCTATCCCATCAAATCAGCATTTTGTATTCTTTAGGTGAATATCCAATAGTGTGATTACGGGATCATAAGGTAATTCTATTTCTAATTTTTTGAGGAACCTCCCTACTGCCTTCTACAGTGGCTGTACCTGTCTGCATTCCCACCAACAGTGCATGAGGGTTACTTTTTCTCCACATCCTCACCAACATTTATTTCTATTTTATTCTAGCCATTCTGACAAGTGTGAAGTGATATCTCTTTGTGGTTTTGATTTGCATTTCCCTGATGAGGAGTGATGTTGAGCATCTATCTCTTCATGTGTTTGTTGGCCATCTGGATGTCTGTTCATGTCCCCTGCCCATTTTAAATTGGCTTATTTGCTTGTTTGTTTGTTTGTTTGCTTGCTTGCTTGTTTTGGTGTTGAGTTGTATTACTTCTTTATATATTTTGGACACTATCCCTTTATCAGATATGTCATTTGCAAATATCTTCTCCCATTCCATAGGTTGTCTTTTTAGTTTTACTGGTTGTTTCCTTTGCTGTACAGAAGCGTTTTATTTTGAAGTAGCCCCAATAGTTTATTTTTGATTTCTGTTTCTGTTTTGATTTCTGTTTCTAGACAGATCTAGAAAAATATTGCTATGACCAATGTCATAGAAATTACTTGCTTGTGCTCTCTTCTAGGATTTTTATGGTTTCAGATCTCACATTTACATCCTTAATACATGCTGAGTTTATTTTTGTGTATGGTATAAGAAAGTGGTCTGGTTTCATTCTTTTGCATGTAGCTCTCCAGTTTGCCCAACACCATTTGTTAAAGAGAATTCTTTTTCCAATTGCATATTCTTGCCTCCTTTGTCAAAGATTAATTGACCATATAATTGTGGGTTTATTTCTGGACTTTCTATTATAGTCCACTGATCTATGTGTCTATTTTTGTGCCAGTACCACACTGTTTTGGTTGCTATGACTTTGTGATATAACTTCAAGTCTGGGATTGTGATGCCTCCACTTTTGTTTTTCTTTTTCAGGATTGCTTTGGCTACTTGGGGTCTTTTGTGATTCCATATGAATTTTGTGATTGTTCGTTTTAGCTCTGTGAAAATTGTATTTTGATAGGGTTTGCATTAACTGTGTTGAATGCTTTGGAGAGTATAGACATTTTAACAATATTTGTCCTTCCAATCCATGAGCATGGAATGTCTTGCCATTTGCTTTTTGTTTTCTGTTTGGTTTTTTTTTTTTTAAGATTTATTTATTTATTTGACAGAGAGACAGCGAGAGAGGGAACACAAGCAAGAGGAATGGGAGAGGGAGAAGCAGGCTTCCCACTGAGCAGGGAACCTGATGTGGGGCTCCATCCCAGGACCCTGGGATCATGACCTGAGCCAAAGACAGCTGCTCAGCCAACTGAGCCACCTAGGTGCCCTGCAAGAGTCTATTCCTGTCTTTCCATTTGTTTGTGTCTCCTTCAATTTCTTTCATTGAAGTTTTATCATTTCCAGGGTATAGATCTTTCACTTCTTAGATTAAGTTTATTCCTAAGACTGTTAATCTTTTTGATGCAATTGTAGCTAGCAGCACTTTTAACTGTGTTCCTCTTGTATGTATTACCATAGGAAAGCATCCCAATAGCTCTGGGTCAGCTGCACAAAATTGCCCAGTTATCACCTGTGTACTGAATATCTGCACAGAACGTGCATGGGGTCAACTTCACTCCTGTGGCTAGCAAACCAAAAAGCAGCTGGGTGGTACTGAACTTGCCACTGAGTTTGTGACACTGAACAGACAGCTTGAGTTCAAAATCTGCTTTCATTATTTACAGTGGTACGACTTGAACAGTGTAGTTACCTCCTCTGTGATTCCAGCTCCTCATGTGTAAATGGATAAATAATGGCACCAGCTTCAAGGTTGTTGTCAAGATGGAAGACGTAGGAAGATGCAGGGGGGCAAAAAACCACCCCAATGTAGACCACTTTGGCATAAGGGTTATTTTAAGCTAAAGGCACTTAAAAAGAAGGTAGGTGCAAGAAGAATGCTCTCTCTCTCTCTCTCCTTTTTCATCCTAATGGCAGAAGATAAAAGTCCATATAGAAGATGTTCTCTGTATACCTGAATGAAAGCAACTTTCTTATCATCAAGGGCAGGAAGTTGAAGGCAAGAGAATTCAGTACAAACGGACCTCATCCAAATTACTCTTATCTCATTTAGCCTCCCCTTATATTTAGTTGCTTTTCCACAATTGCTTCTTTTTGTTCAACTTGGTATGGGCATTTAGGTTTTACCCCTTCTTTGAGTCTCCATTTCCTTATAAGGGCTCTCATGTCACATAAATCTTATGTTAAATAAATGTGTGCTTTTCTAAACCACAATCTAATGCAAAAGAGAAAGTAAGCAATTCCTAAGAAAGTAAAGAAACCCAAGTCCTTTGAGTAAAGGCTTACCCATACACTGTTTTCCTTAAAGTTAAATTCTAACATCTAAAGAGATACACTACCCATATCTGTAGCAACCAAAGCAACAACTTTCAGTTTACATTGGCCTTTGGAATTCTCACATAAATAATCCTAAAAATTATAATAGCTTAAATGATTCAGATGCTAGCCCAATTATTATATTGACTAAGCCATTTGATTTTGATTGATTCTAAACCACATCTTTTTAGAGAACATGGATTTTGTTTTGAAACTTTGGTATAAGTAAAATTGGAACGATACAGAGAAGATTAGCATGGCCCCTGCGCAAGGATGACACGCAAATTCGTGAAGCGTTCCATATTAAAAAAAAAAAAAAAAAGAAAGAAAAAAAGAAACTTTGGTATAAGAGAACCCTTAAAATTATTTGCTGCCTACAGTCAAAAAGACCTTCAGAGTCTGCTAAACTTACTGTAATATGCTATAGTGGTGATCAGTTAGATAATTTTTTATGTATTTATTTATCTCATCCATCAAATACATATATTATCAGAATTTATTTTTTAGCATTAGAAGCAGTAATGTTGCTCGAAAGCTTTAAAAAGTAGCAGTAGAGTACTGAAGAACAACATAAATGGAGGTACATCTTTCTGAATACCAGGAAAACAATAAATATTAATTGCCTTTTTTAAAAAGTGTGTTTTTCTCCTGTTAATCTGTCTTTGTTAATCCTCAGGCCCAGATGAAATTTTTGCCTCCCCTGCGTGGATCCAATAAGATAACAATGTATCTGAAACATACATGTGCAGAAGAAATGTTTACTATTATCTCCCAAATATGAGCACATTTATGGATATACATACAAAACAAATGATCTGAAAGGTAGCACACAAAACTAGAAATAGTGGTTATTCTAGGGAAGTGAGATTTTGGGGGAGGAGTCCAGAATGGTGGGTGACTTTCACCATTTACTCTGTGTGTTTCTGAATTTTAGGGTTTTTTGTGAGAATGTATTTATCAACTAATTATTTGTGGAGCTTTAAAAGTGATGTGCACGTATGAATGGTCTTTGAAGCACTGCTAGAAAACATCACATCGTATACTAAAAATACCCATCACTTCATTACATAATACAGGCTTTGTATTTTCTAAAATCACCTGAAAATATCTAGAAAAAATAAAAATGTGATTTAAAATCATATTGATTTTACCATCAGGGATTTTTGCTTTAGGACACCTAAAGCAGTGTCATAGAGACCCACGTTAATGTGCTCAAATCACATCACTTCAGAAATCTCATGTAGTGTAATTATAATGGAAGTCAAGTGC
Source organism: Mustela lutreola (assembly GCF_030435805.1). Classification (NCBI taxonomy): domain Eukaryota; kingdom Metazoa; phylum Chordata; class Mammalia; order Carnivora; family Mustelidae; genus Mustela; species Mustela lutreola. The sequence goes on along the minus strand of NC_081297.1, from coordinate 87,127,306 downwards.
ATGACGGTGTTATCTGTTTTCATTACCATGCTACAGAATAGCATGGTTACAGCCTTTATTCTGCCACAGTCATACCATGTATATTTGAGTTTCCACATCATAAACTTATATTCATGTTACACAAACTGTTCTAGATATGTCATTATTTCACTGGGGCCACTGCTGTGAATTGTTATGTAGGACATTATCTTTTTATTTTATTTTTTTAAGATTTTATTTATTTATTTGAGAGAGAGTGAGCACAAGCAGGGGGTGCAGCAGGCAGAAGAAGAAGCAGATTCCCTGCTGAGCAGAGAGCCAGATGCAATGCTGGACCCAATCCCAGGATGCTGGGATCACAACCTGAACCCAAGGGAGATGCTTAACCAACTGGCCACCCAGATGCCCCTCTAAGACATTATCTATAAATAATAAAAGAAAGTTTCAACAAAAGTAAAACTTTTTAATTTAGAGCCAATGTTCTGCCCGTTACACAAAAAATTTTTGTGACTCTTGTGATTTTGTGACTCTTGTATATTTGTGAATATTAGTAAGAACAATAATTTAACTCCTTCATCTCAAGGGACCAAATGTAACTTAAGAAGTAAACTGGAAGAGATGCTTCTGGAGTCTCCCATTCAACAGATGGCATCTGAATGTTCCAACAGAGGTCTCTGTTGACATCTCTTCTCCATTTTCTAGTGCGTCAAGAAACTGCTGGGAGATTTTGGGTTCCACAGCTGGCAAAATTGAGTTTAAGATAACCGTCAAGACTTCTTCAGTATGGTAAGCCATTTACAGTATTCCAAAGGAAATAACGCCATTTCCAGAGGAATTTGAAGGGCAAGAAGGTGGGGGTGGGGCTAGAGGAATGGTTAAGAAGAAGAGGTAGAGGAGAGGGGGAGTGCTAAGCCAAAAGAAGTAAGCAACCCAAGGGGAAGCCTTTCCAGAACCAGACTAGGCAGAAGCTCCTGCCATTACAAGATATAACCACCAGGTGGAGCCTAGTGACGCATCAAATCCTGCCCTCAGGGAACTACGGGCTTGGGCTAAAGCCCACCGGCCCACCAGGTTCATACCTGTAATCACATAAGGTAGGCTCTATTACCTGCTGCAGCAAATATAACTATAAACCTTGGGAACCGAGCAGTATCTAGATAAGAGGGAATTAGGAGGGGCTTATATTAGGATTAGGACTTCTGTTAGATAAAATGGGGGATGGTTCGGTAGAGGGAAGATTGCTCTGGATTTGGTGCTGTCAGAAAGTGGGGGTTCTTTGGTGATTGAGTATCTTGCTTTTTTTTTTTTTTTTTTTTTTTAGATTTATTTATTTGACAGACAGAGATCACAAGTAGGCAGAGAGGCAGGCAGAGAGAGAGAAGGAAGCAGGCTCCCCGCTGAGCAGAGAGCCCGACGTGGGGCTCGATTCCAGGACCCCGGGATCACGACCCGAGCCGAAAGCAGAGGCCTTAACCCACTGAGCCACCCAGGCGTCCCAGTATCTTGCTTTTTATCGAGGAGGTGGCAGGGGTCGGATCAGGCTAGCATTGTCTCGTTGATAAAGAAGTAGCAGTTTCACATAATGGCCAGGAGAGGGAGCTGTTTAGTCGTTTCTGAGGTTCACACAAGGATTTTGCTTTTGTGCTAAAGGCACGATTGGGGAGCGTGCTATTTTTTGTCTCAATTCATGGCAGTCACAGAGGGACCTTACTAGACAGGCTGCTGTACGAAATGGTTTGGGTTTGCTACGTGTTAAACCAGTTCCCACCTGTTAATGCCAGTCTAGTTCCCAACTTACTGGGACTCGTTTATCTTTTTACATGCTTCCTATCCACAGATAGGAAGACGCCAAGCGCCAGAAGGAGCAGCCGCAGGAAGCTATTCCTGAGGAAAGCCCAAGGCTTGGGGGCTAAATTCCAAGCAATAGCCTTGGACGGACCTGTGTCCCAGCTCTGCCACTCACTGGCTGTGTAAGCTTGAGTAGGTTATTTAACAGTTCTCTGTCTGCTTCCACTTTTGTAAAGCTGAACTAAAAATAATACCTAGCTCTAATGGAACTGGGGGAAATTGAATGAGATAATACATATAAGCACTATAACAGTGCCCAGCCCATGATAAGCATTTAACTTATTTACCCTTTCCATCATTTGAGAGTCACCTTCTCTTGGTAAGCTGCAATCATGCTGGAAATCCATTCAGGGGGCTAGAGAATCAAAGAATATTCGGTTTCTATAAACTTCTATAGATAGAAGGAGCTCAGAAAAGGAGCTGATGGGTTGTCTCCCATTTCTGATTTGACAAAGAAAGAAAAAAAAAGTCCAGACTTAGTAGATACTTGTATTTAAAACGATTATTCCAAGAGGGGAGGGGGGCAGGGACTATTGCAGTAAGAGAATTCTATGACCATAATGTCTGCAAGGAGCATAGGGTCAGGTAAAAGGAGTTTTTCTGTTACAGAGAAGAGTGAGCAAGGCTGGAAAGATGGGGACAGGGGATGAAACAGTGGCGAGGAAAGGGGATGAAAGAGACTGGATAGGTCAGAGAACTTTGAACCTGAGGCCTGCCCACTCTCAAGGGGGGGGGGGGGCTACATGCCGGCCTCAAGGTGGGCCAAAGGTCAAAGACTCGAAGGTGGAGAAGTTTAAGCAAAATTTGGTTAACAGCATTTTGTTGCAATCAGGTCGATGGGGTCAAGCAGTTCAGCTAATCATTTATGAAGCAAACAAAGGGAATTTTGAGTTTGTGTCCAGCCTAGTCACAGGTAAACAAGGGGACATAAGTTGTAAATCATTTGGGGAAGGGTGGTTCTTTGCTGTAAGCCCTTTTCCAGAACACAAAGCATTGGGGATTTCTTAATCCCTGTTACTCTTTTCCAGGAACTCAGGAACTCAAATTCAACACATTTCCTGTTTCTCTAATTGTTCTATTTCAGATAAAGGACAAAACTGGGGCTTTCAAATGACCTGAGAGAATCTAGATCCTTCCCCAGAGGCACAGGTCTGTAAGGGAGAGGGTTGGGGAGAGGGCTTGATAATTTGTAATGCCCTTGGCAAACCAACTGTTCCGACCATTCGTTTGCAGCACAGTTTGTGTGGCTCTTGAATTTCTTCTGATCCACTAGAGGATGAATGAGAAATAAAAAAATGAGGCAACGTCCTCAAACGCTGAAACTGCTCTTTAGTTCAACCCATACTGAAGCAACAGCTTTTTCTCCGGGCGCTTTGGCCCTGCTCTGCCTTCAGCTCAGCATTGACAAGCCGCTCACGGCCTGGTGGCTCACTTACCCTGCAGAGCTCCCCCTGCCTCATATGACTGAAGGGTCCCTCTGCCGCCTACTTCACTTCCCTTGGAGGAAGGCAAAAGTCTCACTTTGCAACATCTCCCGTCTCCTCCTTTCATGGGCTTTTGTTTGCCATAAGGTGGCTTGAGGGCTGATCTTCCATTCCACAGTAGAGCTGGGCCATCTTGCAATTTCTACGACTTGCTGTGTGTTTGTGGAAGCCTACCTGGATGGGAAGGAGACCCTGAGAGATGGCTGGGGACCCTCAAGCCCGCCCCCAGCCCCAAGGAACATCTTTATTAAGTGTTCCTGCCAGGTTCTGAGCAGTCAAGCCCTGATTTACTTTAAGAGCCAAGGGAATAAAGCTGCCAAGCTCCAGCTGATGATGTGAACTAATTCTGAGGATTTGTGGAAATGCTCCCAGTCCACGCAGGAGCGAGGAGCAGCAGCCTGACACCCACAACTGGAATGGGGGCGGCGGGGGTGTGTGGAGGGCAGTGTGCCTTTCTGCCCCCACTCACCCTTCTCTTCCTGCCCCTCCCATCTCTGCTGAAGACACTCCCTCCACCCCACCAGCCAGCATCGAGAGCCAATGCCCTCTTCTCCTTCTTAAAAAGTGCCTCAACTGCCTGTTCTGGAAGAAAGGCGGTGAATCATAGACTCCTATACTGAGAAGGAACTAACTCTGGGGAGAGGTCTAACCCAACTCCACATTTTTGTATAAACAGTTGTCACTCCACATTCAGAAAGCTAGCTCCACCCTCTTCCCTCACATCTTGGAAAATTCTAATTATGCATTTTCCTAGGAGCAGAAGGAAAGAAGTAGCCTTTCATCTGCTGCCTTCCTTCCTTCCCCGGAGGCTGCTTCTCCTAAGAAAGAAGGGTATTTTGTGGCACCTCAAAGGAGAAATGACTAAACGTTTAGAAATGTCCTTGCATCCAGTGCACTAAAACAAAGCGGAGGTGGAGAGAACCGGGGGTGCAGAGATGACACTCCTAGAAAGGGCCACTGATTAAACAGGGGGAGGGGGAGCCCCAAATTTAGTCAAACACAGTTGTGAACTACTACTCTCTGTGACACCGTGCTGGCTGCAGAAAATTCCTGCATGGGAGTAAAGACAGCCGGATGTTCGGATGTTCGCAGCGGTATCTGGGACAGCATCCGCCTACTGCCCCCTCCCTGGCTCTCGGGGCCTAGGATCTGGAAGAGGCGGACTCAGCGCCAGGATGGAACACAGAGTCCAGCCTCAGCCAACTGGCGTATATCCCTCCCCCACTCCTGCCCCAGGCCATGGTGGCTGCTTCAGGAAGGGGCCCCCGAGGTCTGAGATGTTACAATCCTTGAATGCCAAGGCTTGTGCCCAGCACCACGGAAGAATCTCTCTCTTTCATTGAACTGGAACCCAAGAGGCTGTGAGGCTGGCGCTGCTGCTTCCACCAACTACTCAGAGCCTGAGAAAAGAGCCAGCAAGCCGAGGGGAGCAGAGTCAGCCAAAAATGGTGAAATCTGTTCCTGCTTCATGTTGTTTGAGCCCTCCGGCAGGCTTCACCTGAAACCCATCCCCAATTCCACGTGCCAGTGAATTCCCTTTCCCGCAATCTGATTTTAGTGAGTTTCTACCACTAGATACTCAGAGTCCTACCCAAGAGAATCCATATGCTTAGCACATAGTAGGAGCTCCGGAAGGTTTTGGAATGAATTTGTGAATCAAGCATATGTTTATCTTTACCAGACAGGTAGCCTCACACACTTCAGCCCTTCTCAGTTCCTTTTTTGGAGGAATTTCACATAGCTTCATATGTTTTAGTTCAAAGCAAGTGAATGGCAGGTATTATTTTTGTTTGAGGATGACCAGAACTTAAAATTGCCCCCGGGGGGGGTGGGCGGGGTGCGGGGACCAGAAGGAAGAAAGACATAAACCAGAGATGGTGAGGGTGAGAAAAGTGGAGGACTTCCCAAGTGAGAACAGAATCAAAGCAAAACTGAAATCCCCTCCAAAGAGTTGGATGCTGTTGCTCTCCCTTAAATGAAGCAATTCAGAAACAGTCCAGACAACAAAATCCTTCTAAGGCTTGCACCTCGAAAAGCACAGACTTTTTAAGGCACTGCAAATTGTACAAACTGGTCCGGTCGTGTTAGAAATGCTTTGCCAGCATTTGAGAAAAATTTTTTAATCTTTTGACCCATGTCAGGAAGAATTTCCTCTGCCCTTCAAGGTCCTTCTAGCTGGACTAAGAATTAAATTGATGTGAAACAGGGGAACCTGGGTGGCTCAGTCTTTTGAGTCTGCCTTTGGCTCAGGTCATGATCCCAGGGTTCTGAAATCAAGTCCTACATGGGGCTCCAGGGCTCCCACCACTCATGTGGAACAGCTCTCTCTCTCTCTCTCTCTCTCTCTCAAATAAATAAAATCTTTTTAAAAATTGACATGCGACAGATTAATGGGGAAAAAAATAAAATTTCATTTCCTGTGTAGGAGGAATCCACCCAGAAGACAGGCAAAATTAGGTCTGCAAGTCATTCTGAAATAAGGGCAAGTGGGTAGCGGTCTGGGTCTGCAAAGGGAAGGAATACAATTCAAGGGAAGTAGAAACAGAGTAAATGTTTGGCAAACAAATATTTACTGGCCCCAAAAGAACCAGTGAGATATAAGGGGTTTTGATCAAACTGGCCTTGCTAGGTTCCTCCCAGTCTACCATACCTAGGTCCTCTCAAAATGTAGTTATCTATGGTGATAGCTCTCTTCCTATATTGGGTTGCCTCTCTAAATTATTTTAAGGCAATTGAAGGGGAAGTAAAGAGTTTTCCTGATTCTGCTGGATTTTGATTACTTTTTAACTCAAAATAATCACACCAAAGTGGTCCGTCTTAGGACAGCCTGCCTTTGGTCCCTACACTCATGCCTCAAACACCTATGACTAGGTAGCCATCACCAAACTTAGTGGCTTAATGCAACCATTTATTTTGCATGCAGTTCTGTTGGAAGGGCTCTGCTGGGCAGTTTCTCTGCCTGGCTTCATGTCGGATTGCAAGGTCTAAATGATACGTTTCCAAGGTGATGTATTTGTTCGCATTTCCTATGTCTCGCTGCCGCTGTGCCTTTCTTGTTGTCCACTTGGCATCTCAGACCCCAGGGCTTCTTCATGGGGCTTGGGCCTCTCACATGGTGGTAATCTCAGGATAGCTGCACTTTCTAAAAGCAGGAAACAGATGTTATGAGGCCAATTAAGAGCTACACTTGAAACAAGAGCTCACCCATGTTCAAGGGGGAGTCTCAAGGTCACACTGCAGAAGAGCAATGGGATTGGGAGGTGTTATTGTGGCCATCGTTAGAACATACACTCTGCCACAACTCATACTCTTAGGAATTTATCACATGGAGATTATGCCAAAGAGGTTATAAAAACAGAGATGTTCATTACAACTTCCATAGCCAAAGAAAAGAAAAAATGGAAACAGCCTTCATGTCTACTGAAAGACAAATGACTAGTTATCACACACCAACTGATAGGAATATGAAGCTATAATAATTAAGAGGATTATGAAACACCATGAACGAATGTTGTTTGTGATTTTTTTAAAAGTTTTTATTTATTATTTATTTATTTATTTGATAGCGAGAGAGCACAAGCAGGGGGAGCAGCAAGCAAAGGGAGAAGCAGGCTCCCACTGAGCAGAGAGACCAGGACCCTGGGATCATGACCTGAGCTGAATGGGCTGAAGGCAGACACTTACCAACTGAGCCACCCAAGAGCTCCTAAAGAACATGAATAAAACGTTGCTATAAAAGGTGAAAGGTAAAATTGAAAAGCATGTGCACTGTGATGCTAATTATATAAAAACCTGCATACATCTGGACAAAGTCTGGAAGAAAATATGTAGAAATAAAGATAATTGCATTGAGGTGGTAAAATCACACATGCCTTCCATTTTCTCCTTTATTGTTATTAGTGGCACAAAAAAATGAAATTAGAAGAAAAGAGAAGGAAATCTTTGTTAGTGCTCAGTATTTGGCAGGTACATGTATAGAAGAGGGACAGAGAAGACAACGGAGCCCACTGACTCCCTATAATTTATTCAGATTCAGACAAACAGCCAGTCCAGAGGATCCACACATATTCTTATTTATAATTAACCTTCCACACTGACAGCCCCCCTCATCTTTGGAATGTTGATTGTCATGGAAGCAATAACTATTATATTAGTCTTGTTATGTTTCTGAAGCTGTTCATGATATAAGACTGAAAACACCTAAGGGACACCTGGGTGGCTCAGTCAGTTGAGTGACTGACTCTTGATTTCAGCTCAGGTTGTGATCCTCCAGTGGTGAGATAGAGCCTGGCATGGGGCTCCCTCTTCAGAGCAGAGTCTGCTAAAGGTTCTCCCTCTCTCTCTGCCCCTCCCCTTGCTTTTTCTCTCTTTTCTCAAATAAAGAAATAAATCTTGAAAAAAAAAAAAAAAAGACAAAACCCTTTAAAAAGCCACTATGACACACAAACAGAGGTGATATTTCATTTTTTTCACAAGGAATCCATCTTACCCAGGCTTTCTAATATTGTCAGTGGCAACTTGGCCGGCAAATTTACCCTGGAATGCTCCGGTGAGAACTAGATTAACTCGAGTCCCTCTTTTTACAGCTTTTGTTTCCCCAGGGACTCCAAGTTTTGTAGAGGAAGAGGCTGCGGGAGTCTGGAGTAGTCTATTGCTAATGAAGCTGTGAGCGAACTTCCTGGAGTGGCGGTGACCAGCCCTCTGGGGACTGTGACACTCACAGCTGTGAGTGACCTCCAACCCTGCACCGTCAAACCCAACCTTTGAACAAGAATTGCTTTCTAATATTACTTTAACTTGCCAGTCATTATTGTGTCTTTTTTTTTTTAAGGCTTTTCAAGGGAGCCATTAAGGAGGGTGAAAGAAAATGCAATAAAGGTCAAAGTCTTAAAATCAGATGAAGTAATTGCAAAAACAAATTTAAAAAAAAAACGCTATCTGATTAGCTGGCATGACCACTAGTTGTGTTTGTATAGTTAATGATTGGAGAAAACTTGGAGGATGGGATGCCTGGGTGGCTCAGTTGTTATGCATCTGCCTTTGGCTCAGGTCATGGGATTGAGTCCCCCATTGGTTTCCCAGCTCACTGGGGGGCCTGCTTCTCCCTCTCCCACTCCCTTTGCTGGTGTTGCCTCTCTCACTGTCTCTCTCTTTGTCAAATAAATAAATGTAATCTTAAAAACAACAACAACTTGGAGGAGGGTAGGGTTTAGATTACATCCTGGTAAATTATTTTGATTTAGTTCAATTAACTTTTTGCAAGTTTAAAAAAAAAAGGGTTATCTACTGTTTGAGAAATGTAACTACTGACATTGTTTGACTTAACGTTTCAGTATTTTTTCCTGAAATTTGTGCTTCATTTAACAAATGTTTACATACCAGTCACTATGTGGCATTATCCTGTACTTAATAGATACTAACCAAGTTAATTCTCAATAACCCACAATGTAGTTACCATTATTGTCCTTCTCATTTTACAGATGAGGAGACTGAAGCATGAAGAAGTTAAGCAACTCATACAAGATCACCAGCTAGTAAGCTCTCTAACCAGGACTCAAACCCAGGCCATCAGGCTCCAGAGTCCTGTGCTGTAACTATTATGTTATGCTGCCTGGGTAAGGTTTCCATCAGAATTCCATTTTAACAAATGTTGCTACAGAAATTCTTTAATAAAACATGTCCATCTCCAGGCATATGCTTTCTGATCAAGTTGCACCAAAGACTCCTATACTCAATCAGATTTCTCTTATTCTTGTTCATACAGCTCTGCATTAAGAAAGAGGCTCCAGGGCGCCTGGGTGGCTCAGTGGGTTAAGCCGCTGCCTTCGGCTCAGGTCATGATCTCAGAGTCCTGGGATCGAGTCCCGCATCGGGCTTTCTGCTCAGCAGAGAGCCTGCTTCCCTCTCTCTCTCTGCCTGCCTCTCCATCTACTTGTGATTTCTCTCTGTCAAATAAATAAATAAAATCTTAAAAAAAAAAAAAAAAAAGAGGCTCCAATGTGCAGTACAGCCAGCTCTTTGAGGAATTTCCTTCTCCATCCACCAGATAATTTTAATAACAATGAGTAATATATACCAAGCCTTTGCATGGTGTGCTTGCCAATTTCATTGGTTCACTGCCCCCCCTCCCCCACCACCCGGCACCTAACCATCTCTATGAAACACTCCTGGTACTCATGTCCCTGTGGAGTCCCTTGAATCTTGGCTGGCCTTGTTGACTCTATTAACCAACAGACTATGGTAGAAGGGATGCTGTGATAGTTTCAGGCTTAAGTCTTCAAAGGACCACAGCTTCCACCTTTTCCCTCTTGGGAACCCTGAACTCCTGTGTAAGAAATCCAGCTACCTTGCTGTAGAGATCATATGCAGAGGCCATGTGGTGAGGGAGAGGGAGTTCCCACTGAGGCCAAGCCTCCAGTCATAAGGGACACCTGGCAAGACCAACAGAAAAATCACCCACCTGAGCCTTGCCTAAACCGTTGTTGCAGATCACTGTGTTTGGGGATAGTTTGTAGCGGAGCGATCACCCAGGGCCTTTTATTGCACTCATACCAAAATATTTATTGAATCTCTAGGAACTCAATGTAATGGCGGAAATTAACATAATGGCAGAAATTAACAGTTAAGCAGATAAGTAAAAAAGCAAGTACTCAATAAAATAGAATCAGATAAAGGGTTAAAGGGTGATTGGTGTGGATCATTATTTTAGATGGGGAGGCCAAGGAAGGCTGTTCTGAGGACGTTACTTTCAAGTAGAGATCTGAATGTAAATTAGAAGGGCCAAGGGCACAAAGATTAGTGGGAAGCAAGTTCCAGAAGAAGGGGATAAATTAAAGGGCACTGCGGTGGGAGAGGTTTGGCGTGTTTGAAAAGCAGAAGTCCCGGGGCTGGCCCACAGTGAGTGAGGGTGGAGTGGGGAGGAGAGGTAGTCAAAGAGGTAAGGAGGGACTAGATCATGTTCAAACCCTGGTGGAGTTTGGATTTTATTCTATGTGCGATGAAAGGCCATTGGAGGCTTTTACACAGTAAGGCAATGTGCTCTAATGTGAATTCTTAGCAAAATGGCAGTGGTAGTTGTATAGAATGAAGCTTCAAGGGCACCAGGGTGAAACCAGGGAAGTCAGTTAGGTAAGTCTTGCAATAGTCCGGACAGTGAGAGTGGCTTAGACTAGGGAAGTGGTTCTCAAAATGTGCCTTCTCCATTTTGGTAGTTCCTCAAAGTAAGGTGTCCAGTTCCCATATGACCTAGCAGCTCTGCCCCTCAGTACGTACCCAAGAGAATTGAAAACCTGTCCACGCAAACGGTTGTACACCAATATTCATAGTGACATTACTGAGGATAGCCAAAAAGGAGAAGCTAACCAAGTGTCCATTAACTGATGAATAATTAAAATGTGATCCATCCACAGAATGGAATATTACTCAGCCTCAAAAAGAAATGAAGTATGATACACACTACAACATGAATGAGATTTGAAAATATTATGCTAAGTAAAAGAAGCCAGAAAGAAAAGATCGTATAGTGTATGGATTTACAACTTTCATGAAGTGTCTAGAATTAGCAAATTCATAGAAAAAGAAAGATTAGTGGTTACCAGGTGATGCCAGGGGATGATATGAGGGGATGCTAATGGGAAGATGAAAATGTTTTGGGTTAGCTCATAGTGATTGTTGCACAACTTTGTAAATATGCTGAAAACCACTAAACTGTATAGCTTATGAGGGTGAAGTTTATGGTAGGTAACTCCTTTTTTTTAAGACTTTTAAATTATTTATTTGACAGACAGAGATCACAAGTAGGCAGAGGGACAAAGAGGAGGAAGCAGGATCCCCGCTGAGCAGAGAGCCTGATGCAGGGCTGGATCCCAGGACCCTGGGATCATGACCTGAGCGGAAGACAGAGACTTTAACCCACTGAGCCACCCAGGTGCCCCTATGGTAGGTAACTTCTATCTCAGGTTAAGAAGAACACTAAGAAGTGTGGCCTGCGGACCTCTAGGAATCCCTAGGACATACTAGTAGGTCTGCAAGGTCAAAACTATTTTCTTTTCTTTTTTTTTTTTAATTTTTTAAAGATTTTATTTATTTATCTGCCAGAGAGAAAGATCACAAGTAGGCAGAGAGGCAGGCAGAGAGAGAGGAAGCAGGCTCCCCACTGAGCAGAGAGCCCACTGCAGGGCTCAATCCCAGGACCCTGAGACCATGACCTGAGCAGAAGGCAGAGGCTTAACCCATTGAGCCACCCAGGTGCCCCAAAACTATTTTCATAATAACACTGAGACATTATTTGCCTTTCCTATCCTCATTCCTTCATGAGTAGAGAGTTTTCTAGAGGCTACATGACATATGATACATTGAAGCAGAAGTTATTAACAGAGAAGTAGATATGAAAATCTACACTTTTTTTTAAAGCCAGACATTAAAGAGATTGGCAAAAAACCTAAATCAATGCCATTCTTCTCACTAACTTTTTTGGGAACATATAGGTACTTAAAATATACATATGTATATGTGTATATGTCTGGATATATGTATCTATATTTTTTATACTAATATGGTATGGGCTTAATTATTTTTGGACTTAATATTTTTAATGAATACATATTTTACACTTGTTGCAGGTTTGAGTTCTAATAAAGATGATAAATATTAATATAACCCATATAAATAAAGGCTTTTGGAGTCCATAATAGTTTCCAAGAATGGAAAGGGATTCTGAGACGGAAAAGTTTGAGGATTACTAAAGTTAGGATGATAGCAATGTAGGTCATACAAAATGGTCAGATTTATAGATATATATGAAGGCACACCCCAATACTGTGAGAATGTTAGTGGTGAGGGAAAGAAAAGAATCGAGAACGACTTCAGGTTTGGGGCCTAAGCAAATGTGGACGGTGGTGTCATGGGCTGAAGTAGGACAAACTCTCTGAGGAGCTTTGGTAGAGAGATAAAGTTGTGTATTGGAAATTTACACGTTCGGACCTTGAAGGATGATCTTACTTAATCCTACCACCAATCTGATGAGTTAGATATTATTATTATCTCCATTTTGTATATGCGAAGATTGACACTCAGAGTTTGCCTAGAACACAGGTGATGGATTCTGATCTGAAGCAGGTCTGACTTGGAAATCCACACCAATCTCAGTTGCCCTAATTAAATTCATCTAAACCCCCAAACAAGAAAAAATAATAAAGGGATTTAGATAAAAGTGATACTTCAGATATGTAATAACGAGCTTGTTACCCTGAAGTTTGAAACAGAAGGTATACCTGTGAGATGGAAGGCTGGCAAACCAGGGTGGAGGGGACCAAATGGGCACCAAAGATCGCCTGCTCGAGTCACTCTCCAGAGGCCAGACCTGCTCTAGCTCCAAGCCAGAGAAGCCAGGGGTTGAATAGGAGAGAGAAGAAGGATGAAAGTGGGTAGTAGTACCCACTTTTTCAGAGGAATTTTCGGGTTGTAAAACTGAGTGCAACACAGTAGTGTAAACAAGCTGAAAGTTAGCTATAGCATGAAAGAGGATATCTGAGTGGCTCAGTTAGGCATCTGCCTTAGGCCCTGGTCAAGATCCCAGGGTCCAGGGATCAAGCCCTGTATCTGCCTCTTTGCTTGGCAGGGAGCCTGCTTCTCCCTCTCCTTCTCCCTCTGCTGCTCCCCCTGCTTGGGCTCTCTCTCTCTATCAAATAAATAAGATCTTTCAAAAAAACAATGATCAACTTGTTCCATGTCTAGTCCTTAGATAAAATAAATCAACCAAATGACCTATTGAGTATAGGAATGTGATTTGTAAGATGTATTCATTTTAACATAATTTCAACACAACAAAACAGTGCAAGTATTGCATAAAAATACTTTAACTCAAAAATTCAGATTCCTGTAAAATTCAGTCTGAAAAAAAATGTTAAAAAATACTAAAATTATCTAAAAAATGTTAAAAAAATACTAAATATTATCTAAACTAGATGGCTATAAGTAAGACTTTTAATGTTACTGACTGTATATGATTTATATTAGGTGTTCATTTTTTTAAGTTTGAAAGTGGCCTCATGATTATACTTTAAAAAAAAGTCTTAATATCCTAGATATACAGACCACAGTATTTTCTGGTGAAATAATACAATATCTGACAGTTTGTTTCATTTTATTGTTGAGTATTTTCTTAATTCATTTTTTATTTAAATTCAATTAATTAACATATAGTATGTTAATTAACATATAGTATATAGTATATTATTAGTTTCAGAGGTAGAGTTCAGTGATTCATCAGTCTGATAAAACACCTCATTTCATCGTGTGCCCTCTTTAATGCCTGTCACCCAGTTATCCCATCCTTGGACCCCCAGAGAGTTGTTTTTTTTTTTAATTGAAATATATTTGGCACACATTAACTTCAGGTCTGACAGCTGGTTTTAGATGATCTAGTATGGTTGAGGTCAGGAGACAGAAAGGTTATAAACAAGATTGGTCATATGTTGGTAAATGTTGAACGCAGGTAATAGAGACATGAGGACTCATTATTCTATTCTTTCTACTCTGTGTATGTTTGGAAATTTCCATAACAAAAAGTTTAAGAAAAGAGTTCAATATTTATCCAATGTTTGGAGACTATGGCTGCTGTTCAAAAAAACACACAAGATCCAAGACTGTAAATTGTTCTATATTTTACTCACTTTAGGTTTTTTTTTCTTGAAAGGATTTTGTGCAATTGTACATTTCAAGATGAATATAAAAAGTAGTGTGTATTTATCCATAACCTCCTTTATAGTAGCTTCTGGGTACCTCCTATACACTTCCAGTAATAGCAATGAGAGTAAATAATTCCCCCTAATTTGGTCTTAACGTTCAACTGCTGTCACATTAATTGCTACTTTTGCATAGCTACTGCCTGCCTGTAGCCAGTGATAACATTTTAAAATACATCACTAGACAAGATAGACATTTTTACTGTCTAAATTCAGATGCTATCTTTGCAAGCTTTCCATTTTTCAGTAATTTTTTTTAGGTTGGAATTTTTAATTTGCCTTTGACTTATTTATTATAAACCAACCATAATTTTGCCTTAGAGTAGTCTCCAAACTCACTTTTTACCTAACAATGCTGAAAAGGTCATCCAAAATATTTTAACATTTCTAGCTATAAACTATATGATATTCACAGATATCAGTCACTAAATAAGGTATTCTGAACCCTTTTCACTGCTTCTCCAGCTACTTTTGAGGACATACTACAAAGATGACTGCCTGCACACCAGGAAGAGGGCTCTTTCCAGACATCCAATCTGCTGGCATTAATCTTAGGGCTCCCAGACTTCAGAACTCTGAGAAATAAATTTCTATTATGTAAGCTACCCCGTCTATGGTAATTTGTTGTAGCAGCCTGAGCTAAAACAAAGAGTTTGTGTTCTGATAATCTTGATAGTCAACAGTTTTGTGTAGTGATAAAGGGGTAAGCAAACTGAACCAAATTTAAGGATAGACCAGCTAAATACCAGGAGTTGAAGTTATTTAATCCGACTCAAACCTTGAAGAAATGAGAGTATAAATTTTCAAAGGTTGTTTCAAGCTCTTGACTCTTCACTACTAGATAATGCTCTTTCCTACTCTTAGTTAATAACATGCATGTCTAAAATTAAGCCTCTTGTGTTGCCTTGGATTCTGTTACTTTAAATAGTCACCCACCAGATTATAATTTTTACTTGTTTGAAGATTGTGGGAGTCTAATATTAATTCTTTTCCTGCCAAAAAAAATCACAATGGGCAAGCTGGAAGTCAGAAATAATTATTCAGGCTAGTACAATTAAATTGGCTTTTCTCCCAGCATCTTTCTTGCTACCTTTAATTATTGTTTGAGTCTGCAGTTCAAGGAAATCGTCATAGCAGAAGAATTCTTTTTAAAAAAGAGAGAGAGAGAAAGAAAGAGTCCATAGTCTTCCTAAAACAAGATAGGTAATTTCCACAGTGTGTTCCAAAAACTATTATGTAAGCTAAAATTGCTCCCTAGAAATGATGCCTAACAAGGGGGCTATAAGTTTGAAGGATAATAGTTGCTTAGAAGCAAGCTAAAGTGAATAAACATCCTGAAATTTGTCTCTATGATCTGAAGCCTAATTCAATGATGGGATTAGGTCTAAATTGCTAAGCTTAAAATAATTACCTCATGAATAGTCATATTGATTATGACTGAAAACCACATGTACATTCTTTGCTGAGGAAGCTGAAGAATGCATTTAGTCAATCAAATTTCTGAAAGCATAAACTGTGATGTATGATTGTGATTAAAGAGAAAACAGTTCCTGACCTCCAGAAGCTCTCAGCTGCACAAGCTGAAAAGAAAATATATCTGAATTAATTAATATTGCAATGCTCGGGGCACCTGGGTGGCTCAGTCAGTTAAGTATCTGACTCTTGATCTCAGCTCAGGTCTCAATTTCAGGGTTGTGAGTTCAAGCCCCAAGTTGGGCTCCATGGCATGGAACCTACTTAAAAAAAAGAAAAAGAAAAAGAAATTGTATGTCAAGTCTGGAACTGAGAACTCAAGTTTAAATTCTGGCATGCGGTAAGGGTCTAAAGATGTTGCACCCAAAATATACTTATTGGGCTATCCAGTTCAGTGCTTTCAACTATGAAGTTTATAAATGAAATTGCAAAATGTTACCAATTTATAACACGAAGTCCAGTTCATCACTGATTAACCAAATCAAATGTCTTTGATGATTGAAAATTATACATATATAAACATATATGTTTTTTGCTTCATGACAATATTCACTTCATTCTTAGTGTCTGACTCTTGATTTCTGCTCAGGTCATGATCTTAGGGTTTTGAGATGGAGCCCTGCACTGGGCTCTGCACTAGGCATGGAGCCTGCTAAAGATTCTCTCTCTCCCTCTTCCTCTGCCCAAGCCCCCCAAGGCAAACTACTCCCACATTCTCGCACTCTCTCTCTCAAAAAAAAAAAAAAAAAAAATTTACTTACATTCTTGAGACTATTTTGGATCTATATATGTGCAGTACACTATATCTCTAGGACTTTTACTCATTGACATATCCCTAGAAGACTGCCTGATTAATAGTAAGCACACAATAAGAATTGTTGAATAATGAATAATCATATATATATGCATACATGAATATATGTACAGTCATTTGAATTAGTCTCAATAAGTCATTAAAATAGTTACAAATTTATTTACATAATCTTAACCATGCCGTGAGTCACAATGTTGATAATCTTTTCTCACAGAAAGATACATATCCACACTTAAAAAAGAAAGGTTTATAATTACAAAAGCAATAGAGGCCTATTGTTCTATTTTTAACAATATAGAAACATGAAAAATAAAAGATAGAAGCCTTTCATGTTTTTTTAAGCACAAACATGTAAAGAGTTTATGTTGGATACAATATGATCATACCATATGTTTTTATTTCTTGATTTTTCCATCCAATTATATAGATAATTGTTTCCTACCAGTGCAACCTCATTCTTCACATTGCATTGTATAGATATACCAGAATTTATACAATCATTTCCTCCTGGGGGAAAGAACAGTGCCTCCCCCTTTTTAATATCATGAACAATGTTTCAGGGAACATCATTGCACATATATCCTTTGCTTGTGTGTTTTTTTAAATACAATTTTTTAAAAAGATTTTATTTATTTATTTGACAGAGATCACAAGTAGGCAGAGAAGCAGGGAGAGAGAGAGGAGGAGCAGGCTCCACACTGAGCAGAGAGCCCGATGCAGGGCTCGATCCCAGGACCCTAGGATCATGACATGAACTGAAGGCAAAGGCTTTAACCCACTGAGCCACCAAGGCACCCCTGCTTGTGTGTTTTCATAGAAGAGATTCTGAGAAGCAGAACTGAATCAAAGGGTATGAATGTTCTAAATTTTGTTAGAAAGTACATATTTTAATTAATATTCTTGTATTCTCGACCTTGATTTGGTAAAAAGGAACCCAGCCAACCAAGGAAAATGTTTTCTATAGAGTATCTTACTTATCCTATGGGTCCTTAGCTGCTTGAGGCTTTAGTGGCATAATATTGTCACCTCCTTAAGAAGAAATGGCCCATGGGATGCCTGGGTGGCTCTGTAGGTTAAGCCTCTGCCTTTGGCTCAGATCATGATCTCAGAGGTCCTGGCATCAAGCCCCACGTTGGGCTTTCTGCTTAGCAGGAAGCCTGCTTTCCCCTCTCTCTCTCTGCCTGCCTCTGCTTACTTGTGATCTCTGTCAAATAAATAAATAAAATCTTTAAAAAAAATTTTTTAATTAAAAAAAAAAGAGAGGTCTCTGGGATTTTTTCCCCAGAATATGTAATTATATATTTCTTTCCTATTAAATTTAGGATATAATTTTTTTTAATGAAAGAGAACTTAAAGATCAACCCCCTTATTTTGGGTGGGGAGGGGCATACTTTTACTTCCAAGTAAAAGAAGCAAGTCCTACTGGCTGAAACCATAGAAGGAACGTATTGGCTTACATTAACTGACAAATGATAGATATTGGGCAGGCTTCTTGTGTGATTTGATCCAGAGTTCATGATATACTCTGCTATGTATTGATTTGTTTATTTATGATTTTATTTATTTACTGGAGAGAGAGAGTATGCATGGGGAGGGGGGATGCAGAGGGAGAAGCAGGCTCCCCACTGAGTAGGGAGCTGGATGCAGGGCTGATCCCCAGACCTGGAGATCATGACCTGAGCTGAAGGCAGCCGCTTATCCGACTGAGCCACCCAGGTGCGCCATATGCTCTGCTTTTTAGAGTTTCTCTTGGCTCTGCCCTGTTCTGCATGTTGGCTTCATCCTTGGCCTGGCTTTCCTTATAGGGCTACCGGCAATTCTAGGGACTGAATTCTTCCTTTTTATATCCAAGGCAAAAAGAGGGTATTCCTTCTTCCAGCTATCAAACAAAAGTCTGGAACTTCATACTAATTAGACCAACCTAGGGTAACTGTCCATTCCTGAATCAATTCCTCTTACAAGTGACATAGGTTCACAAAGTGTCAGCCTAGAGCTAAGAATAAGGCCAGTCCCAATCAAACAGTATGAATGCTACACAAGAGGGAGATGGGGAATGGATTCTGATTAAACAGCCACCTTTTAGGGAGGAACTTCCTTTCCTCTGGCCTCCTGTTTCCATAGGGAGGGACTTCTAACAAAGTAACCCCCTACTTCCTCCTCTCCTGACTGGTGGATTCCAAACTCTGACATTCATGCTCATTTCTCCACTGGATGGAGCTAATCTAATTAAAGGTTGCAAGCACTGGAAATTTCGCTATTTTCTTTCTGCCTGGAGATTAAATGGGACAGCAAAACTAGGATAAATATAGATATTCTGTAGGTTCAAATATTCCCTATTGTGTGCCGTGTGAGGGTCTGGCCTAAGGGAAGAGGAGGTTGGAGGGACAAGGAGTAATACGACAAGTATTTCTTTTTTAAAATTTTATTTATTTGAGAGAGAGAAAGCACAAGTAGGGGTAGGGAAGGAGTAGAGAGAGAGAGAGAGAAGCAGGCTCCACACTGAGCAGGGAGCCAATGCAGGGCTCCATCCCAGAACCCTGAGATCATGACCTGAGCTGAAGGCAGACACCAACTGACTGAGCCACCCAGGCTTATTTTCAAATTAAAATTTGTCCCTGCATTTTCTATTTAGAATTTGTTATTGTGCATATGTTATTAGAATTAGAATCCTATCTTACATGCAAAGTCAGTCTCCCTTGATGAGCCCCCAGACAGATGTAGCTTGCATCCAACTTTGGTAACCTAGGTCCCCAGTTCCTTTTTCAGACCCGGCCTTTGCCAGTTTCCTTCTGTGTTGATTTCCTAGGGCTGCTGCAACAAGTTACCACAAACTTGGGGGCCTGGAACAACAGAAATAGATGTCCTCAGTTCTGGAGGCCAGAAGATCAAAATTAAGGTACTGGCAGTGTTGGTTTCTTCTGGAGGCTGTGAGGGAGAATTCGTTTCATGGCTCTCTCTCCTGGCTTCAGGGATCTCCAAGCAAAACTCGGCATTCTTTGGCTGGTGGCAATGTCACTTCAACTTCTGCCTCTATCTTCACATGGCCTCCCTCTTTATGTGTCTCCATGTCCTACATCTTCCTTTCTCTTCTAAGGACATAAGAATTCAGTTAAGGACCCACCTTAGATCCAGAGGCCCTCATCTTGAGATCTTTAACTTAATTATACCGTCAATGACCCTATCTCCAAATAAGGTTGCATTCACAAGTAATAGGGATCAAGACTTGGACATATCTTTGGGGAAGACATGATTCAACCCATAGACACTCTTCACTTCTTGCTTAGTCCAACTCTAGAGACTGTGACTCATATGACTTCTTGAGGCTCACTTCTTGCCCAGACTTTGGAATGCTACCTGTATTGGAGCCTCCCTTCTGCCCCCCTTTTCAACACCTAAATCTTACGACCGCTTTTATTGTCTAGACACCATCTAGAGGTGTGGCCCACCTTGGATCCCAAGTTTGTTGTTATCTGAGCAGGGACTCAGGGTCCTCCAAGTGTCCTTGTTCTCCATTGTTCATTGGACATCACTGAGTGAGGCCAGGTCTAGGGTCTGATGTCCCCACTGGCTGTGTGTGACTACAATTGGTCATGCCCTGCTATATTCTGGGGTGCCACCTAAGAACCACTGGACCACCTAGAATTTTCATTAAGAATTTCAAATATTTAGGGGCACCTGGGTGGCTCAGGGAGTTAAAGTCTCGGCCTTTGGCTCAGGTCATGATCCCAGGGTCCTGGGATCCAGCCCCACATCAGGCTCTCTGCTCAGCAGAGAGCCTGCTTCCTCCTCTCTCTCTGCCTGCCTCTCTGCCTACTTGTGATCTCTCTCAAATAAATAAATAAACAAACAAACAAATAAATAAATAAAATCTAAAAAAATTTTTTTCAAATATTTATGGGTGCCTGGGTGGTTCAGTCAGTTAAGTGTCTGACTCTTGATTTTGGCTCAGGTCATTATCTCAGGGTTATGAGATGGAGCCTGTGTTGGGCTCCAGGCTGGGGGTGTGGAACCTGCTTAAGATTCTCCCTCTAACTCTTAATCTCACAAAACAAACTGAGGGTTGTCAGGGTTGGGGGGCAGACGGGGGTAGAGGGGGTAGGGGGAGGGTTGTGGTGTTATGGACATTGGGGAAGGTATGTGATATGGTGAATGCTGTGAAATGTATAAACAGACCTGTACCCCTGAGGCTAATAATACATTATATGTTAATTAAAAATTTTTTTAAAAATTTGCTGCCAAAAAAAAAAAGGTTCTCCCTCTGCCTCTTTCTCTCCACCCCTTCCCATTTTTAAAAAAGAAAAGGAAAGAAAGAAAGACAAGAATTTCAAATATTTACAATAATATCCAAACACTGGTTTTCTGATGCCATAACTCCTGTTAACAGTCAAATAATGAGATATTGTATGTTAAAATATTTACCTCAATGCCTGGCACATAGAAACAATATGTTCCATGTACTTTAACTTTCTGTGTACCAGGAACTAGACTAAGCACTCTATACCTATTACCTCCTTTGGACTTTATACTAACCCTTATTTTTTTTTTAAGATTTTATTTATTTATTTATTTGACAGAGAGAGAGAGAGAGATCACAAGTAGGCAGGACCCAGGGATCATGACCTGAGCTGAAGGCAGATGCCCAATGACTTAGCCACCCAGGCACCCCCTATACCAACCCTGTTTTGATCCCTATTGTATAAATAAGGAAATTAAAGCTTAGTAACCTTAAATAAATTGTCTTATAGGTAAGGAAGAAGTGAGATCTGAGGACAGACAGTGTGCCTCTGGAGGCCATCCCCGTCACCAGCATACCTAACTACCTCAAAAAATGCCAGCTGGACATGAAAATTGAACAAGACTTTTGTAAGAATTTAAATCAGTTCTCGTTAATCAACTAAAATAATTGAAACTTTGGAACTGCAAAGTTTTCAAATATAGAATGCAATTAAAAATCACCACACGTCTTTTGGCTTTTTTTCTTTTTAAATAGATTTTATTGAAGTATAATTTATATATATTATATATATATATTAAATATATATATAATATATATTTTTATATATTTTTATATATTTTATATATTTTTATATATTTTATATATAAATTTATATATATATATTTATATATAAATATATAAAAATATATATTATATATTATATATAAAAAGTATATATTATATATAAAATATATATTATATATAAAATATATATTAAATATAATATAATATATTATATATAATTATATAATATAATATATTAAAATATATATAAATTATACTTCAATAAAATCTGTTTTTAATAAAATACAGTATGTATTTTAATACATCCATTTTGAGAGGACAATTCAATGGGTTTTGACAAATGTATGTCACTGTGACATGCCACCATAATCAAGATATCAGATTTTTTTCATACTCTAGAAACTTCCCTTGTTGTCAGTTCCATATCCCACCCAACCTCTGGCCCCAGGCTGCCATTGATCTGCTTTCTGCCATTTTCGAACATATATAAATGCGCTAATACACCATGGACTCTTCTGCCTGTGGCGCATTTTGTTCAGCATATTTTTGACAGTCATCACCTGGTTGCATAAGTCAGTAGTTCATTCCTCTTTACTACTAATGAGTAGTAGCTCATGGAATAAGTATACCAATCCACTTACACAGTCATCTGATGATGGCCATCTGGGTTGTACCTCTGTCAAAAGACAGGAACCCGGGGCACCTGGGAGGCTCAGTCGTGAAGCGTCTGCCTTCGGCTCAGGTCATGATCTCAGGGTCCCCTGATCAGAATCCCACATTGGGCTCCCTGCTCAGCGGGAAGCCTGCTTCTCCCTCTGCCTCTGCCTGCCACTCCCCCTGCTTGTGCTCTCTCTCTTTCCCTTTCTGCCAAATAAATAAATAAAATCTTTAAAAGAAAACAAAGGACAGAAACCGCTCATTTGAACAGGAGAATTTAATATAATTGTTAACTAGTAAAAGGTTGTTAATGACTTAAAGGGATACAAGAGGAACTAGAAATAGTAAGCAGGATGAAGGGGAGCAGACTCAGGAGGAAAGAAGGACTTAGAAAAGGATTCCTTGCCCCCCACAAGGCTTTGGTACTGACCTTTTTTTTTTTTTTTCCTTTTTAAGATTTTATTTATTAGAGAGAGAGAACACAAGCAGGGGGAGTGCCAGGCAGAGGGAGAAGCAGGCTCCCCACTGAGCAAGAAGCCTGATGTGGGACTGGATCCCGGGACCCTGGGATCATGACCTAAGCATTGAGTTAGGTCCTCAGGACCTGACTGAGCCACCCAGGTATCCCTGATTCTGATCTCTTTGAAAAGAGTGTGGCCATCATAGGAATGGACAGCCTGCTTGTCAGTTGTGAAGAAACTTTCAAGGGACATGGGCTGGAGCCGCCCCCCTCAGTGGGCTGCAGATACAAGATGGTCCAGGTGGCCAGCAGTGGATCTGTAATAGCAGTGTGAGAAGGCAAAGAACAGGACCTGAGATTGTGGCTAGAACTAGGACTCAGAGGTGAGTGCTACCAAGTGTTAGCACCTATTCTAAATAAAAATATGGAAAAAAAGGAACCACAAACCAGAAGTTAAGTGCCTTCCTGCTGATATATTTCTTGT
Source organism: Mustela lutreola (assembly GCF_030435805.1). Taxonomy (NCBI): domain Eukaryota; kingdom Metazoa; phylum Chordata; class Mammalia; order Carnivora; family Mustelidae; genus Mustela; species Mustela lutreola. Next base: position 87,104,342 of record NC_081297.1, on the reverse strand, counting down.
GGTGTCCCTCCAGTGCCCTCAATTTGACAAAAGCTGCCAGTTGGCTGAAGACAAATGCTTATAAGTTCCTGCTCTAATATCACAAACCAGGGTGAAGAAGGATGGATTCAAACCTGAGAGACAATAAATTGATAGTTAGCATCATTTTTTTTTTTTTAGTTTGGGACTAATATGAATAATGCTGCTATGGACATTTGTAAGAACCAACCTTTGTGATCATATGTTTTCATTTTTGGGGGGGAAGTCCATAGGAATGAGTTTTTCCTGGACATATGCTAACTGTTTGCTTAACTTGATAAGAAGTGTTTGTTTAACTTGATAAGAAGCTACCACATGACAGCATTTTGCACACCCACTAACAATACCCACATCTTTCCCAGCACTTGGTATTGTCAGTCTTTTAAATTTTAGCCATTCTAGTGCATATGAAGGGCTATCTTTTTGTGGTTTTGTCATCCCTGATGTAATTTAGTCGTTCTTTTCATCTCTACATGTTGAAATAGGAATGTTGGGCCTTTTCTCCCTGTGCTTATGGGTCATTTGCATATTTTCTGTTGTGAAATGTTTGTTCAAATATTTTGCCAACTTGAAGAATGGACTTTTCTTACTTTTGAATTGTAAGAATACTTTAAACATTCTGAATTAAAGTTCTTTGTCAGATAAATGCACTGCAAACATTGTAATATTGAGATTTTTGGTCACAAAATATGATCTACCAAAAAGAGGAAAAAATAAGCTTATAGTATTTTTAATATAAGTTTGCTATCACTTCAAAAAATAGATAGGGTGCCATTAGTTTTTATAAGTTTATGTATTTAAATTCATGGAGAGACCTTGAAAATATAGTACAGTAATTACAGCTTCTCTTAAGTTTTTTGAATTTGGGTGGGGTGAATGTTTAGAGTGGTCTTATACATTTTAGCAGGGGGTAGCCTGAAGGTTTTGCCTGATTCTTCCTATTGATAATGTTCAAATCACACTTACATGTGTGATTTGGCTGCAAGTGCCAGAATTCCAATTTAAATTGGCTTAGGCAAAAAAGTTAAACTCGTGATCACAGTACAGGATGCTTGCTCTGTTTGTCTCTCTGTTCTGACCATCAGCCTCATTCTTCCCTCTCACTCTTTCTCTGTATATTAGAAGTGTGACTACTGATACCTAAGCTCTTCAGCTTGTATCGTTGGCTACCTGCAGAGAGACCATCTCAACTCTTGAGCCCTAAGTCCAAGACCAATGGGAAAGGGCTCATTGGCTCAGCCTGGGTCATAAGCCTTCTTCTAGATCAGTCAACTGAATAGAGAGGAGGGAGAAATAGGTGTGAAGTTGTATCATATCACTGTAGCTCCTGAGTGAACAATTTAGATAGAATGAAGGAAAGGGGTTCTCAGAAGGAGGAGGGAGTCCTAAGAAAAGAATGGAATCTACGATAATATTATTGGGGAAAAAAATATGAGACCAAGACTAGATGATCAATGAAGACTAATTTTGACATTTTATGTGAGGTAAAGAGAGAAAAAAAGGTCTAGGGATTTCATTGAGAAAGTAAGGAGACATTTATATGAAACTTCAGATAAACAGGCATAATCAAAATGTCGACAAATATGCCTCACTTTCAAATACTTCAGTAAAAAAACAAATAGATGAAACAAAAATGGTACAATGTAAAATATTAAAACTAGGTAATGGGTATATAGAGGTTCAGTATTCTAGTCTTTAATTTGAAATTTTTTCATCATAAAATGAAAAAATAATAATCAAATTCCAAAGGGATTACTAAAAAGATGTAAGCAGCATATACGAGAAAGATTAGTCAACTCAGATAAAGAGATTTCATAGACTTACAGATATTAAAAATGAGAAGGCCTTTAAGATTGATCTGACAACGCTCCTTCCCCCTTATCTCTGCCTACTTGTGATCTCTCTCTGTCAAATAAATAAATAAAATCTTATTGGCATAAATTCTTATTGGCATAAATTAACCTTTTTTCCTGAAACTATAATGACAGAATATGATAATCAATTCTCCAAATAAACTTTTGTTGTGATAAGATTTTTCCCAGAAAGCTAAAACCCTGGCAGAAGAGAATGTCCCTCAGGATTTCCTTTTGTTGGAATCGTGATTATTTGGCACGTTTTGTGCTGTTTAGAAGTTAAAGTTAGGATTAGTACCTTGTCTGCATGTTCTCAATTCAGGCAGCAAACATACGAGGAACAACAGCAGAATGGAAGGCAATGCTCTAAGTATCTGAGCAATGATTTGCTACCTCTGAAGGACTCTGGTCAGTCCTCAAATGGAGGGCATGATTTAAGCTTGGAGTAGCTGAGCCTCTCTAGGGTCTGCTGTCTAAGGGAAGCTGAAGAATGAGTCCTTGACTGAGCAGTGCTCACCTAATGGCATACAGTGATCTGACTGTTAGTGAAGTGTGGTCCAATGAATGTCTGGGGATCCGAAGTTACTTTAGCAATTCCTTCGCTCTGGGTTTTGTGTATGTGTGGGTGTCCTGGTGGAGGTGAAGAATGGTATTGACAAGGGCTGTCTTAGCATGGGAAGAGGCATATGATCTCTCTCCTCCTTGACACAATTTAAATATTTTGGACAATTTATTTCAAGTCATTTTTTGTTTGCTTAGCTAAATTATTTCTACGTCATTATTTTAGAGGGAAAGATGTTTGCGATGATATATAGTTAATTCTTGATTATCCTTTTATTTCACTGCAATTTAATGCAGAATATACCTATACAGCATCCTTCTGAAGTGATCATTAGGAATGTACCCAGGCATTTTCAAGTTAAGTTTAATTTTATAATGTGTAACTATTCTCTTGAAAGCTTTAGGAAAGATTTTGGAGATTTTCTCTATTTTGATGAGATTTACACTCATAATTGAATGTATTCCGGGTTTCTTTCAATTTTTTCAGCTTAACATTAATGTAGGGCTTACAAACTCATAAATCAGCTGTTTTCTTTCTTTCTTTTTTTTTTTTTAAGATTTTATTTATTTATTTAAGTGGAACAGGGGCCAAGAGTACAAGCAGGGGCAGGGGTAGAGGTAGAGGGAAAAGCAAACTCCCCACTGAACAGAGAAGCCTGACTTGGGGCTTGATCCCAGAACCCTGAGTTCATGATCTGAGCTAAAGGCAGACTGAGCCACCTAGGCACCCCTCAGTTGCTTTTCAAGTGAACAAGTGAACAAAAAATGACATGTCTCATGGTTAGTTCAGAGGTAAATTTTTTCCTTTGTTTGTTAGTCTAGAATCTAACAAACATTTTGTAAGAAGCAATCACCAAAAATAGTTAGGAGAAACACATACTCATCGCAGTCACTCCCTCTCCTCCTTATCAGTGAAATTGTGGTATGTATTTCAGTACCCTCTACAGGAGGAAAAACAATACTTGTACAACACCAAGTTAGCATATTTTCATGTTCATTAATACAGATATTAAAGTTTGTATATTTCTTAGAAGCATCAACAACTTTCTACTACTTGGATAACCTTTCTTTCATTTAATAAAAATAAATTGAAGGGCTCAGTGGGACCAGGGTTCTGCTAGATACTAGAAATGAGACACAGAGCATGACTTCTGCTCTGTGGAGCTTACAATCCAGCTAAGACAAACAGAAAAAGTCATTACAAGTGCTTTGAAGAAAGAGGGCAGGGTGCAGTAGGAGCAAAAGGTCAATTACCCAGGTTGTCCTTCACCCTGATTTCTTGATTCTTCTTACATTTCAAAATTGAGGAAAGAGAGAAAGGATAGAAGGTATAGTAAATGATGGTATGCACACATACCTATCTTCCAGGAGGAACATTATTCAGTCAGAATAATAGCTTCTCAGTCCACGTGCCTGGAGGTTTGTGTGACTACCGGTGGTATTCCTGACGCCCCCCACCTACCCACCCACCCACATTATACCCAAATCCAAAATGAGTAGGGAATGGTGCTGAAGGCATGACAATGTGGAAATTGATCTATTCGATTTTTTAATCTTTCAAAGACATAAAACCTGGTTGGTGAACTCCTGTAGAATGGAATCTCAGAGGGAAGAGCAGAGTCAGAAAGCCATGGCTTTGTGAGGAGCAGAGTTCAGGGTCTAATTCCTGTTGCCTTATCAGCCTCCAATTGTACCTGTAGGGAGAGCTGATAATATCAACTGAGTACAGAGCTGGGGAACTGGAGTGCCTTGGCTACTTTACACTGACCTGAAAAGTGTCAGGATAAATTACAGAAAGGGAGGGGGTGCGGGGGGATAAGCAATTGTCCTTTTAGAAGTCTCAACCCTTTGTGGTCATTGAGTTGACACGAATTCACTGAGTAAGGATGGCTCGTAGATGGGGGTGAGGGCTGAGGGAAAGATTCAAGGACTAAGAGCTTAAAACGAGACAGGCATTTGCACATGTCACGGTTCAAAAGATGTTGATGGTCCAGGCCGTGATGGTAAACGATCTCAGACTTCCCCAAAGCTGCATTTTTTTTTTTTTTTTTTTTTAATTAGGATAGGTAGCATCTTCTTGGGAAGCCAGAATCCTGCGCCGCGGCTAACCCTCTCGGCTGGCAGAGGCCAGGAGGCGTGTGTGCGACCGCCCCCGGCGCCGCGGCCCCGGCTGCCGAGCACTAATCCTGCCCGCGCTAGGCGCTCTCTCGCAGCCCGCGGGCCGCGCGCGCGCGCGCACACGGCCGGAGAGCGCGCTCCCGCCCCTCGCGAGCGCGCCCTCCTTTCAGCCCCCTCCCACCCCACGCGCTGGTCCTCAGCGCCCCCGCCCTCCCAGCGCTCCCACAGCCCGAGCGCCGCTCAGCTGACCGGCGGGCGCCAGACGCCGCGGCTTCCAGTTCGCGAGCGCAGCTGCGGCGGCGCGAGTCTCTCACGCCGACACTCCCCCTGCGCGCCCCTCCCCCACCCGGGACCGGGATTGGGACTGACTGGGCGCGAGCTCGCGGCCGCTTCTCCGGCGCCGAGCGGGGAGCGAGGCTGCGGTGACGAGCGGCGGCTGCGCGGCCATGGGCGCGCCGGTGTCGCCCTAGGACAGGCGCGCGGGGACCGCAGGCATAGCGGCGAGCCTTCCCGAGAGGCGGCGGCGGCAGAAGCAGCGCGGCGGGGATGAGCGGGAGCGGCGCGGCGCCCGGCCCGGGCTCGGGCTCCTCCCCGGCCGCCTGCCGCTTCGCGCACTACTTCGTGCTGTGCGGGATCGACGCAGACAGCGGGCTGGAGCCCGACGAGCTGGCGGGTAAGGCCAGGCCCCGGCGGCGCCGGGGGTCTCCTCAGGGACGCGAGGGACGCTGCGGGGACGCGCGGGAGGCGGGTTCTAGATAAAGTCGGCTCCCGGCGGCGCCCGCTCTCCATCCGGACCGGCGCCCCGGCGGCGATTTAATGACATTGTTATTTATTCCGCGTGCAGGGTGCGCTGCTGAGCCCGCGGGCGTCGCGCCGATGAGGGCGCCAGCCTCAGGCTTTTGCCTCCCAGGCGCGGGGTTATTAATAACGGGGACGGGGGCGGCCTCCAGGGCACGGCCCCCACCCGGCACGCTGTCCCTCTCGCCCGCAGCTGCACGCGGAGGCGTCCGGTGAGTCACCGGGCGCGCTAACTCCCCGGCCTTGCCGCGGTCCCGTGCATCCCACCCCCCTCCACCCCCCGCCTGACTGCGAAGTTTCAGCCCTAGCACGTGACGCGGCGCTCTGGCCCCCTCGGGGGAGGCGGTGACAGACCCCGCTGGGCCGCGGGGGTGGCGTCCACCGCGGCGGTGACGGCCTGCAGGGCGAGTGCAGGCTGGAGGCTGGTCGGACTTCATCCTTGACTGTTCCGGGTCCGCGCTGCTTCCCGCCTCGCGTTCGGCGATGACGGTCGTCACCTTTTGGAATCCTGTCTATTTGGCGGTGTCACGGGACTAGGGAGGACCTTTGATCGCTTGGGACTTGGCACGACGCTTTGTTGGCACTGCCTACACTGTTTCTGAGTTTAATTGTTGGACGTTCTCCCCGCACTTGGGAGCACCGTGTGTTGCTGTTGGGCTTTTCCTGGAGGGGCACCGGTCCCTCCTCTTCACCCATTTGCTGGCGCACTGCAGGGCCGAGCTGGGAACCGATGCTGGCAAAACGGGCGGTTGAAGGATGATGGGGGGGAGGGCGGTACGGAGTGCGCAGCGCCGGGAGGAGGCCGGGGAGAAACGACCGATTTCATTTATTCACGCCTCTTTCTGCTTACCTTCTTGGGATCTGAATCTTTATTTTTGGTGTTGTTAATGGGTGAGACAAGTGACATCTATCGCCTGAACTTTATCTGTGTCAGTGTTGAACACTTAGGTCATAGCTTTCCAGAACAGCTTGCTTTGGACATAGCATGCCTGATTGCTTGCACCAATGTGTATTTTTGTTTTCTCTTTTACTCTTTTTTGGGGGAAATAGAGGGGACTGGGAACAATGTGTTAAATAATAAACAATAGGAAAAGAATGTGTTCAACTGTAAGATACAGTACTGATCCACCTGTGTCTTAGCTAAGCAAGTATCTTTTTAAGCCAGGTTCACAGCAGAACATTTTCAACAAAAATTCTAAGTCTAGTTTTAGTTAAAGGTTTTTAGAAAAGAAGCATGAGTACCAGATTTTTCTGTATGTGTAATTATATAGTCATGTTATTTATTCAGTTAAGATTTCCTGTACATATTAAGAATCGCTTTGTTTGGTGGGGCGCCTGGGTGGCTCGGTTGGTTGAGGCCTCTGTCTTCAGCTCGGGTCATGATCTCAGGGTCCTGGGATCAAGCCCCACATCGGGCTCTCTGCTCAGCAGGGAGCCTGCTTCCTCCTCTCTCTCTGCCTGCTTCTCTGCCTACTGTGATCTCTGTCTGTCAAATAAATAAATAAAATCTTTTAAAAAAAAAGAATCGCTTTGTTTGGGCGCTTGGGTGGCTCAGTTGGGTTAAGCCTTCGGCTCAGGTCATGATTTCCGGGTCCTGGGATTGAGCCCAACGTCGGGCTCTGTGCTCGGCAGGGAGCCTGCTTCCCCCTCTCTCTCTGCCTGCCTCTCTGCCTACTTGTGGTCTCTCTCTCTCAAATAAATAAATAAAATCTTAAAAAAAAAAAAGAATCACTTTGTTAAGGGATATGAAGTTAGAAAACATGCCTTCAGAGAGATCTGGAGAGATTCCTCTTTGGGGATTGAAGGGATTATTTTTATTTTTCTAGAGTCCTTTCTCCCCTGAACATCCTAATCATTTGTAGTAAGGGGTCACTTTGAGGCCTTTTGTCAGTAGTGACTGAAGTCTGTATGCTTAGTAAAACTAAAACAACACCGGTAGGTGTGGCCTGGGACTCTTAAGGCAAGTGCAGATGGCTTTAACAAAAAGTAAGCAGTAAAAAATTAATTTCTAATTCATTTTAAATTTCTAACTGGCTTCTCTTTTTGGAACACTATGCATGAATGTGGATGCTTGAGAGTTCTGCTTATAATTGGTGTTTTGAAGTGATATTTTTGTCTGATGATATTTAAGTATCAGTGATTCATTCAACAAATAGTTTTGAAAACCTTAAGGTGTAGATTATGTTCCAGGCACTGGGGACAGCTGTGAACAAAGCAGTCATAAATCCCTGCTATCATAGTGCTTACATTTTAGAGTGAACAAAATGAAGACACATAGTTTGTTACATGTCAGTAAGTGCTGTGAAGGAAAATAAAGCAGGGAAATGAGACTGGGGTAGTGCTGAAAGAATGGTGGGATGGTGGGGTTGCAGATTTTAAATGAGATGGCTAGGGAAGGCTTCACAGAAATGGAGACCTTAGACTAGAACCTTGATGGAGGTGAGGAAGCAAGCCACATAGATTGTCTTGGGGAACAAGATTGCAGGCAGGGGAGACAGTTCACAGGGAGACTGAGTTTGAAGAGTGCCTCGTTTGTGCAGGGAACAGTAAGGAGGCCAAGGTAGTTGGAGCTGAGGGAGGAGGAAGGTAGTAGATATGAGCATAGAGAAAGGGGAGGGAAGATTGTATAGGGCCTGATACATAATTGTTGAGCTTTTACTCTAAAGTGGTAAGCTACTGTAAGGTTTCGAGCAGTGCAATGAGACTTGATGTACTTTCTAAAAGGATTGCTGGGCTGCCTTGTTGATTAGACTGTTAGGGGCAAGGTTAGAAGCGACCAGTTAGGAGGAGGTTCTTTTTTGGTATGTGAGGTGGGAGGTGTTCCTGGCTTAGACCAAAGCAGTAGCAGTGAAGTGGTGAGAAGCTGGATTATTTTGGCGGTAGAACCAGCAGGACTTGCTCATAAGTTGGATATTGTATTCATATTCAAAGAAAGTGATCAAAGATAACTGTAAGATTTTTGGCCTAAACAATTATAAGTGCCTCTATTTACTGAAATAAGACTGAATGAAGCAGGTGGGAAAGATGAGTTCAGTTTTGGACATGTTAAGTTTGAGGTATCCGTTAGACATTCAGATGGAGATGTCATGTAGGCAAGGCATCTCTCAGGGATCAAAATTTTTATATAGATGTAAGTTGAAAGCCATGAAATTGGATGACAATACCTAGGGAGTGAATATGGATAGAAAAGAGAAGAGGCTCAAGGGTTGAGTCCTAGAGACACTCCAACATTCAAGGTGAGGAGGATGAAGAGGAAACAACTGAAGAGATTAAGAAGTATGGCCAGTAAGATCAGAGGAAAACAAGAGAATGTAGCATCACATTACCAACTAACCATCTTCTTGACTGTTTCCACAGGGCTTCATTGGAGAGGAGGAAACAAGGCCAGTGAGTTAGGCAAATTAATCAGGAGGTTGTTTCTGTTTTGCTGCATTAATTTCAAAGTTAAATATAGTTAAGTTTCTATTTTACTTTTATGGAACTGATCTATTTTTATCGCACTGTTTCTTAGCAAGTTGTCACCCTGCCTGTAGAAGGTCTAAGTTCACTTCTGTTAAATGTAAGTTCTACTGATTGCTTTATAGACCTTTTCTTAGCATAGGCATGCTCCTGGAATTCACACTTCACAGGTGGTGAGGCATTGAAATAAAATTAAGGACACAAGACTTATGATGAAGTAACAGTTAATAGACTAAAACCTTATAATAAAGTTATTAGGACTGTAGATTTTTTTTAGACATTCCTCCTAGTGAAGCTGAGTTTTACCAACAGTGGAAAAAACTTCTTTGGTATATATATATTTATATATATATACATATATATGTATACATACAAACACACACACACACATACACCCCTTGATATATTGATATTTCCTATTATCCTTTCTTTAGTTCATCTTAACTGTTGTGCTTTTCCTACTCACTGTATATTTTTAAAATGCACTTTATCCATAAATAATGTTTCTTTAGATATTAAAGTAGAAACATTTACATTTTCTTTGTTAAATATATGGAAAAGGTTTTAAATTGATTATTGCATAAAGAAGAAAGGAGGTATAAATGGAAGTTGTTGGAATTAGTTGACATGTTGGAAGGTAGTCATCATTTGAAATTTTCTTTCATGCTTCTCATTTCCTCGAAGACCTAGCTGTAGGAATTTACATGTTTTTTTTTTTTTTTTTTTTTTTTTTTTTTTTTTTTACAGCACAAATCTTCTAGGCAGTGGAGAAATTAAGGACCTTTATTTAAGTAATATAAATGTGCAAGTCCCCATAGTACCTTATACTTATTGTTTAATCAGTGAATGAGTATAGAGTTTACATAGGAGTTCACAAATTATGTGGTGGCCAGAATATTCTTAAAGCATTGCAGTGGTAGTTTGGATTTAGTTCTGCTGAAGAGTACTGAAGTATGATGGGTGCAATCCCCGTCACAGGCCCTTTTTGAAATCTCTTCCTTGGTGCCTCTATTTATTTTTAGCTTTGGTTTTCTTGGGTGTGGTTTCCAGAAGAGCTTTGGGGCAGTGAAGACCATGGTCTAAATTCAAATACATTTAACCCTTGAACAGAGTTGGGGATTAGGAGTGCTGACCTGTCCAGTACAGTTGAAAATCTGCATATAACTTTGGCTCCTCCAAAACTTTAACTACTAGCGTACTGTTGACTAGAAGCCTTACCGATAACATAAACAGTCAAATAATACACATGGTATATGTTACATATATGCTGTATTCTTTTTTTGTTTGTTTTAAGATTTTTATTTATTTATTTATTTGATAGAGAAAGATCACAAGTAGGCAGAAGGCAGGCAGAGAGGGGGGAAGCAGGCTCCCCGCTGAGCAGAGAGCCCAATGTGGGGCTTGATCCCAGGACCCTGAGACCATGACTGGAGCTGAAGCAGAGGCTTAACCCACTGAGCCACCAGGCGCCCCTATATGCTATATTCTTAAAGTAAGCTAAAAGAAACTTTTTTTTGAAGATTTATTTATTAGAGAGGGAGTGCGGGCAAGTGTGGGGGGAAGGGCAGAAAGGAGGCAAGCTGACTCCCCACTAAGCAGGGAGCCTGACATGGGGCTCGATTCCAGGACCCCGAGATCATGACCTGAGCCAAAATGAGGAGTCTGATGCTTAATTGACTGAGCCACCCAGGTGCCCCAGAAAAAAATATTTTCTTTAAAGATTTATTTATTTATTTTAGAGAGAGAAGCATGCACACGTGTCTTTGGGGCAGAGGAAGAGAATCTTTTTTTCTTTTTTTTTTTTTTTTTTTTTTTTTTTTTAAAGATTTTATTTATTTATTTGACAGAGATCACAAGTAGGCATAGAGTCATAGAAGCAGGCAGAGAGAGAGGAGGAAGCAGGCTCCCCGCCAAGCAGAGAGCCCGATGCGGGACTCGATCCCAGGATCCCGAGATCATGACCTGAGCCGAAGGCAGCGGCTTAACCCACCGAGCCAATCTTAAGCAGACTCCCCACTGAGCAGGAAGCCTGACGTCTCACCACTGTGAAATCATGACCTGAGTGGAAAGGAAGAGTCAGAGGCTTAACTGACTGAGCCACCCAGGCACCCTGAAAAGAAAACGTCATTAAGAAAACCATAAGGAGGGGCGCCTGGGTGGCTCAGTGGGTTAAGCCGCTGCCTTCGGCTCAGGTCATGATCTCGGGGTCCTGGGATCGAGTCCCGCATCGGGCTGTCTGCTCGGCAGGAGCCTGCTTCCTCCTCTCTCTCTCTCTGCCTGCCTCTCTGCCTACTCGTGATCTCTGTCAAATAAATAAATAAAATCTTTAAAAAAAAAAAAAAAAAAAAAAGAAAGAAAACCATAAGGAAGGGGGCGCCTGGGTGGCTCAGAGGGTTAAGCCTCTGCCTTCTGTTCAGGTCATGATCTCAGGGTCTTGGGATCGAGCCCCACATCGGGCTCTCTGTTCAGCGGGGAGCCTGCTTCCTCCTCTCCCTCTGCCTGCCTCTCTGCCTACTTGTGATCTCTGTCTGTCAAATAAATAAAATATTAAAAAAAAAAAAAAAAGAAAACCATAAGGTAGAGAAAGTATATTTACAGAACTGTACTGTATTTAGTTTTTAAAATCTGCATGTAAGGGGACCTGTGTAGGTTTGAACTATGTTGTTCAAAGGTCACCTGTACAAAATTTGGTTGATACTGACAATATCATGCCATAATAGTTCTGAAAGGGACCTTAGACATCATTTACAATGAAGAGACCAGGCTGAAAGATGAAGGATCCTCTCAGAGAACACATATGACAAGCAGCAGACAGCAGACTAGTTGTTCCAGTATACTGTAATTATTTTATTTAAGCTTAGAATTGAGATGAGTTTGACTTGAGTTTAACAAGCATTTTGGGCTTGTCTTTATTCCAGACTGCATGTCCTAGTTAAGACTGCTAAAGTATGCCTTTAAAAAACTGGCCTGCTGAGGCACCTGAGTGGCTCAGTGGGTTAAAGCCTCTGCCTTCCGCTCAGGTCGTGATCCCAGGATTTGGGGATCGAGCCCCAAATTGGGCTCTCTGCTCAGCAGGGAGCCTGCTTCCCTTCCTCATTCTCTGCCTGCCTCTCTGCCTACTTGTGATCTCTGTCAAATAAATAAAATCTTTAAAGAAAAAATAAAGTATTAAAAAAAACAAACTGGCCGGCTGTACAGGCTTCATGGGTTAGAGTTGCCCTGATCCGACCACCATTGATAGTATCTTAGTTGTTAGTTATCTTATCATCATTAATCTTAAAAAATAAAACTGCCAAGTTATTTTACCAGGAAAAGTGGATTTATTCAAGAATAGCAAAGAATTGTGATTCAGGACATGCAAACTACAGCAAAATCTTAGGCAAGTCTGGAGAAGAAAGAGTACCCCTCTTTTTGTAGAGGAAAGAGGAGAGTCAGGAGGGGCTCTTATAAACAAAAAGTCCATTGGGGTAAACTGGGAGTTCAAAATGTAGTGGCTTTTCAGTGTCATTGAGTTGTGACAGTCTCTTATTGTCTGGGCTGTTGCCAGGTAAGGAGAAAATCTTTATTTCTCCTGCTGAGGTGGTAGTTGGATTTGCAAGGTCTCTCTGTTGGTTCTGCAAATGAAGACATTGGTGGGGTATGAGAGCTCCCTCTCCTGGCCTTTGGCCTCCAATTTAGTGAGGTTTCCCTTTATGCAATTCATACCACCCTTGGCCAACAGTGGATTATGTTTGGGAGTTTAAAATGTTTGGCCTGGGGGCGCCTGGGTGGCTCAGTGGGTTGAGCCGCTGCCTTCCGCTCAGGTCATGATCTCAGGGTCCTGGGATCCAGTCCCACATCGGGCTCTCTGCTCAGCAGGGAGCCTGCTTCCTCCTCTCTCTCTGCCTGCCTCTCTGCCTACTTGTGATCTCTGTCTGTCAAATAAATAAATAAATAGTCTTAAAATGTTTGGCCTGGTACCTAGAAGGCTGGGGAAGGAGAGGTACAAGGATCAGCCTCCATTCTAATGAGACCAAAGAAGATTCAAGGTCTAGTTATTATGCTATGATACGGTGCTAACTTGGTTTTAAAAATCCACTAGAAGGGCACCTGGGTGGCTCAGTGGGTTAAAGCCTCTGCCTTCAGCTCAGGTCATGATTCCAGGGTCCTGGGATCGAGCCCCGCATAGGGCTCTCTGCTCAGCAGGGAGCCTGCTTCCTCCTCTCTCTCTGCCTGCCTCTCTGCCTACTTGTGATCTCTCTCTGTCAAATAAATAAATAAAATCTTTAAAAAAAATAAAATAAAATAAATACACTGGAAATAAAACTCTTTATAGTGAAATTGGGCCAGTAGTGAATGCAGCTAAACTTTCAGAAATAACCCCAGGGCTCAGGCTTCTGTTCCATTGGTTAATGCAGGACCAGCCATCATAGGGAGCTTAGAATATGAGATGATGAGACGGGAAGGGAAAGGGGATGAGAGGAGGATGTAAGTATCTTTGGAGAAGAATAAAATAGTAAGAGAAAGGGAAAGAAAAAGAGATTAGGAGAGACTGAAGAGGCTGGAGGAGTACTAGTAATATCTGCTGAGGTGTTAAGACAGAGTTTTCTAAAAGTTCCTAAGTATATCCTTTTGCTTGTACTAATTCCACTGCTGGTCACAGATACGTTTGGAGTAATAAAAGTGTCTAGAATACAGTGCATTATTAGTCATAATTTTCGTGAGATTTCATAGAGAAGAAAACATTTTCTTCTGAAATTCATTGGAGGGTAGAGACAGTATTCCTGTGTAAGATATTTTAGGAAACAAGTGCTGTTATATCCAAATCCATTTCTGATCCATCCATTTCTGATGGATAACAACCTAAATTTTGTTTTTAGGAATGCCATAACTAGCCAGTACACTTTTTGGATTAATCATTCAGTGTTAGTTGTTTACAGTGCCAGGTTGTATATAGGTGACAATCACCATTTTGTAAGACTCTATAATGAAATAGCAATGATACCTAATATTTACTGCCTGCTTTCCACGTGGTAAGTACTGGTAAATGCTTCATAGTTGTTGCTTCATTTAATCCTGACAGCCACCTTAGGAGGTGGCATTATTTTCTGTTTTGCAGGTGAGGAAATGGAAAATAGGTAGTTGAAGTGCTTCACCCAGGTTCATATATTAAGTGATTATATGGGAGGAGGGATGGATATAATTGTCTTCTTCTCATATTCTGAGCTTCTATGCTGATGTGTCCTGTATTAACAAATGAACAGAAGCCTGAGCCCTGGATTGAAAAGTCTGGTGTGATTAATTCATGTCCATAACCACTTCATTTGCCACCTCCTTAATAACATGCACTGTGTCATACAGGTTATAAAATCTACCAGTGTGGGGACCACATGGATAAGCTTATAATCAAATGAGATTATCTTTTTTACAGGGAAGTTATTAAGAAGGAGACTAGTGGTCTTTTTGACTTTATGAACTGATTTACATTGTCTCTTGTTGTGGTGAGCACTGATAATGTCTCTTGCATGAATGAATTCCTTTATTCATTCATCAAAAGATTAGAAGAGTATATATATGATGTTACTTTTGTTTTTATTAATGAATATATATATAAATAAAGATAAGATTTTACCATATAAATACAAGGCATTTACTACATAAATAATCTTTCATCTTTTTAAAAATCTCTGCTCTTTTTTCTGGGATTTATCATCTGTCTTGTCTTAGCATAAATTGTTATTTGTCCTTAGATGAATTTATAGTTTTTAAAAGGAGTGAGTGATTGCTTGTGAAACCATAATTAGAGCTGGATGCGCACAGTTAGAAGCCAGGAGTCCAGTCCTGGCCTGTGACTTAGGTCTGTGGGCTCAGTGTTCGTGAAGTGACTGATTTCTGAAAATACTACTCCTCTCTTCCATGAGTCTGAACTTGTTTTTGAGTGAAAAAATGAAATACATGTTTTAAAAAAAATTAATCCTAAATGACATAGTGTACAAGGACTAATACATATCACATATGCCACATGAGGACTAGTTGAGTAATTATAATTTCAGCCACAAGGAAAGGAAAAAAAAATCAATTAGTCTTTGCAGTTCCCTTTGCAGAAAAGGTGCAGTTTTTAATAAGCTTTTTGAAATATTAATATCAATTCACGGACTCTCGATTATTATCTACATTGGCCCTTAGGGAACCAGGGACCCCTCTTTGGAATCACTGTATTAGCTAATCTTTTGAAGTCTATACTAGCAGAATGAACCAACTATCTACAAATGGGATAGGCGGTGGGAACTTAGAATAATTTTTTCCACATAAAATTTTTTAGTAGCTTCCCTTGTATTTGGATTAAGATTCAACCTCTTTACCCTGTATCTTAGTTTGTTCAGGATATTAGAATACCATAGACTGGGTGGCTTATAAATAACAGAAATTTATTTCTCACAGTTCTAGAGGCTGGAAGTCAAGTTCAAGGTGCGAGCAGATACCATGTCTAGGGAGGGCCCTCTTTCTGGTTTATAGATGGCCCTCTTGTGTGGAAGGGGTGAGGGAGCGCTCTAGGATCTTTTTTAACCCTATTGAGCCACCCAGGCACCCCATCTAGGATCTCTTTTATAAGGGCATGAATCCCATTCATGAGGGCTATACACTTCCCAAGGGCGCCACTTCCAAATACCATCACATGGGAGATTAAACTTCAATTTAATGAATTTTGGGAGGGACACGTATTTAGTTTATAGCTCCCTGGTTTGCAGAGTTGTTCATGATCTGGTCTTTGCCACTTTTCCAGCCTTTTGTGATTGGATTACTCTTTCCTGCTATGTTGGTTTTCTTAAAGGTCCTTAAAAACAGGAAGCTGTTTCTTGTCTCTGGTGTATTCATCTTCTCTTCTCTCCCTGGAATCCTCTTTCTAGACCAGCATTGTCCGTTATAAATATAATATGAGACATATACTTGGTTTTTAATTTTCTAGTAGCCACATTCAAAAAAATAAAAAGAAATAGGTGATACTAATTTTAATGATACATTTTATTTATTTATCTAGGATATTATTTCAGCATATAATCAACATGAAAATTATTTTTTTTTAAAGATTTTATTTGTTTGAGAGAGAGACAGGGAGAGAGAGCATGAGTGAGGAGAAGGGCAGAGAGAGAAGCAGACTCCCTGTGGAGCTGGGAGCCTGATGTGGGACTCGATCCCAGGACTCCGAGATCATGACCTGAGCCGAAGGCAGTTGTCCAACCAACTGAGCCACCCAGGCGTCCCCAACATGAAAATTATTAATGAGATACTTAACCCTCTTTTTTTCTTACTAAATCTTCAAAGTCCAGTGTGTCTTTTACACTTACCTCACATCTCATTTTGAACTAGCCACGTTTCAAGTGTTTAATAGCCACATGTGACTAGTGGCTGGGCCTCTTGGGTAGTGCAGCCCCACATCTTTGCAAGATTGGCCTCTTCTCATCATTTAGATCTCTGCACAAGTGTTACCTCCTCAGATTGGCCTGTTTAAAATGGTATTCTTCCTCCCCTTGCCTGCCCCACTCTTTCCAGTAATCCTACTTTATTTTCCTTATAGCACTTCAGGGCATCTGACGGTATACTATATAAATGCACTTGTTGGGTGCCTGGGTGGCTCAGTTGGTTGAGCAGCTGCCTTCGGCTCAGGTCACGGTCCTGGAGTCCTGGGATCGAGTCCCGCATCAGGTTCCCAGCTCCATGGGGAGTCTGCTTCTCCCTCTGACCTTCTCGCCTCTCATGCTCTCTCTTACTCTCTCTCTCTCAAATAAATAAATAAAATCTTTAAAAAAAAATGCACTTGTTTACTTTTACTTTTTAATGTCAGTCTTCCCTATTAGATTGTTGGTTCCTAAAGGGCAAGACCTTTGTCCTTCTTGTTTATCATTGTATATACAGTTACCAAAATAGTGGACTCAAATAGATTGTTTGAATAAATGAATGAGATAATTTTGAGATAATTTGAGATGGACAAAAAAAACCTTTCCTTTTATTACTGACAATAAAAGTCAGTATATTTGATTTATGTGTGTTTTTTTTTTTTTTAAGATTTTTGTTTATTTATTTGACAGAGATCACAAGTACACAGAGAGGCAGTCGGAGAGAAAGAGGGGAAGCAGGCTTCCTGCTGAGCAGAGAGCCCGATGTGGGACTGGATCCCAGGACCCTGAGATCATGACCTGAGCCGAAGGCAGAGGCTTAACTTAATCACTGAGCCACCCAGGTGCCCCAGATTTGTGTGTGTGTTTTTTAACCTCTAAAATGGAAACTAGAGGTTTTTTGTTTTTGTTTTTTTTTTAATGAGAAACTAGAGATTGATGAAAAAGCAAGAGAGTAGATGAATAATCAATTTTTTTGAAAGGTGGGGCGCCTGGGTGGCTCAGTGGGTTAAAGCCTCTGCCTTCGGCTCAGGTCATGATCCCAGGGTCCTGGGATCGAGTCCCTCATTGGGCTCTCTGCTCGGCAGGGAGCCTGCTTCCCTTCCTCTCCCTCTGCCTGTCTCTCTGCCTACTTGTGATCTCTGTCTTTCAAATAAATAAAATCTAAAAAAAAAAATTTGCTTTTTGAAGGTATAGATCAGTTTTCTAATGAGCTACTATAATTTGTTATTAGCCTATTCTCTCTTGAAAGAAACTATGACAAATTAATCTTTTTAAAAAAAAAAACAACTTCATGCAAGCATGTATGCAGGTAACAGCAAGGTTTTATTTGTTTTTCTGTTTTTTGTTTTTTTTAAAGATTTTATTTACTTATTTGACAGAGATTACAAGTAGGCAGAGGCAGGCAGAGAGAGAGGGGAAAGCAGGCTCCCCACTGAACAGAGAGCCCAGTGCGGGTCTTGATCCCAGGACCCCGGGATCATGACCTGAGCGAAGGCTTTAAACGAGGTTAAAGCCGAGGCTTTAACCCACTGAGCCACCCGGGAGCCCCTGTTTTTGTTTTTTAAGCATGTAACATACTTATTTATAAAGTAATGCCAGGTGATAGCACATAAATGATGGCTAGTGTTTATAAAATTTCAGAAAATGTTGTACTAAAGATTACCTATAGCTTCCGTTGTGATTTTTTTTTTTTTTTAAAGATTTTATTTATTTATTTGACAGATGGAGATCACAAGCAGGCAGAGAGGCAGGCAGAGAGAGAGGAAGCAGGAGCGGAGAGCCCCATGCGGGGCTCGATCCCAGGACTCTGAGATCGTGACCCGAGCCGAAGGCAGTGGCTTAACCCACTGAGCCACCCAGGCGCCCCCCCCGATGTGATTTTAGAGGAATATCTTAGGAAACTGTATTCATAGTTTCCTTCTTCACGGGCATCCCTCATCAGCTTTGGACTTGGTCAGCTGGAACATGCATATTTTTTTCCCATGCATATTTTGTCTTTATGGTACCTTGTATAATATTCTTTTCTGCCTAAGGTTTGTCTTATTAAAATGGTACCATGTAGGGTTTACTGGGTGGCTCATTTGGGCAAGTGTTGTTAGACTCTTGATTTCTGCTCAGGTCGTGATCTCAGGGCTGTGAGATTGAGCTCCACATCAGGCTCTGTGCTGGGGATGGAGTCTGATTGATTCTGTTTCTGTTTCCCTCTATCCCCTTCCCCTTGCCCCCTGCTCCTGCCCTTTCTCTCAAAAAATAGTAAAATAAAATGGCACTACCTAATGACCTTTTAGCTGGAGATACCAAAAATTTTTAATATGAAATTATCTTTTTCACATTACTTTTCAAACAACAAGTTTAAGAAGTTAAGAAGTGAGAATTCTAGAAAAAAAAGTGGAGGTATTTTGTATGCTGCTGAGATAGTACATCATGATAAGTTGCTTTCTCAGATCCCTGCACCTTTTCTAAGAATCTGTGATTTGTACTAATTTTATTCTAAATTAAATATTATAACTGTTTTAACTAACATGAACTTTTTGAATTAATACCTTTCATTTTTTTTTTAAAGATTTTATTTATTTATTTGACAGACAGAGATCACAAGTAGGCAGAGAGGCAGGCAGAGAGAGAGAGGAGGAAGCAGGCTCCCTGCTGAGCAGAGAGCCCAATGCGGGGCTTGATCCCAGGACCCTGGGATCATGACCTGAGCTGAAGGCAGAGGCTTAACCCACTGAGCCACCCAGACGCCCCACCTTTCATTTTTCTTTTATAAACTTGTGTACATCACTGGTACAAAGTTATTTTTGATTTAATGCTTTCTTTAAGTGACTTTCAAGGATAAGTACTAGCACTATTAAGTCCGAAGTAGCTCTAGAAGTCACCTTTATACAATGAAGCTATGAAAATAGCTAACATTTATGGAGTCATGAATTGCAGTTGGTGATTTATAAACATTATTTTTAGTCTTCACAATAACTTAGAGGTGTTATTTTCCTCATTTTATGTGAGGTGTTCCCCCAAACTCACAATTATTAAAAGCTGGGATTACCACCCAGGCTCTCTGGCTCCAGCATCGTCCTCTTCACTGCGCCTCGCTGCCCCTCCAGATCCTCTAGACCAGCTGTCCTTAACTCGTGGGTGGTGACACATTAGTGGGCCTGCCGCTTCTGAGCTGACTCACAGTAATTATTAACAATAGTTGAAATACTAGGTTGTAAATTATACAAGTTTTAAAATAAGTGGAATGGAATCAAGATCTTTCCTCTGCAATGCTGTCCTCACTCAGTTCCATTCTCATGTGCGTTTATTGGATGGAAGAGAAAGAGGCGACATTATATGTACCACTGTAGTAATTGTGGACAGCTGATACATAATGGGAAATTTATCTAGTTAATGCTACTGCTAAGCGACTGTTGCAGATGAGCTGTGAATGGTTTTCACATATCCATACTGTCTTAGGAATACCACTGCAAAAGTAGTCCATTTGCTTCTCTTCCCTGTAGTTTTTCTTTTTTTTTTAATTTGTCCATAATCTGAGGACACACAGGGAGTATGTTTTTCAGTGCTTATGCTGATCTAGGCAACTAGATACTTTTCTAGATACTTTTCTCAATTATAAAATATGGCAGTGTCTTGGAAAGAACTTTAAAGTATGGAGTGCAATAAAAATAGGTGAAAGTACAATTTTAGAGTTGTAGAATCTTTCAACTTCAACCCTGCTGTGAGGACAGGCATGTTGAATGCTTAGATATAGGTTCTAAACTTTGAGACCCGGTTTAAAGATTTTTTTTTTTTTTTAAATCACAGGTAGGCAGAGAGGCATGCAGAGAGATAGAGAGGAGGGAACAGCCCGATGCAGGACTGGGACTCGATCCCAGGACCCAGAGATCATGACCTGAGCTAAAGGCAGAGGCTTAACCCACTGAGCCATCCAGGCGCCCCTAAAGATATTTTTAAGTAGTCTGTTTTCTAGATCCCAAAGGCCTTTCGATGTAAATCCACCTGTTTTATGTAATTTTCTCCTGCCCAAGCCTGGAGAATCTAGGTTTCTGCTTTGAAGACCATGTTTCCTTGCCTTTTCTTCTTGTCCTCTTGTCCAGCATAGCACGTTCTTACAGTCATTTATTTAACACAGGGACTTACTCTCTAGTTTGAGGAAACAGTATAGAAGTGATACATAAATTAAGATTTTAATGGTCTTTTTAAAAAAGATTTTATTTGAAAGACTGTGTATATGCACATGCGTGCAGTGGGGAGGAGCAGAGGGAAAGGGAGAAGCCGGCTCCCTGCTGAGCAGGGAGCTGGATGACAGGCTTAACTGACTGAGCCACCCAGGCACCCACTTTTTGATAGTCTTAATTCTTCTGTGCCGTTTGGCACAAATTCGCTCAGACCAGGCTTTTTGTACATTTTTTTACCCCAATCCTTTCTTCAAAGATCATCTTTACTTTTACCTTAGTCCTCATGAAGCCACTTCCTATTGCCCTGTCAGTTGTCTCTTTTCTATAAAGAAGAAGAAATACTCTTTTTATAAAAATTTCCAGTGTCATAGGTAGTGAAGAGTTTTTAATGTCTGACTCCTCCAGTTACCTTCCTCCCCAGCAGAAACTGGGCAGAGTTTCTTATTTTCATGACTTTTCAGGTTTAATACTTTGTGTTTCTAGTACACTTTCAGATTTTCTTCTTTTCTCATAGTTCTTTGAGAAAACAGGGACAATTTGCTAGATCAACAATATTCTTTCTATGTAATAAATTTATATTCTTTTTTTTTTTTTTTTTTCTTTTTGCTCTAGATTGGGACTAAAATAGCAAGGAAGAATTATTTCCTTCTAGGTAGATGAGACAGGGATTTTTTTGAAGGGGAGTGACCATCTCGGACTCTTTTATGATTCCCTGATTATAAGAATCGGCATCAGCATATCAGATGGAATTCCATGAGTATCAGCTACAGACTTGGATAGTAATAGTTTGAGCAGCAGAAATTTAGGGCTAATAATAGGTTTAAAGATTACGGATGATTCACTTCCAGGACCACAGTGTTTTGTTTTATTTTCTAGGTTAATTTCTCTTCATTTCAACTTCAACCCTAACCTCTAAGGAAATTTAAATGGTTAGGGTAACAAGATAACAGATTGTTCAAGAATGTTTTCTATCTCTTGTCTCAAGTGAATTCTTTTTTCTTAATAAATAAACTTTTGTCTGGATTTCAGAATATTCTGGCTCAGCTCCAGGGAAATGAGCTTTCCAGTTTGACTTCATTTGCTTTGTGCCATTGTTCCTGAGAACAATGACTGTGATTTCAGTTTATTAAAACACAAGCATTGGTACCACTGAGGTGATTATGCCAAAATAGGTTATTTTGTTTAGTTGTTCTCACTCCTGTCTGGTGGTGCTTATTTTTCCATTGGCAGCCCTAGCTACCATTTTAAATAAATATGTGAAAGCTGTGTGTGCTTAAATGTAAAATTTTGTGTGTTCCTCACAGTGAAGAATGGACAGGCCTCATTACTATGAACCACTTGTAACCTGTCTTATCCCTGATGGAAGGGGCCAGTGGGGAGAGTGTAAAATATGGGTGTATGGAGGGTGTAAGGCAGTAGAAAGTGACACCTCTTGTTCCAAAAATCCTCTTTTCCTGATCTTACTAATCTTTCTCTCACCCTCTCTTCTACTTGGAATACAGATTTTACGGTTAGAGTGTGAGAAATTGTACAGAAATATACAGACGAGTGTCCAGGACCCTGGAGCTGGAGGAGTCATTATAAAGTCTCCTGCACAAATGTTGCACCTACTAAGGTTTAACAAAATCACATTCATTCTTCCCTGGAATGAAATTTCCTCTAAGCAGGAGTAAAAATTTAGCTTTTTCTCAATGTGGCCAAGAAGTAAACCTACTTTGTTGAATCATTAGGGGGCAAAGGCCTTGATGTGAAATGTCTGTTGACATGTATGCACATTAAGTATTTATTTCTCTGCCCCATTGAACTCTGTTGAATAGATCAGGTGACAGCTTTTAACTATCAGTCTTGGAGGGACAGCTGAAATATTGGTGTATGTGTGAGAGAGATTGGTGTGGTGGTTTTTTTTTTTTTAATGTAAGAGAAATAACTTCTTAAATTCCTTGCTTTTAAAAATAAGAAACTCTTTTATAAAATACAGATTTTTCTTTGGGACTTAAAGGAGAGTGTAAATGGTTTTATTACTTCAGTAAATACAACCGGATAGTTTTTGAGCGTCCTCTGAAATGAGATCTAGTTTCCTCTCAAGTGTGGGAACTGTTTTATTCCCTGTTCCCCTGTTTCCTGACCTCTGCCTTTTGACCCTGCTGCTTTGTGATGAGATTATGGGCCTTTGAGCTTTTCCCCAATGTACCCAAGGTTTCCTTACACAGCAGCATAAAACTTTGTGCTTCCTTAAATGATATTCTTAGAATTAATGAAAACATTCTGATTTAAATGTGGACATACATTTTATAAATTTTTTTTTAAGAAGTCTATTTTTTCTTAACACTTTCCAAGTATCTGTGTATTTTCTAATAGGAACTTGAAAGTTCTGTGGGTATTTGTATGACTAAATATGTTTTTTCTTTGGAGTACAACTTTGTAATGTTTCTTATTTAGGGAGAGACTAAAAATTAGAGCTTTCTGGGATAACGGAACCCAAGAGAGACCCAACTGTTTACTCCCCATTGTTGTCTATTAGGTATGAAAATTTAAAATTTGAATTTAAAGGGTGACATGTAAGAGCAATAAATAGAATATTTTCAGAGGAAATCAGTGCATTAAGTGCTTGTTTTGTAATAAATGCTTTTTTACACCTTATTAGATTCTTAAAATGGAATAGGAAGAGAATCAGGGACAAACAAAAGGCGATGAGCCCATTTGGTTTTGCTGCTTGTTGGTAGTGCATGCTTATAAGAGGTTTTTTTGTGGGTTTTTTCCCCCCCAGACATTTTAGTAGGACTTTCTGAGGAATGTCTGTTTTACACACTGAAATATTCCACCAGGAATGAGGTAAATAAAATAATTGATTTGAAATAATAAAAGACAGTAAGTGTTTTTTAAAAAATTGTGGCTTTTAAATTATAAAAGTAATGTATGCTCATTTTGAAAACTGGAGAATATAGGATTGCATTAAAGAAAACAATGATCACCTGTTATCCCAGAGGGGTAGAATTTAAAATAAAAATAGAAGTTCTGATTACTAGTCACTAATTAGAAGCCAGAGTGACCATTTTACTGAAGTTGTGTGACTAAATGAGCTGAGCAGTAATCTGAGAAACACAGCATTTTTTTATGTCGAAGTCATTGCCGCTGATTTAGTATATGACATCTTTAAAGATTTCTGTAAACAATTATTGATTGAAAGACTGAATAAATAAATGAAATGGAGTTGTCCATCTCAAGTGTTTAATTTGAGGAATAAAAATTTAATTTTTAGTACTTGTAACAACTTTTTTTTTTAAACCCCAAATCCTTTCTTTATACTACCAGTAATTAAGGTGAAATGGGAAAAGAAAGAACAGCTTTGAAACTGAGGGGTTTAATGCTAAAATAATCTATCGCAATTTTTTTCCCCCCATTATGGAAAAGAAGGGAAAGCACTGGTGACAAATGAGATGGGCAGACAAGAGGAAAGAAGCTAGTAAGCAAAAGAGGCATTTCAGTGACAAGATAAACTCTTGATCTCTGTCTTAGTGAGAATCTGATTTATTTGTAGTCACGGCAGAGTGGAAATTTATTTATATGTTGGTATAAGATACCTCTGATGGAAAATCCTGTCTCTCTTCAGGTTGCTGGCAGTGGATAATATTTTAGGAAGGCTGAATCTAAAAGCAGCAGTAGATTTGACACCTCCTTTCCTGTCTCTCATTGTAGGGGCTATGTAAACATTTCATGGTCAGTGCTGGCAGTAGTAGCAGAGGAGGTCTGCAGTTTTTCTTTTCATGTAATGGAATAATAAGAACAAGTACAGTTTTTTATTGTCTTGCAATCTTTTGGCTGTTTGTTGGTGCTTTTAGATCCCTTCTGTAAATGACTTTACTCCTAAAACATACTTATCATGACTTTCATATGTTTAAACCAAATGAAGACTTTAAGAAAGCAAAGAAGGGATATTTGTCATAGTAATTGGAAAAACTTATACAAGGGAAGATGTGCTTATCTCATTTTCTTTAAATCTGTCAATTTACTGACATGAATAGGACTTTTGTTAGTAATGACAGTGCTTTCTAAAAATTGTTTGAGTAAATGAAACAAACCTTCCAAAAAAGAAAAAATACTTAAAGCATAAAAAGAAGGGGTGAGAAAAAAGAATCCTAGGTAGTTTTAATCTGGAGAGATATTATTTGCATTTTTGTTTCTTTTATTTTTTAGGCTGGGCTGACTTTTTTTTTTTTTAAGATTTATTTATTTATTTGACAGAGAGAGATTACAAGTAGGCAGAGAGGCAGGCAGAGAGAGAGAGGAGGAAGCAGGCTTCCTGCTGAGCAGAGAGCCCGATGCGGGACTCGATCCCAGGACCCTGAGATCATGACCTGAGCCGAAGGCAGCGGCTTAACCCACTGAGCCACCCAGGCACCCATAGGCTGGGCTGAATTAAGGTGAACTTTAGTTGCTCTAAGTACTGTGACTGGCATTAGTTCTTAAAACATTTTTTGGAGCATATAATGCAATAAAGAAGATAGAGGAGCAAACTGTGGAGAAGTGGGGGCTTGTTTTTTCCCACATCTATGCTCACATTTTTTTTCTAGAACCAAGTATATATATTACACACTTAAAAGATACGTAGACTAGCTTGCTTTAAGTATTGCATGGAGTGGGAGATGATTTGGGAAGAGAGATTATCAGCTTTTGGAATATTTTTCTGTCACAATGCTTAAAGTGATTATAGGTTAGAAAGGACCTAAGAAATAAAAGAATTTGGCTGCTTCACATTAAGTTTTTTTAGGGGTAGGATGTTCAGGTATAATTGGAGCAGAGCTCTAACTCTGTTTTGTTGCAGTTCTTTTTTTTTTTTTTTTTTTTTAAAGATTTATTTATTTATTTATTTGACGGACAGAGATCACAAGTAGGCAGAGAGACAGGCAGAGAGAGAGGAAGGGAAGCAGGCTCTCTGCTGAGCAGAAAGCCCAATGCGGGGCTCCATCCCACGACGCTGGGATCATGACCCGAGCCAAAGGCAGAGACTTTAAACCACTGAGCCACTCAGGCGCCCCTCATTGCAGTTCTTTATGCTCTGTTTGTCCTTGGTGTTGACTTCGTTTTCAGTGTGGCTTCCTTCCTTCAAGGTAATAAAATGATGATCTTATTTAGGCTTCACATTTGCATATCACACCTTCCCTAGAAAAGATTTAACTTTCCTCCTCCATTCCCCATTCATATCATGAAACACAAATCTGGGTCTTTGCTGTGATCAGACCACTTAAGGTCACACTTCCCAAAGGACCATCTTTAATACATCAGTCTGTCAAGGAAGATGGGATTAAACTAGAGACCAGACCCCTGGGTGGCTCCTTTGGTTGAAGGTCTGACTCTTGATTTTCAGCTCTGGTTCTGATCTTGGAGTTGTGTGATTGAATCCTGCATGAGGCTCCGTGTCCAGTGCAGAGTCTTCTTGTCTGTGTCCCTCTGCCCCTTCTCCTGCTTGTGCTCTCTCTCTCTAAAATAAATGAATAAAATATATTTTTAAAAGATTTTATTTATTTATTTACAGACAGAGATCACAAGTAGGCAGAGAGGCAGGCAGCGGCAGGGGGGAAGCAGGCTCCCCACTGAGCAGAGAGCCCGATGTGGGGTTCAATCCCAGGACCCCGAGATCATGACCTGAGCCGAAAGCAGAGGCTTTCCACTGAGCCACCCAGGCGCCCCTAAAATTTTTTTTTTTTAAGATTTACATATTTATTTGACAGGACACAAGCAGGGGGAGTGGGAGAGGGAGAAGGAGGCTCCCCACAGAGCAGGGAGCCCGATGCGGGGCTGCATCACAGGACTCTGGGATCATGATCCAAGCCAAAGGCAGATGTTTAAGCAACTGAGCCATCCAGGTGTCCTGAAAAAAAAAATCTTAAAAAAAAAAAAAAACTGATTAGAGACAGTTTGGGATGAAACTAGGGCAGCTGCACAATGGAAGGGGAAAGGAAATGACTGTTGGGAAGCAACCTAACTGAATGCCAAACTATGATGAAGGCCCTTTGAGAGGCAGAAAAGAGCCTCTCAAAAGTTTTGAACAAGAGAATGTCATGTTCAAAGCTATGCTTTAGGAGTATTACTCTGGATGAGGGGTGTAGAACAGAATTATACTGGGGAGGAACTAAAAGTGGCGAAACCAATTAGGAAACCATTATTCTGCAACTTTACTGAATTCATTTAGCCTAATAGTTTTTTGTGGGACTGTAGGATTTTCTATGTATAATATCATGCCTTCTGCAAATATTGACAGTTTAACTTCTTCCTTACTGATTTGGATGCTTTTTATTTCTTTTTCTTGTCTAATTGCTGTGGCTAGGACTTTCAGTATTGTGCCAAATAAAAGTGGTGAGAGTCGGCATCCTTGTTTTGTTCCCGATCCTAGAGGAAAAGCTCTTTTGTTTTTCACTGTTAAGTGTGATACTGGCTGTGAGTTCTCCATTTATGGTAGGCTTTATTATGTTGAGGAATGTTCCCTCTAAATGTACTTTGTTTAATTTCTATCATGAACAGATGCAGAATTTTGTCAAATATAGAAAACTCTTCTATAAAACAAACTAGAGGGGAAGGGCCTGAATTAGGGTGGTGGCAGTGGGAGTAAAGAAGAGAGGATGGATATGAGAGATAGGACAGATATTAGATGAATTGATTTGACAACTTTATTGTACGTGACACATTGGACTGAGAATTTGGGTACAGACAACAGGGATATGGTAATGTCATTCATAGAAGAAAGAAACACAGGAGGAAATAAATTTTAGAGGATGTTTAGGTTAATTTTCAATTTGCGGTAGTGATAGTGCTGGTGTAACTTTATTTTCCTTTACAGCAGGGAGGATTAAAACTACTTTCATCAGATCTTACTATTATGGAACTGTTTATGTTAAAGGTTGTGTATACAAATAAGTGGTGGAGCTAGAACTTGAATTCAGGTCTTCAGACCCAGAGTTCCCTGTTCTTTCCATAATGTCACACTTACCTCTGTTTGGCTCATGAATTCTTTCTCTCCTTCCTTCTTTCCTTCCCTCCTTTCCTTCCTTCCTTCGGTTGAGGAACCAAGAATAGGTGCATGTTAATTTGAATCTGTGTTTTTAAACACAAAGTATAAAAATTCTATAATTAAGGAAAGACAGAACCAGCCAGATACAAGCTGAGACTTATTTTTGAATTAGGATAGTTAGCTGGGCATAAATCAGTAAAAAGTTTACCTATTTTCTGCAATGCTTCAGTTTGTAGCTAAAATGTAGCTGTTTTTGTGACAGGCTTTAGTAGTGCATTTAGAATTCATCTGTATTCCTCAGCTACGAGGCAGACAGTGAACCATATGCCTGCCCTTTGATGTTTTGGACTTTGTATAGCAAAAAACTGTCTAACCAGTTTGAATGTCTGCAGGTGCTTACAGTAGGTTCTAGGCATTCCCATCTAAAATGTTCAGGCCATCTGGTACTACTCTAGAACTGTGTGAACCAGTTGCTGATAATGCATATATGGTGCTTGCTTTAGAGCCTGGCAGGATGTAATTGCTTGGTAGACTTTAGCTATTATTGTCATTAACATAATTGTTTGGAGTAGCTTCAGACACTTTGATGAGATTTAAGGTGTTGATGGAACTCTCCTTCAATTCCAAGACAATCCTTGGGGTTGTGTCCTTCCCCCCCCCCAGGGGATAATTTTATCTGTTTAAAAAAAATAGATAATATGTTCATATTGTATCATTTTTCAGAAGATAGAAAAAATTATGTCAAAGAAATGTAACTCATCCTTTTCTCTAGCTTTCCAGTTCCTTTCCCCAGACATGATCATGTTACCACTTTCTTGCTTATGCTTCTAGAGGTATTCTCTGCATTACTTGAGATGTGTTTTAATTACTCTTAGGTTATACTCTTATCTTTGGACTTTTATATATTTCTTTAGCCTATGTTATTGCATTTTTACCTCACTTTATTTGATAACAATGATAAAGGTATTGCTCAAATTCTGTTTTTTATTGTTTCAATCAGGTGAGATACAGTCCCTAGTTTGCAGTTTGCATTAGTGTTAGAGATGTTAAATGAATTGCCTAAGTTTACATTGCTAGTGGCAGAATTAGAACCAGAGGGAAGGTTCTTCTGAGTCCAAATCCAGGCTTCTTTCATTACACAGGAACTTAGCTGTTCTCTTGTGTCAAAGAGCCCACCTCCCTAATTTTATGGAGAGCAATGCACTTATACCTAAAAAGATAGTGCCTGTCAACTAATTATCACCTGATCACCAGTATTGTTTCATCTTTACCCTCCTACCCTCCTCTACCCTCCTGAGTGGTTACAGCATTATTTTGTAACAAATTCCAGATTTTATGTCATTTCATCCATAATATTTTAGAATGTGTCTCTAAAGATAAGGACTCTTTTATATCCACTTTAATAAAACAAATTTTGATTTTCTATTTAATCTTTAGATCTCAGTTACAATTCGTGTATTGAATAAGTACTATGAAATGTCTTAGTCTTATTAACCAAATGCGATAATTAAATCAAGAAGTAAATTTATGTGTGTTTTTAACATTTTTAAAGTAATACTGGCAGAGGTGTTGAGGAAGTAACTGCTAAAAGTTATTCTAGCTCAGAAATGTTAGGAATCTTTAAAAGGCTCTTTTAACACCATTGTTATAAATAAGCTTGTCAATATGGCTGTTTTGTTATATTAGTTAACTATTGTTGAGAGACAAGATTATCCTAAAATACAGTGCTCAATACATGTTTATTATCTTGCATACTTTCTGAGGATCAGGAATCCAGGAACAGCTTTGCTGGGTGCTGCTGGCTCAGATTCTCTTAAAAGGTTGCAGTCAGGCTGTTGGCAGGAGCTGTAGTCATCTCAGCGCCTGGTCCAACTGTGCCTGAAGAAGCCACTTCTAAACTCCCTGTGTGATTGTTAGAGGCCTCTCCGTTCCTCTCCACTTGGGCCTCCCTAGGCTGCCTGTGTGTCCTAATGATGTGGCTGCTGGTTTCCTTCAGAACAAGTGATGACAGAGGGAGAGAGACTGTGATAGAAGTTGAAAATTTTTACAGCCTGCTTTCAGAGGTGATACACCATCATTTTTGCCCTATGCTTTTGGTCACACAGACTAACCCTGTGTGATACACTGTGAGAGGGTGTTCCGTAAGGCTGTGAGTGCTGGAGGCAGGGTCCATCTCGGAGGCTAGCTACCACAGTGACTTGAGCAGTGTTAAAACTTTTAAACCTCTGATTTAGGACTTAGAGACTTCTAGAATAGTTTTACATAGAGTATACCAAAGGGGTAGTAGTGTGCAGGATTTTAAAGTAGTCTGTATTTGAAAGAAATAATACAGATCTGCTATTTTAGAGAAGCAGTGTTGTAGAGTGTGAGCATGGGCCGGGAAGCTGGACTGCTTTGGGCAAGTTACTTAAATTTTCTTTACCTAATAGTAATAGTACTCTTAAGTCCTCTTGGGATGTGCTGGTCAAATGCATAGTTGGTACTCAAATGTTATTATTTTTATTGTTAAAAGAACTTGAGAATACAAGTGAACTCAGCTGCTTCTGTATCTGGAATATCCAGTAGAATGTTGAAAGTTGAGTTTGGAGAGATGGGTGGGACAATGTGCTCTGGGAAAGATGAGCCTTCACCTCTGATGGCTATGCAGAGTTGATTAGTATTTGTGCTGTTGCTAACCCTTAGCAATTAGTGTTTATTTTAAACTACTTTCTTTAAAAAAGAGTGGTTAGCTTTTGTAGCACTTTGTCCGTTTTTGCTTTTTGCTTCTGTGATAACACCTGCGTTTATGCTTCAGACTCAGCAGTACATGGCACACAGGTGTTCTTTTCTTTTCTCTTCTTAAACTTTTATGTAATAGTCCTAATTTGAAAGGGAAGTAATGGTGGTATTGCTTTTTAAAAACAGAAAAGAAAAAAAAAGAATGAATAGGGTTGTAGTGGAGGGGAACTAAAAAGTGCTTGATAAATTATGTAAGGAAACATTTGGCTTTGGTCAGAATTTAGTTGTTAGCCAGCTGCAAGCAGACCCATCTGGCACACTTTTTCATTATTCTTCTGAAATATTCATGGACTCCAACAGCCCCTGCCTTGTTTCCATTAGATCCTCACATATTCTCATCTTCCGGTTGCCAATCTGGAGTTGCAGTGAGTTACCCTTGTTTTGTTTCCTTATTGCTGTGGATGTAATCGATAAAGAGTAGACACTCAAAGAAAAGTTTGCATATACTCAAATCTCTTAAAAAATAAACTGTGGGACAAATGAAATAAGGTAGGATTGAGAACAGACTGACTAAAGTAATCACTACTGTTTATTGTGCTTAAACATCTCTGAATTATGAATCTCTTCTGATTATTAAGCAGTGGCTTTCATTTTTATTAAAGAAATTTTATTTTGATTTAGAGAGCATGTGATTAGTAAACT
The DNA here is from genome assembly GCF_030435805.1 of Mustela lutreola. Lineage (NCBI taxonomy): Eukaryota > Metazoa > Chordata > Mammalia > Carnivora > Mustelidae > Mustela > Mustela lutreola. The sequence continues at coordinate 87,073,558 of NC_081297.1, read as the reverse complement.
TAAATTTTTTATTTATAAAAGACATTTGTATGTTTCTTATTAATATTCTGGAGATCTCTTGGAATCATATAGGATGCAGATCATGGGAGATCATAAATAATCCTTTTATATTTTAAAATTTAACTTGTTTTACTTCAGATCATTTATAATAAGAATTATTATTGAGCATTCAAAAGTTCTGAAAATTGGTCTTATAAATCCCTCTCAAAGCTCATGAGACTGCTTTTTTACTCAATAGTAACTTGAGAGTTACCTGGTTATTTCTGCTTCTTTTTTTAAGAAAAAACTTTGCCACTATTTAAGAATGTCTTCAGTGTACAAATGTGATTTTTTTGCCGTTAGCTCCCTGTTTTACATGGGAAGAAAGCCCTCTTCTTTTTTTTTTTCTTTAAAGGAGATTTGGCAGTTTGTGTTCATACCATCTGCTGAGATTTTACCTAGTTTATTTTACCTAGTTTATTAAGATTTTAAAAACAGAGTGGGGTCAGTCTTTTCATTTTTGTAGGTTAACATTGTGACAGCAGTGTTGAAAAATAGGGGCTGTTTGTGTCAAATTTGTACAGCATGGATTTTAATGTTTAAATCTACTCTTACTTCGGTTTCTCTTCTTTTAGTTTTGGCACTTTTGTCTGCTCTTGCTTTGCAAGATGAAGAAACATAATGTCTTTATTGGGGTCAGTGCTTCCCAGAAACCTGGCTGACTTTAATGGTCAATAGGACCCATTTGCCACCTTTTAAACAAAAGGATGTGAAGGCCTTGCCGGCTGCCCATCTGTCTTGGGAAGCTTTGTGCAGCCAGTGTGCAAAAAGTAGTTTTACTTGGCAGAAGGAAGCCTTTTCTACATAAGTACATAGAATTCATAAGAAACCGTTTTTGGTATATACTTAAAAGTGTATTTAGTTTTGTGCTATATTACAAATCATCTGATTTTTGTCCCCATGTTTAGAAAGAGACAAGTTGGACAGAATTAGAATTCTTACCATTGAAGTAATTGAAGCTATTATGCAGCAGTTTTTGAGTAGAAAGAAGCTGAAAATTAGTTGCTTGTATCACCTATTATTTAATTTATCTTATTTTTCTTGTAAAACTATCATTTCCCAGATCATATACAACTACAAGCCATTTATTTACGAAAAGTTAAATTTGTTTTGGGGTGCCTGGGTGGCTCAGTCAGTTAAGCATCTGCCTTCAGCTCAGGTCATGATCTCAGGGTCCTGGGATCAAGCCTCGAATCTGGCTCCCTTGCTCGGTGGAGAAGCTGCTTCCCTTCTCCGGCTCTCCCTGCTTGTACTCTCTCTTTCAAGTAAATAAATAAAATCTTAAAAAAAATAATAATATTAAATGTGTTCTTTGAGGAGTAATTCTGTAGTATAAAATGTGTTTACTCTTTACCCGTGAGTACTTAATTTGCTTTTTTTGTCAGGTAAACTTTGGGCACTAATGAGGTAGAGCTGGTTAGGTTTATTAATATTATTTCTAAGCATATCTTTCTGCCCTCTAGACTTGAAGCTACTTGAGAGAAACAGGTTAGCATGGTAGTTAAGAGTATGGGTTCTAGAGTTTAAAGGACCTGAGATTGAATCCCTGTTCAGCTACTTGCTTGTTTTGCCTCTTAAACTTTCTAGACTTGGGGCACCTGGGTGGCTCAGTGGGTTAAGCCTCTGCTCTTGGCTCAGGTCATGATCTCAGGGTCCTGAGATCCAGCCCTGCATGGGCTCTCTACTCAGCAGGGAGTCTGTTCCCCTCTCCCCCTCTGCCTGCCTCTCTGCCTGCTTGTGATCTCTCTCTCTGTAAAATAAATAAATAAAATCTTAAAAAAAAATTTTTTTTTCTAGACCTTGTAGTTTATTATTTCTAAAACAGGAATGTATTTAACTCAAAAAGTTGGTGGGTTGATTAGTAAGGTAGTGCACTGTGTGTGGGATACACAGGAAATAATATAACCTATTATTCATCTTTATAACCTCTTAACATCTAGTACAATGCCATGCACATAGTAGGGGTGTTCACTACACGTTTGTTGAAATGGAAAACTTCCAGAATATGTAGCCAACATAAAAATATTTGATAAATTTATTGAAAAGGGAAAAAATGCTGTTTGGTATTTATTTATACCTCATTTCCACTGTACTCACTGGACTTGATGCCGCATCACCTCCTATCAGGCCTAACATTTAGGTGCTCAGTATGTGTTTGAATAAATTATTGACTTTGCATTTCCCCATTGAAATGCATTTTTTTCTGTCACTTGATTTTAAGCTAAGCTGGAGTTTCAGGTATGTTTTTTGAAAACCAAAACTATGAATTCAGGAAGTTAGATGCTGGCTAATCAGATTTAAATGATGAAATTCTTTTTTTTTTTTTCATTTTCCTTTCCTTTTTTTTTTTTTTTTTAAAGAAGTAAGTCTCTTAGGGACAAGTTGTTATGGTTATATGAAGCAGAAAATATTATTTATTTGCATATGCCTGGAATTGGAGTATATTTTCTTGTTGTATCTATATCCCATGTGTGGGTAAGGAAATGCTTTGCTGTGCTTAATTGTGTTTTGTTTATTCCCCATGACGCGATTAACATTAGTGTGTAGCAGCTGTATATTTATGACTCAGATAGGGCCTCTGAATATATACGGATTCTTTTTTGGTAACTGACCTTTTTTCTTCATCCTTTGTATGTGGAGTTATCTTTTCAAATCCCTAAACATGAGTGCAAACTTGACAAAAGGCTCTGGCTAATCCCTTACTCCATTTTCTCATGCAAATACTTTTGTAATTCTAGTATTTTTTTCTGTAGTCTTTGCTAGGTGAGAGGAGTTCACTAAGGCTAAGTCATCCCCAACATATGCACTTTTTTTGTTGATGGGAGGGAACTGGTTGCAACTGCATGGACAGGGTAAGCCTCTCTGAGAAGTGATCTTTGAACAAATACTTGAGGGAAGTAAGGAAGTTAGCCCAGTAGATATTTGAGATAAATCCCTTTCAGGCTGAGGTAACAGGAAGAGCAGAGACCTTCAAAGGGGCCATGATGATTGTCTGGTGACTTCAGGAATCTTTAGGAGGCTGGGAGAATGAATAAGAGAGAGAATAATAGGGCAGAAGGGTTGCAGGAGTCCAGAAAGGCCTTGTATTACTGAAAGGGCATTGGTTTTTAACTCTAAGGAAGATCTGGAGCCATTACAGGATTTGAATACAGTAGAGACCCCTGACTTAGTTTTTAAAAGATAAATCTGACAGTTGTATAAAGACTAAATTTAGGGGTATAGGGAGATGTGTTAGGAAGCTTGCAGTAATGTAGATAAGATATTATGGCAGCTCAGAACAGATGGTGGGATATGATCAGTTTCTGGATATATTTGGAAGATTAAAGCAATAGGATTTCATTACCAAGTGGTGGGGTATGAGAGAAAGGGAGCAATCAAGGGCAGCTCCAAAGATTTTGACTTGACCAACTTGAGAAACGGAGCTGCCATCAGCTTAAATGGGGAAGACTGTGCGTTGCTCGGGTTAGAAAAGGAAGGGGTAGTACAAATTAGGGATTCCGTTTTAAACATGCTGAATTTGAGATGCCTGTTAGATATCTTGGTCAAGTATGCAGTAAGATATGTAAGTTTGGAGTTAGAAAAGACCGAGCTAAAATTCTAAATTACCCATGTATATAAATCCTTGAGATTAGATAAGATCACAAAGGGAGACACTTTAGATGCCAAAGACAGTTCTTGGGCAATCTAATATTAAGACTGTATTAGTAAGCACACTTAAAGCATTTAGGCACAAAATTAAGAGTATTTTTTAATGGATAGTAAAGAAGATGGCAACAGCCCTCGGAGTATCTTTTTTTCTTCCCCCTTCTCCCTCTCTTACAAGTTTCTTTTTTCTTTTTTCTTTTTTTTTTTTTTTAAAGATTTTGGTTATTTATTTGACAGACAGAGAATCACACGCAGGCAGAGAGGCAGGCAAAGAGAGAGAGCAGGGGAAGCAGGTTCCCTGCTGAGCAGAGAGCCCGATGCAGGACTCGATCCCAGGACCCTGAGATCATGACTTGAGCCACCCAGGGGCCCCTCTTACAAATTTCTTAAATTTTTATTTAATAGTAAGCTCAAAGTCACAGTAAACACACAGCCGACTCTTTCTGATAGATTAACATTGTTTGATTTTGTTCCTTTCACTCTTGATATTCTTAAATTTTTAAAATTAAGCCTCAAGTATTTAATTGCTAACCAGATATAAATAAATGCTGTCAGATTCTTATATTTCCATTACACTTTCATTAAGCTGGACAATGAAACAAAATACAGGCAGAGTATCCTTACTGCTAATAATATATTCATCTATAAATTCTGAAAATGTCCAGCTATTGGACATAGTAGGTTTAAATTTTTTTCCTTGTTTTTACTTCTTGTCAGATAATTCCAAAATATTTGTGTTTTGGCAACTTTATGTGCTAAGCAGTACATCATAATGAATGATAGAAGGTAGCTGATCTAGCTGATGGAAAGTTCTTGCTGATACTTTCAATTAGATTAATGGAGCAGATTCTGAACTATAATATTGCTTAGGAGAACGTGTCCTCCTTCTCTCTTCTTGCATTATGTGTTCCCTGTTCTTAAGCTTGTCTTTGAATTTGAGTTAAGGAAAAGTACCTTAATGGAGAGTAGCTTGATTTGCCATTTCCTCTACTAATGGAAAGGTTCAAGTAAAATAGGCTGGAGACTGATTATTTTCAATTTCCTTGGTAATAAGGATTATCTGTCAATACTAGGAAGGCAGAAAGTTTGCTTTTTGTTTTTCACCTGTGATTAAAATGTTTGTTCCAAATGATGTATGTACCATTGAATTAAAGTGTGTTTGGTGATTGATATTGGAAGGGACAAGTTTATACGTTTTTTCCCCCCTCCATATAAATAATGCTTAAACAATGCTGAATAAGTGGCAGTCAAAAAACTTTTTTTTTTTTGAAAGGTGGGATTTCTTACCCCTCTCTTTATTTTATTATTATTTTTTTTAACCAAAGAGTTTCCTGTTTATTTTTTTTTTCATTTTTTAAAAATTTTTTAATTTTTTATAAACATATATTTTTATTCCCAGGGGTACAGGTCTGTGAATCGTGGCAGTCAAAAAACTTTTAAATCAGGCCTAGTGAGGGATGAAATAGTGTTAGTTGCATTTGTTAATAAAAATCAGTATCAGACTATATTCATGAGGTTTCTAGTTTGAAGAACCATGGAGTTTCAAATACTAAAGTAAACTTTCAGTTGCTAAATGAACACATAATCAATTCTTATTCAGTAGATTGATTTGTGTCTAGGTTTTGCTCTGTAATTAAGCCAGTCCTTTTTAAGAGGGAAGTAAATGGGAGTTGATTTAGAGCATTGTGCAAAATTTGTTTTTATCCTCAGTTGGGTATTTTTCTTGTTTTGTTCATGGAGTATGGGTTCAGAGAACTGTTAATACAATACCCAGTTTTATTTACAGGGTCAAAATAAACCTTGCAAATAAAAATTTGTGACCCCTGGGTACTAAAAGACTAGGAGTCAAGTTATTTGGATCTTACATCTAAATTTTAGGAGTTAAAAGAAAAAACTTTTAGACCCAGGAGGTCTACAAGTTTTCATAGATCAAAGAACTGTGGTTCACTTTTTTGCCATTCTTTTGGTTTCACTGGAATAATCTTTGATGGGAGAACTGAGAACTCACGTCAGTGTGAAGTGTCACCAGTGCAATTGCCGTTTCCTCCCAGACCCAGAAAAAGAAAAAAGAGGAGCAGTAAAGCTCTGATCTGTATTGGTACATCACAAAGAAGGAAATGTAGAATTTCTCTATGAGGAATTACTGAGAACAGTAAAACTCTGTGGTGTGTGATGTACTTCCATGTTACTTAACACAGGGCTCACTGAGAACAGTTAGAGCTAAGTGATCATGATAGTGAGCTCCTAAGACTAGAGTCTGTGGTTGGTTTTGGGGTTGGTAGACTTAAGAGCAGCTTTTCCTTGCACTGTTCTTGATGTGGCAAAAGTTGTGAGCATCTCTGGTTTTAACAGGTTGCAGGTTGTTCCCACCCTTTCATCTTTTTCTTATTTCTGCCTTTTCCCTACTCCAAAAAACCTGAAGTGGTAGTAGTCAGGTGGGTAATGTTTTTGCTTTTGTTTATTTCCATTGCTAAACTTCCTTAGGACCCCAAGCCTTGAATGTGTACATCTACTTTCAGTTTTTTTTTTCTTTAAAGAATATAATTTTAATTTGAAGACTGATTGTAAATATACACCATTTTGTAGAAAATTCAAGCTATCTATGACATTATATGGAAAGTAAGAATGAGTGGCAACCCAGCTATCTCTATGGAGAGTTAACTGCTGGTATGTTTCAGTGAACATCGTAGTTCTACCTACTCTATACATGAAAATACATTTATTTAATATGTAATAGTAATATATAATACATGATTTAAGTATTTTTATTTAATATATTTTAATAATATTTAATAATGATATAATTTCACAGTACACAAACACTGTCTTAACTCCTTACCTTTTAAAATTCAGTGATATGTTTTGGAGGTGATGCCATTTTATTTTATTTTTATTTTTAAAAACTTATTTATTATTTTAGAGAGAGTATGCAGTGTGTGTGGGGGTGTTGGCAGAGGGGAAAGAAGGGAAGGGAGAGTCTCCAGCAGACTCCCTGCCAAGCATGGGGCTGGATTTCATCCCCACGTCATAAACTGAGCCAAAGTCAAGTTTTGGACACTTACCCGACTAAGCCACCCAGAGGCAAGAAGATGATTCCATTTCAGATCTACTTTATCCTTTTTTTTTTTTTTTTTAAGGATTTTATTTATTTATTTGACAGAGAAAGGGATCATAAGTAGGCAGAGCAGCAGACAGAGAGAGAGAGGGAGGGAGAAGCAGGCTCCCTGCTGAGCAGAGAGCCGGATGCGGGGCTCAATCTTAGTCCCTGAGATCATGACCCAAGCTGAAGGCAGAGGCTTAATGCACTGAGCCACCCAGGCACCCCTACATTATCCTTTTAATGGTAAAACACCATATACTTTATAATGCACTTTTATTTACATATTACATTCCTGTAGGTTCTTAGCTTGTTTCACAATTCTTAAAAAAGATTTATTTATTTGTGAGAGAGCGAGTGAGAGAGAGTGCGAGCACGAGCAGGGGGAGGGGCAGAGAGAGCAGAAGGCTCCCCACTGAACAGGGAGCCTGATGGGGGGCTCAGGGATTGATCACCCAGTACCTCCAGGATCATGACCTGAGCTAAAGGCAGACGCTTAATTGGATGAATCACGCAGGCACCCCTCACTTTTTTTTTTAAATATACTCAGTATTGCACACACCCTCCAGTAGGAAGATCTTTGCACACAGTTTTAATTATTTCTTTAGGTCACATTTCTGAGGGAAACTACTGAGTCAAGTGGCATGCATAATTTATTTTTTTAATGCATATTACCAAACTGTGCTCTGTAAAGGCTGTATCAATTGACTCTTCTTCCAGTATTTTTGAAGGAATAGTACTGGTTTTGACCATTTTTTAACCCTGCAGTGTGTATTGTTAAGAAAACACACCCCACCGAAAGATTCAGGAGCTCCTTATTTTATAAACAATAGGCATTTTAATATTGTTCTACAGAAACCTCTGGAATTCCTAAATGTCATAAAATTCTCTTCTGAAAATTAGTAATGCCTCTTATGAAAGCCTGTATGGCTTTTAAATAATACATAGGTACCATAATTAATATCTGCTTTTAAAATAATTTTAATCTGAGAATTTATTCACAATCTTCCTTGATAAAATCATAACTTCTTAGCATCAAAAAAAAAAAAAGGCAGTGCCTTTTCAGTGTAACAAGATGACTTGGTTATCATTGCTGTGGGGGTAGGTGGTAACATGTTAATGCATTTCTGAATTTTCCTACTGAAGCCACATTTAGAAAATGAGCCTGGGTTTCAGTATTGTGTTTATTGATCATATGCTAAAAGACCCAAGGCTTCAGCTACACTTGATAATATATTCTCTGCATAAGGAAACTATAGTGTACTGACCTTTGAAAAAATACATAGCCATTAATTAATTAAATTTGTCTTTTTGAAGGTACTCTTACTGAAAAGATCTGTCCTTTTATCCAAAGAAGGAAGAAGTTTGATTAATTTACAGATTCTGCTCCTGTATATAATACAGTATTTGGGAAAATGTCAGGTTCTCATGAATTTTAAAAAATATATGGGAAATTCACTTGTTAATTGAATTCATTTCCAGAAAGATGTGGTGGGAATCAGGTTTGTTTAATGGCAATGTGTTACATAAGGAAAAAAACCAAACACACACCTGGTGTCAGAATCAGATATTCAGCTCTTGTTGGGAGAGTCACTTATCCTCTCTAGGCCTCTGTTTTCTCAAATGAGTCCAGTAGATTCAGCTGCCCTTCAAAAAGTTTAATGAGCATGCCACTCTCCCTAAAAATCTTGTTAAAATGCAGAGTCTGGTTAAGTTGGTCTGGGCCCGAGGTCCTGCATACCTAAGAATCTCATGGGTATGCCAGTCCTATTGGCTCGAGTATCACAATTTGAAGAGCAAGAAATTATATGATTTCTAGGTTTCCTTCTAGTTCTAAAGTCTGTTTCTAAGTTAAGCTATTGTAGACATTAAGTTTAGTATCTTAACATTTTAGATATTTTTAATATGGTCAGGTTTAAGTGAAGACAAATTTTACAACTTTTAAGTTTGCTAGGAAGAATTTTTTTCTGGTCACCTCCAAGACTTGTTTTAAAATGCTTCAGCACTCACTTCTCCCCTTAAGTTGGGAGAGGAATAGATAAAACAAAAATAACAAAATAATAATATTGTTGAAGCTGGGTGACAAGTACATGGGGTTTCATTATACTTTTCCTTATTCTCTGTCCCTCGGTATGTTTGACAATGTATTTAATGAAAAAGAAAAAGTAAAATACAAAAAAAAATGTGAATCTACCAGGATTATAGAGTGAGGTATGTATATACATATACACGTATATACATACACACCCATGTGTATGTGTAGCTTCAGGCACCCAGTACTGTCTTGTGTAACAGGAAGCAACATGGCAATGACCCAAGAGAAACTCTTTGAAGCAAAAAAATATAATGGCTAATGAAGCACATTTGCTGCAAACAGAGAAAGTCAGAGCTACTCTTCTCCATGTGCGTGTCTTAGGCTGTTTTGTTTCTGTTAAACATTGCAAATGTGTCTATGCCAACTAAATTTGAATCTGTTACGGTGATATTTTTGGAAATTCACTTTGAAAACTGTAAACTCAACATAGATTTTGGTTGCCGTTGTTGAATATCAATCAGATATTTCTGTATTTTTATAGGACGGAGATCCTTAAAATAGGATTCAGGAAGTGCACATTAAGCAAATGTTTTCAGCTATTCAGAGGGTCTCTCAGACGTAGGGTTATAATGTTGCTTTTAAATCCAGAATAAGTTTACACTCTGCCATAAAATGTTGATTACTACTAAATAGGTATTTTTCAGGGAGGAGTTGAAAACAAGTAAAACGGAGACAGAATGTAAGTTGAGCTAATTTTTAAAGATTTAGGGAAATGATGAGAAAATGGTTATATAGAATGACACCTCTTTAGAAATAACATTTTGATATGAGATAAACAGGTATTTAATATAAAGCTAACTTGGTTAATTATTATAGGTCACATATACATTTTATGATTTGAAATTAATATTTAAAAAACATGAATTATGCAGGCTATTAAAGAGAACTAGAAAATAAAGTAAATATTTTAGAAATGTAAACCCCAGCTATAACCATTGTTAATGTTCTACTGTATTTCCTTTCATTTTCTAATGTGATCTTTTGTAATTTTTCTTCTACCTTATATATCCTTTTACCATATTTTTTCATTGAACATTATAAAATATGCACTTTTCATTATTCATTCTTCTGTAAACATTACATGAGTGAATAATTTATCTGTCGAGTCTGGGTGAAGACCTTCATGGTCCCCAAGTGGGAAGTCTAGAAATATCTTTCTACTTTGATTTATTTTAGGCTAGTACAGGTTGTCTATTATGGTGAGTAGAATGAACATAGAAAGTCATTTTCTGCTGAAGAGATCAAGGCAGTTGCATGGTCCACCTGATAGGTGAGTGACTTTTGAACTGAATAAGATGCTTCTGTGCGTCCTGAAAAAGAGTATAGTCCCTGGTTGAACAGAGCCACAATAGGACCTTTAGTACAGACCTGTGATAGCTCTGATGCTGGGATTCAGGACTTCAAAGACTCTTAAGAAAATCATACTTCTGAATCAAACCCCAAAGTGAACCTTCTGGAATAATTGGGAATTTATACTGGTAATTCTTATCAGTTCAGGGAATTTCTCAGCAAAAATCAGGTTGCCATTGGCCTTCAGGACAAAACAAAGCAAATATATTCATACATACACATGTGGATTAAGTGAGCTAATACAAATAAGGTGCTAAGAACAGTTCTTACCACTTTATAAGAATATAAATGTTTGGTATTGTATATAGAACTGAAGAGACTTTAAGCCAGCTTTTATGTATAATGTTAAATGTATCAGGAGCTTTTTGATTCAGGAAAGTGTGAATTTCTTTCAATACTGAATAAACTGAACCAGTTTGAAAGTAATGATTAAACTTGTTTCTGCCTCTCCTTCCCTTTCACGTTTTACGCATTTAACCAAGGACCTTTCTCAGTTTTATCCACATCTCTAATTTAAAGGCCTTTTTTCAGATACCTGGAGTAAAATAGCAGATGAATGGTGACTAATTATAAGAAGCAGGAAAAACTAGTTAATAACCTCATTGGTAACAGACAGTAACAATTTGAATTTAAGGCCATAGGTTTGTGTTCCTCTAAAGTTTAAAGCTTTCAGAAATATAAATGTGCTGCTTCTTTTAAGGAAATTCTTTGGAGCATGTTCTCAGAGAATTTTCATCATGTTTGAATGTAGGTTGAATTTGACAAATTTCTATTCTTATATCATCAGTGTAATTGCTTCTGTTTTTGATTGATTGATTGATTTTAAATATTTATTTGTGTGTGAGAGAGAGGTAGAGACAGGGAGCATAAGCAGAGGGAGTGGCAGGCACAGGGAGAAGCAGGCTCCCTATTGAGCTAGCCTGAAGTAGGACTTGATTCCAGGACCCTGGGATCATGACCTGAGCCGAAGGCAGAGGCTTTAACTGGTTGAGCCACCCAGGCATCCCTCTAAGTTTATTTTTTGGTGGATCAAGTCGCACTGTCCTCTGCTTATCTTAAATTGGCACTGCTCAAATTTCAAGGATATTCTTTATTTTGTAAATGTCAGAAAGTGTTTTAGTAGTTCATTGGATTGATTCATTCAACCCTAAATAAAGAATTATTGAGAGTCTGCTTCATTGCAAGTGTTCTAAGCCCCCAAAGGGAGGAGGGGTAAATCAGTGAAAATAGACAAGGTCCTTCGTTTCCATGGAGCTTCTTTTTGAGTGGGAATGATTTTGTACCAATGAAAAACTCTTCTTAGAGTCTGTCTTTATCCCAGCATTTCAGGGTTTGGTAGACAAATCCAGGTCTGCTTTGTTCATGCTGTGGCTAATTTTGTTTAACCTGGGTCCCAGCTCCTTTCAGCTTCCACCTTTTCAGACTCAAGTTTTAATCTTTAACCACCCTTTACACAGCAGCATCCTGAAATCCCTTTTAGCATCCTTGTTTCTTTTTTGGGGACTGTTGCAGCCCAGGTCCTTTTTTTCTACTGTAATTGGTACCAATTAATCAAAAAGTCTGATAAACTATAAAGAAAAGTTGCATGCGTATTTTAAACCTTTTCTCTTAAAACCTGCGTATGTATGTTTCATCAATCTGTTTTAGGACCAAGGCTTTTCCTTTGAAAAAGGATCTTCTGACTATATTTTTTTGGTGATGTTTCTTTTTTTTTTTTTTTTTAAAGATTTTATTTATTTATTTGTTAGAGAGAGAGAGAGCAGGAGCGTAGGCAGACAGAGTGGTAGGCAGAGGCAGAGGGAGAAGCAGGCTCCCCGCCGAGCAAGGAGCCTGATGTGGGACTCGATCCCAGGACGCTGGGATCATGACCTGAGCCGAAGGCAGCTGCCCAACCAACTGAGCCACCCAGGCGTCCCGGTGATGTTTCTTATATAAACCCCACATATAATGAATCATGGATGATTCTTTGTTTCTTTAAAGTGGAATGAGGATTTAAAGCCATTTCAAAGAAATCTGAGTGCAAAATCCTTCTAAAGTTTTATGATTTTCTGCCCTAATCTTTGGTCTTCCTAACCTAATTAGACAGCAGTTTTGTGTTTAGCAACTTGGCTAAATGTCTATTCAGCATCAGAATCTTACTTCATAGGTTTGCAAATAATCAAATTTTGAATTCACTATCATGTTATATCTATATAAAGAGTTTGGAAATGGGTGTGGTGAGCAAATTCAAGGAGAGGAAGCACAATTGCTACTGGCCATGAGCATTTTTGGTCTACTGGGGAAACAACCAGTACAGTCCAGGTTATTAGTTAGGAAAGCTTCTACAGTATATTACATACTCTTCCACTTTGTTCTCCTAGCCCTCTGTAGATACCCCTTATAATGCTTATCTCACTGCTCTATAACTTTCTACTTGTCTTCCTTATGGGATATCATATTCTTTGAAGGCAGGAGTATACTCTTGTTATTCATAGTTCCTAGTTCCTACTTGGCATATAATTATATACTTGTTTTTTAAAAAAGATTTTATCTATTTAGGAGAGAGTTGTGTGTATGGAGAGTTGTGTGTATGAGCAGGGGGATGGCAGGGGGAGAAGCAGACTCCCTGCTGACCAGAGAGCCTGATGCAGAACTCAATCCCAAGATCCCAGGATTATGTGAGCTGAAGGCAGATGCTTTAAACTGCCTGAGTCACCCAGGCACTCCTGTGTATTCATTTAAAAAAAAAATGAATTGACTATACACTCAGTATAACTCAACAAAATGACTATAAAAATAAGTTTAATGTGACTTCTCAGTTGCTTATTATATTATTAATGTTTAGAATAATTCCTCATACTGTGTTAATAGTAGATTTCAAGATACACATTGATTAACTGGAGCATATACCCTAAAATGTTAATTTTATGACATTAGGACTATGTGTTAGTCATTGCCATATCTCTAGTACCTACAATATGGAATATTAATGCCTATCAGACAATATGTGCTCAGTGCATTTAAAAAAAATTATGGAATCCACAGGTAGTAGAGAATAGGATGGAGAAGGTTCTTTACTGTTTGTTCAGAAATGGTAAAATGAGTACAGAGTGTGCTTCGTTAGAAGAGGAAATAAATGAATCAGTCAGTTTTGAAAATTGAGTCCTGGTCATATAGAAGAAAATGTAGACCTCAGTAGGTCTGGAGAGCCAAACTGGGACTAGAGAATTATAGGAAAGTTATAGAACAGTAGATTGCATCTTAAATTTTTTTTTCTGATTTATTAAGACTTTTAAAAAAAAATAGGATATATTACTTCATGAGTTCATTTGAACAGAAGTTTAATGACTTACATCAGGGATATAAAAAAAAAGTTTTGTATGAGATGTCAGATTGGTCTAGATAACTCTAAGTTCATCTTTTAGGCTCTGTGAACAGTAATCTCTTGCTTCAGTCTTCTGTTAATGTTAATATTCTTTATGAGAATATTATATTTGTCACATAAGTTATATAGGTCTTATAGCATTAAGAAGAAATAATGATTCCTTATCTACATTTAATTTTTCTTTTTTTTAATTTAAAAAACTTTTTAAAGATTTTATTTATTCATTCGTTAGAGGGAGAGAGAGCAGAAGCAGGGTCAACAGCAGGCAGAGAGAGAATCAGGCTCCCAGCTGAGCAAGGAGCCCAATGTGGAACTTGATCCCAGGACCCTGAGATTATAATTTAAGCCAAAGGGAGATGTTTAACCAACTGAGCCACTCAGGCATCCCATCTGTTTAGTTTTTTTTGGTGGAAAGCAGATACAGCAGATATTATATAATATTACAGAACAAAATAATTTTTAATGGCATTCTTATGGTTCAGAAGTCTTGATGTACTGGCATTTGATGGATTAGATAGATTTTGAAAAATCTCAATAGTCTGCTTCATTTGTTAGTTGTACAGACGACTGTGTATATTAATCTGGCATCAGATTGCTGATAGTACAGTAACATTTGTTGAATTTGCTGAGTGTAGTAGTCATTATATTCCTGCAAATTATATATAATGAATCTGAATGTTATAATGAATAAGTTCTATAATAAGTCTCCTCTATTACTAGGATATAGTACTGTAGAATTCTGGATCTTTATATCTTTGCTGCCTCCTATCTCTCATAGCACATTGCATGTCTTATTCATATAAGCATCCTATTCATATAAGCTATTCAGTAGCTTCAAAGGTGGAAAAATCTCTTGAGTCTTTAAAAAAAAACAGTCACCTTTATGAGGAATTATTTTTTGTTACACAAAAAGTTGATAAAGCAAAAGTGTTTGGTTCAAATATCGAGGTTATTAAATTACCTTGTTAATTTACTGTTGTTATATGAACAAAGCTTAGTTAATGATTTTTTTTTTTTTTTTTTTTTTTTTTTGAGAGAGAGAGAGAGAGAGTGTGTGCATGCATGCAGGGTGGGGAGGGAAGAGCACCGGGAGATGGGGAGAGAGAATCTTAAGCAAGTTCCATGCCCGTTGTAGAGCCCTCATGAGGCTGGAACTCAGGTCCCTGAGATCATGGCCTTAGCTGAAATGAAGAGTTGGTTGCTTAATAGACTGAACCCTCCAGGTGCCCCCACCCTAAACTTTAATGATACATAACTAGAAAAATAATTTTCCTTTTTGCATAACTGCCAAAAAACTTACTTGGTTATGTGCTTCCTTTGCTTTCTTCAGATCAGCTTTTTCCAGTTTTGCCATGTTAACATTTGCGGGACATTTCTTTTTGAATAGTGCCCATTCCCTTCATATCTACAATATTATCATTCTTGTAGACTCGTGTGTATGTCACCAAAAGAACAATTCTGTGTTTTCTAAAAGGACTAGAGGACATACAGCTGGTACCTTTCCTGTTTCCCTTTGTGTTGATTATTTTGACTTGGATGGGGCTTCTAGCCGATAGGATCATGCATTAGTTCTTAAATGTCATAGGGAATCTTTTTTCTGGTTTCTTCCACTCAACAAAATGTCACTAAGATTCATCCATATTATTGCATGCACTAGTAGCTTATCCTTTTCATTACTGACTTGTGTTACACTGAATGAATATATTACAATTGGTATATCTGTTTGCTTGTTGGTGGGCATTTGAGTTCGCTTTCTAGTTCTTTTGCATTATGAGTGAAGTTGCCGTTTTGTACACAGCGTCTTGTGGGTATATGTTTTCCTAGTAGAACTGTAGGCAAATAGATAGGGCATATGTTTAATTTTATAAGATAAATTGCCCAGCAGTTTCTTTTTTAAAGATTTTATTTATTTATTTGAGAGAGAGAGTGTGAAAGAGAGAATGAGCATGAGAAGTGGGAGGGTCAGAGGGAGAAGCAGACTCCCTGCCGAGCAGGGAGCCCAAGATGGGTGGGACTCAATCCCGGAACTCCAGGATCATGACCTGAGCCGAAGGCAGTCACTTAACCAACTGAGCCACGCAGCTTGCCCAGCAGTTTTCTAACATTGTTTTACCTTTTCTTTTTCTTTTTTTTTTTTTTTTTTAGATTTTATCTATTTATTTGACAGACAGAGATCACAAGTAGGCAGAGAGGCAGGCAGAGAGAGATAGGGGGAAGCAGGTTCCCCACTGAGCAGAGAGCCTGATGCGGGGCTCAATCCCAGGACCCTGGGATCATGACCTGAGCCAAAGGCAGAGGCTTTAACCCACTGAGCCACCCAGGCGCCCCTGGTTTTACCATTTTTATTTTATTTAAAAAAAAATTTTTTTTTTAAATTTATAAGATTTTATTTATTTATTTGACAGAGAGCGAGATCACAAGTAGCCAGAGAGGCAGGCAGAGAGTGAGAGAGGAGGAAGCAGGATCCCAGAACCCTGGGATCATGACCTGAGCCGAAGGCAGAGGCTTTAACCCACTGAGCCACCCAGGCGCCCCTTATTTAAAAATTTTTAAAAAGTTTTTTTTCTGGGGCGCCTGGGTAGCTCAGTGGGTTAAGCCTCTGCCTTCAGCTCAGGTCATGATCCCAGGGTCCTGGGATTGAGCCCCGCATCAGGCTCTCTGCTCAGTGGGGAGCCTGCTTCCCCACCTCTCTCTCTCTGCCTGCCTCTTTGCCTACTTGTGATCTCTGTCTAATCAATAAAATCTTTAAAAAAATAATAAAATTTTAAAAATTAAAAATTTTTTCTAATTATTGTGGGAAATTTCTCAAGGGCTGGAATTTTTCTTGGCCATTTTTTGGTGACATTTTACCACAGGGGAATAGATGCTTAGAATTTACTAATAAATAATAATTTCATTTAAAATATGATAATTTATGTTATTCCTATGCTTACTGCTAAGTGTTCTTCCAGTTCTTTTTTTATTCCATGCATTTGTTTATCAGAGCTCACTGAGCTATTACAGATGTTAATTAGGATTCATTTCCTTTAATATGCTAGAAAGAATGTTATGATTCCACTTTACTGATGAACAAAATGAGCTTAATCACATCCTAAGAGCTAAGTATTCTGACATTATAATCTCTTCTCTCAGAGCAGCACATCACAGAATCACACAGATTCAAGATCTATTTCCGGACAACACTATAGAACCCAGTGTGTTGTGTATACACATTGAAGGAATTTGTGAAAGCTCTGGTAATCCTGTACTATTCTTTTCATCATACACTTTTTCATTTTTTTAAAAGTTGATATAAAAATTTGTATAGCATAAAGTTAGCCATTGATCATTTTAAAGTACATAATTTAGTGGCATGTAGTACATTTACAGTGTTGTACAATTCTTCATATACTTTTTAAAGGAAGAGTTTTGGGGCAGCTGACTGGCTCAGTTCGTAGAGCATGTGACTCTTGATCTCAGGGTCATGAGTTTCAGCCCCATGTTGGGTGTGCAATATACTTTAAAAAATAATAAAATAAAAGGCACCCAGGGGTGCCTGGGTGGCTCAGTGGGTTAAGCCTCTGCCTTCAGCTCAGGTCATGATCTCAGGGGCCTGGGACTGAGCCCTACATCAGGCTCGCTGACTGCCTCTCTGTCTACCTGTGATCTCTTTCTCTCTCTGTGTGTGTCAAATAAATAAATAAAAATCTTTAAAAAAAAAAAAAAAGCACCTGCCTGGCTCAGTCATTTGGGCATCTGATGGGATGATTTTAAGGTAGGTCATCATCTAGTGAGTCATGATCTCATGGGTCAATCTCCTGGGTGGTGGAATTGAGCCTCACATTGAGCTCTGCACTCAGCTAGGAGTCTACTTCTTCTCCCTCTCCTCCTCTTCCCCTTTCTCATCTGCACTTTCTCTTTCTCTCTCTCTCTCTCATAAATAAATAAATAAATAGATGTTATAATAATAAAATAAAGGAAGTTTATTTTCAGGGAAATAAAATTATGGCAAAACAATTTGCAACAACATGGATGGAACTAGAGTGTATTATGCTAAGTGAAGAATGTCAATCAGAGAAAGACAATTACCATATGACCTCTCTGATATGAGGAGTTTGAGAGGCAGGGTGGGGGATGTGGGGGGGTTGGGAGGAATAAAAAGAAACAAGATGTCTTTTTTTTTTTTTTAAGATTTTATTTATTAATTTGACTGACAGAGATCACAAGTAGGCAGAGAGGCAGGCAGAGAGAGAGGGGGAAGCAGGCTCCCTGCTGAGCAGAGAGCCCAATGGGGGGCCTGATCCCAGGACTCTGTGATCATTATCTGTGCTAAAGGCAGAGGCTTTAACCCACTGAACTACCCAGGCTCTTAATCTCAGGAAACTGAGGGTTGCTGGGGGGTGGGGCGGAGGAGGGGACTGGGTGGCTGAGTGATGGACATTGGGGAGGGTATGTGCTATGGTGAATGATGTGAATTGTATAAGACTAATGAATCACAGACCTGTACTTCTGAAACAAATAATACATTATGGCAAAACAGACTAATAAGGTGTCCAAACATCAACTCAAAAATAATGTTTCTTTGGTGGAATGAATGCTGTAAGAGATATGCCAACTTACACTGGGGCCACCACATTCCCACTTAAGTGCCAGTGTCTGGACAGGAACCAGGATGGCCTAAGCAATCAGCCCTCTTTCCTGGTGCCAGCCTTCTGAATTCTCCCAAATTGCAAGAATAGATCAGTTTTATCTTAACTTCCCTCTTCTTTTAGGGATGATAAGCATGCTCAGGGAATCCACCAAACTGGCCAGCTGTACCCTAATGCTTTGGGAGTTTCACAGAGACAGTCCAGACCTGGGAAAAGCCTTTTTTCTGGGAGTAGGGAATTCGTGCGTTCCTTAACTTCTCCTGTAGAATGACACGCAACTTGTCCTGAGGGCTAAAGCCATGTCTAGTCAACTGGAAGTTGTAGGGTGCCTATCCGCCCTGCTCCCTCCCTCCTAAAAATGGAGAAGTATTTAGTTATTTTTGTCATTGATGCTTTACTGGGATCAGGTAAGAAGTTATGAGAGATTTAAAGATTTTTTTTTTTTCAAACTTTGCTGTAGTCTTCCCACACCATCTTTCTTGACCTAAAAAGGAATGGAGGAATAGGAGGAGGGAAAAAAAATACTCTGCCCAGAAAAAATGATCATTTCAACATCCGTCTTGATGATGAGAATGAGAAAGAATAAAAGCAAGAAGTTGAAACCGAAAAATAACCTCCTTAGATAGTAGTATCCCAGTAATTTTTTTTTTAAAGCAAGTTTTGGAAGAGCAGTGCTGATGATTATGGGTACACTAAAGATAATGTTATCAGCCTTACTATTTGAACCATCATACCAGCAATAAGCTCTTTGATACTTCCTCATCCGTGGAGTAGAGATCTGCCCTATTACCAGAGGAGGGTGCATTTAGGGCTGCAAAATATAGAAAATTTCAGTTCCCACTATGGCCATGCTTTCCTAAGAAATTTCTGAAGGTAATTTGACTTTGATTTTAGCTTTCTAGGATCCTGTTAGAGTGAGAACCTTATAAAATCTGACTCCAGTGCACATTGTGACAGATGCTGTAAAAGGGAGTTTAGAGCGATACATCTTTAACTTTCCCTAGTGGCTAAAGGGGGGAGATTTTCACTGAGAATGTAACACTGAACTAGGAGCAGATGTTTGTTAAATGTGAGGGATTGAGGTGAGGATGTCTTAAATTTAGGGAAAACATTTAAAGGCAGGAAGGTGGGGCGCCTGGGTGGCTCAGTGGGTTAGGCCTCTGCATTCGGCTCAGGTCATGGTCTCAGGGTCCTGGGATCGAGCCCCACATCGGTCTCTCTGCTCAGCAGGGAGCCTGCTTCTCCCTCTCTCTCTCTGCCTGCCTCTCTGCCTACTTGTGATCTCTCTCCATCAAATAAATAAATAAATAAAATATTTTTAAAAAATAAATAAAAAATAAAGGCAGGAAGGAGAATATGACAGCAAGAAATTTACTATAGCCAACACGGGAGAGAAGAAGAGTAGTAGTTAGTAGAACTGGAACGGTAGTCAGGGCCAAAATAAGTTCTATATTACAGCTAAGGAATTTAGATTTTTATCCAGCCATAAAGAACTGAAGGATTTTATGCAGGGCATTGTAATGATAGACTATCATATACACATATTATAAGATCATTTTTTGGCAGCAGTATAGAGGCTAGATTGACAAGGAGAGCTATTAGGAGTCTACTGGAATAATTTGGGCAAGAGATGATAAATACTTAAGCTAAGGCAATCCCTTTCAATTAATTCAAACAATAATTTCAATAATCTAAGGCTATGCTGTTCAGTATGGAGCCACTTAGCCATGTGTGGTTTTTGAACTCTTATATGTTGATTACTCCAAAATGAGATGTGCTGTAAGAACAAAATACTCACCAAATTTTGAAGACTTAGTATCCCAGTGAAATTTTTTGTATATTGATTACAAGTTGAAGCAATATTTTGGATACATTGGGTTCATATCATTACTGTTACTTTCTCCTATTTCTTTTTACTATTCTAAATATGTGGCTAGTAGAAAATTTTAAATTATATATGGCTCACGTTATATTTCTACTTTTTAAATTGCTGGCCAAAAACATTTCAATTCAGTTACCTGCTTAACTTTTATATTGTTTAAGTAGAAATTGTTTCATTTTAATTCATAAAGGTGTCTGGAAACAGTGATAATGCAAAATTGTTTTCATGTATTTGGGAAACAAGGTTGAAAGTTCTGTAGGACCTTATAGCTAATTTTATTATTAAGAGCCTCAACACAGAGTATCTTTGGGAAACTGGCTTTTGCAGGTGAGACAACAATGAATTTTGAAATCTTTAAGTTTGATCATGTTTATTCACTCTTCCTACAAATAAATTTTTTTTTTAAGACAGTTCTTAAGTTGATGCTTGGATAAACTGGACTAAAAAAGCTTATTTGAAAAACATTTTTGAGACTTTTAATGTGTTATCTGAATACTCTTAAAGGGTTTTTGTTTGTTTGTTTGTTTGTTTG
Organism: Mustela lutreola; assembly: GCF_030435805.1. NCBI lineage: Eukaryota > Metazoa > Chordata > Mammalia > Carnivora > Mustelidae > Mustela > Mustela lutreola. Next base: position 87,052,926 of record NC_081297.1, on the reverse strand, counting down.
CCGTGTTCCAGCTGACAAAGGTCAAGAAATGCTTGTGCAGGTAATACTACTAGCAATTAGGGATGGCTGCCTTATCCAAAACTATCTACTAATGGGCATAGGATTTCTTTTTGGGGTGGTGAAATGTCGTGGTAGTGATGATACACAACTCTGTGCCTACTATAAACCACTGAGTTGTGTGTCTTTTTTTAAGAGGTTAGTAAATCATTTATTTTACACATGATAACAGATGATACACAAGCTTTAATCCCATCTTTAATTTTATCTGATACCATAATTCAATTTAGATATATTGCATAAGATGTGGCAACAGTCCTATTAATAACCAAATAAACTACATGATTTTGCTTGTGTGACCCTTTTAATGGTGAACTCTAGGTCAAAACATGGTAACTGTCAGTTCATCCACATCAAGACAGTGATTTCTTTGCCCTGCGGGTTGCAGATAAATTTCAAATGGAACCTGACATCCCCCTGAAGAAATTCTAACTTCACACTGTTGGGGTAGTTAACTGAGATGGCTTCAGAGTAGACTAACTTTCAACAGCACATTTTAAAAAAGACACATTTTTTTCACTGCCATGATCATGCTATTACACTTAGCAGTTAAGAGCATGAGTGCAAAAAATCTATATTTTTTAATATATTTTAAATATATTTTATATTTAATATATTCATTTTTAAATTTTAATCTACATTAAAACCCTTTGTTGGAATGCTTTACACTTTCCATAGAACGGAAACTAAAATAACTTGTTACACAGTTAGTCGCAAATACAGTCCTTGAGTTTCTTGCCCATGCACCTGAGTATTGTCTAAAACATGTCTTCTTTGTAGCAGCTAGTCCCTGCCTCCAGTATTTTTGGCTGAGTTCACAAATCTGTTGTAGCCTATAGCTTCCCTGTCACTTTTCTGGCTCTCCTATCTTTCCTGGCAATAATTAAAACCTTCTGCCACTGCCGTAGCTACTGCTGCTGCTGGAACCACCACAGGGACCTTGGTTTCATGGTTTGGCAAAGTATTAGCCTCTACCACCATAGGGGTCAGAGCTCTGCCTTCAAAATTTCCTCCTTTCATGGATCCAAAATTTAAAGATTGATTGTTGGGCCACCTGGGTGGCTCAGTGGGTTAAGCCTCTCCCTTTGGCTCAGGTCATGATCTCAGGGTCCTGGGATTGAGCCTGGCATCACCCTCTCTGCTCAGCAGGGAACCTGCTTCCCCCTCTCTCTTTGCCTGTCTCTCCACCTAGTTGTGATCTCTCTCTCTGTCAAATAAATAAATAAAATCTTTAAAAAAGATTTAAAAAAATAAAGATTGTTATAATTGCCAAAATCATCATAACTTCTACTTCCTCCAAAATGGCTTCCCTCATTACCAAATCCATTATAACCATTCTCACTGCCATGATATCCACCATCACCTCAACTGCCACCAAAGCCACCTCACCCACTGAAGTTCCAAACCTCCATGACCAAAGTTGTCATTCCCACCAAAACCATCTCCACGACCACCACCAGTTTCCAGAACCACTTGGACCTTGTTGGCTGGATGAAGCCCTAGCCATCTCTTGCTTCAGTGGGGCTTTCCTTATTTCACAGAATGGTATTTTTGAATGACAATCTTGTCATGGTCCTGAGATGTTAACAAAAAGCAAGGCCTCTCTTCCTGTCACTGCCTCGATAAGTCAGTTATGGTTTCAGTCACTTTAATGTTCCCTTAATGTTCAAAATGATCTCTTAGATAATATTCTTCAGTATTTTATTTAATGCCAACAACAAAAAACTTTTTCAGTTACGTGAGCATCAGGTCTTTGAAAATCTTCTCCTGAGAGTTGGTTCCATAACTCTTCCATCCACCCTGTGTGGCCTTGCATTCATGGCTGCTTCCCCTCCTCCACAGTGGGATATGTGACAAACCTAAAGCCTCTGGAACACTTGGTGTTTGGATTTCTCATTACCACACAGTCCGTTAGCATTTTCCATTGCTCAGAATGGATCCTCAGACTCTTAGCAGGTTTCAAAGCTCAAACCTCTAATGACGAGCTTCTGTTGCTGTTGACTCTTTGGGAAACTCTTCTTAGACATGATGGTAGTGGCAGGAGGGGAGTCTTTAACAATAATTACTCAGTGACATCCATGGGCAGAAAAGCTGAATTGTGTACTTTAAGAGGGTGAATGTTAGGGTATATGAAATCTATCTCAGTAAAGCTATTTTTAAAAAACTCTTGCACTTACTGACTTTCCAGCCGTTTAATGAGAATTATATGAGGAGACAAGCAAAAAGCAACCTAAAAATGGTCTACCCTTTTTTGGCTCCTTACCAGCCCCACAGAGTTGGTGGTAAATATTTAGGAAAGACCAGTGGCCTATTAAATATGTGTGTAGACAACAGGATTGAAAGTCTGACTGAGTACACTTCATTCTCATTTAAGTTCTAGTACAGAACGAATCTGGTTCTCTGAAAGGTGAAGACTGAATCCCACAAATGAGTTGAAAAAATACTCCCAATATTTGATCATTTGATGTTTATGTATTTATTCCTTAACAAATTTTTTTAGTCAGATTTAGATTTGTTTGTGTCTACTCTGAATCTTATTAGGTATATCTCCTAACACAAACCTATTTTTCTTGCACGTCAGGTTCATCCTGTAGAAAACCACACCGCTTAACTCACTAGATAACCAAAAAAAAGCAATGCAGTATTTTCAACTAAGAGTGACAAAAGATGCATTTCTTTCTTTCCCATTTGCTACCACCTGAAGTAAGGAACATTTCCTGGCTAGCCACCAAACACCCATCATCCCAGAAAGCTAGCAAGCAAGCAAGCAAATTTGGTGGATCTCTCTTCTCCTCGTATTCTCTTTCCACGTCATTTCCACGTCATTTCCACATCATTTCCACAGAAGCATGGAAAGGACAGTTTTACTGTCATGACCAGAACTTTCCACATAGATTTTTCCACAGTTGCTGCATTTGTCCTCATCCCTTTCCTACAGTCTTGTTACTGCCGCCTTGCTCTAGGGCTTCTTTCAGTAACCTTTCTGACACAGGTTTAATGTTGATTACTCCCCAAACAATTCTAGGGCAAGGCTCCCTGCCAGGATAAGGACTGAACAAAATTGGTTTGCTCACAGGCCAGCAGTTGCTGCAGCTAGAGCCTGTCAAATGTGGACCATTTTTTTGTTTACCGAAAAGAGGTTAAATTAGCACAGCATGAAGCAAAGGGATTTAAAAACAACAACAACAACAACGAGCTATGCTAGTTAAATATGATACAGTGAGTATGGAATTGAGGTGATTTTAAAAATGTGTTTGAGAAGAGAAGGTAATATACAGCACTAAGAGTTTTATTAAAAGCTGCTTGGAAGATTTGCTTGCTCTAAATGGGGGAGAGGGTAGATGGACTGTATAATCTCTTAAAGATTATTCAAGTCTGGCATGTTATGAATTATTCATTTATGCACTATTATTTTCTAAAATATTTAAATTAGCATGTATATGTTTATAGAGCCATCTTTGGTAGAGAGACTTCCAGTCTGGACAGGGAGGTAAGATGAACCATGGAAGGAGAGAGACCAAACCCAAGAGGTTTCTGACTTTCAAGCTTCAGTTTACCAGGCTCTCTTTCCCTTCCAGTCTGGACAGGGAGGTAAGATGAACCATGGAAGGAGAGAGACCAGACCCAAGAGGTTTCTGACTTTCAAGCTTTAGTTTACCAGGCTCTGTTTCCCTACCGTCCATCTCTCTGCACGGCTCTTATTGCAGAGCCTGCCAACTGGGAACCTAGGTTTCTTGCAAGGCTGAGTTGTGGAAAGAAGTGCCCCCTTGGAGCCTGCCAAGGCAGAGCAAATAGCAGAGATTAAAGAAGACGAGGTATAGGAAGGGGGAAAGGCAAAGAAAAGGCAAAAACAGAGGAGAAAAGAGTGAAACCGGTGCTGTGAAGGATGAAGTCCATGTGATGATGCTCTGCAGTCTGCTCAGATTCCCGGAGCCTCTGTGCTTCTCTTCCTAGCTCTTCCACAGCTGTGCATTCAAGACTTCCCAACTCTTACCTGTGCCTCGCTCTCCTTCTGACCCTCCCAGATCCCTGTCCTGGGTTCTTAGAAGTACCCCTGTTTTAGGGCTAGGGAGATAGACTTAATCACTTTGACCTCTTACAACACTTACAACAATGTTCCTGTGGGGAATGAATTCTCTTCTAGACCAACCTCTAAAACAACTATCAGTGAAACTAAGGCTATTAACTTAAACTGCAGTTTGGATAGTTAGAGAGAGATCCTTCTTTTTTTCCACTGTGCACTTTTCATTCAGCGTGGTACTGTACTTTTTTCACTACCCTTCACCTCTGCTGATTTGGTTTTTACCTTATGTCTCAAGACCAAGGCAGTAAAAACTGTACCGAATCAGGACATAGAGAGAGTAGTTAGGGTGTTAACTAACTCACAGGCTTATTACAGAAAAAATAAAGACCTGCCTATATTAGATGTAAAGTGGTTGGGGTTTAGAGAAAAGAGGAGTCACTGTGACAATGGTGGGATAGTTTATGCAAGTAGGATTTAAGCTGAGCTCTGAAAGATAGGATGGACAGAGATGAGGACGGGCTGGTGTTCTGAGTGTCAAGCCTAAAGGGTTCATTGAAGGGTACAGAGAGAATTTTTGTTATATCTCTTAAAGTTTTATTTCTGTTTTAAAAAATTATAAAGCAAATATAGCACGTTAACATAAATTGAATTTGGGTGGAAGATACTTATATGCAGGTATTCATTATTTCTGTTGTACTTTTCTGTAGGACTGAAATATTTTTTTTAAGATTTTATTTAATTTGAGACAGAGAGCACTCAGGAGCAGGGGGAGGGGCAGAAGGAGGAGCAGGCTCCATGGTGAGCAGGGAAGTAGATGCGGGACTCTATCCCAGGACTCTGGAGTCATGACCTGAGACAAAGGCAGACTCTTAACTGACTGAGCCACCCAGACAGCCCTAAGATATATTTTTAATTACAAACAGGGAAAATGGCCTTAAAGCTGAGCAGCACAAGAAAAAAAGGAGATAATTTAAGTAATATACAAATTGATAGCCAGCCCTTAAGCAGACAAATGATAATGGTAGTCACTTATTTTAATCAGAGTCTTGAAGGAACACAAAAATAGTATATTTTTATGCAACGAAAGAACTGAAAAGTGACTAAGATCATACATATGAACGAATAAATTAATGGGAGAAGTGTAAAAAATAAGTAACAGGACAAAACTTCCTCTTGGGTTGGGGTTAACCTCTTTTAAGTGTGAGATATACTAATACAGAAAACAGGTTGTACATCACTAGAAAAATTTTAATGTAAATAAATGACTTATTTTAGTCATTAACACCAAAAGGAGCAAGTTCAGGAGTATTACACAAGAAATAAGGTTTATCTGTACACCTAGTTTTTATATCCTGTATCTACATGAAAAAATATAAACACTTTTTTGAAAGAGTGGCTTTAATGCATGTATTTAAGTTCTTATAAAATATACTATTACAGTCTCTCTTTTGATGTAATTGTGTTCACCAGCTTGAATTATTGCCTTCCCAAGAATTTCTTCTTATGAGCATTGAGGGAAGAACCATTATTAATAATTTTTTATATTCCTAGAATGCTTGGTTAACCTTATAGCAAGAACTGAATATATTTGTTGATTGGCAGTATAGAATTTTGAACAGTCTGTTCACCTCCAGTAAAATTGTGTTCCTAGTGAATAAATTTAATCTCAGCGCAAAAAGTATTTCTATATAACATGGTTTTTCTAAACCACAGCCATTAATTATTTATATGTAATTGAAGTTCAGGTTTGTTGAGTTCTTGTTCATTCATTCATATAAAATAGAAAAGCCTTTAAAACTCATCCTACAGGGCACCTGAGTGGCTCAGTGGGTTAAAACCTCTGCCTTCCGCTCAAGTCATGGTCCCGGGGTCCTGGGATGGAGCTCCACATCAGGCTCTCTGCTCAGCAGGGAGCCTGCTTCCTCCTCTCTGCCTGCTTCTCTGCTTACTTGTGATCTCTGTCTGTCAAATAAATAAATAAAATCTTAAAAAAAAAAAAAAAAAAACTTACCCTAAAGAGTTTAACTTACTATATTCACTCACAGAAGTATAATTTAACAAACTTAGCAGCAGTAACATTTATCTATCATTTAAGTGTGTTTGCAGAATTGTAAGTATCTGGAATGGTCTTACAGGGGCACAAAGTCCGTAATGCAACTTTCCTGTTATTTCTCAGCTCTTTTTACATCATTTGTTAAAAAAACCAAACAAACAGGGGTGCCTGGGTGGCTCAGTGGATTAAGCCGCTGCCTTCGGCTTGGGCCATGATCTCAGGGTCCTGGGATCGAGCCCCGCATCGGGCTCTCTGCTCAGCAGGGAGCCTGCTTCCCCCTCTGTCTCTGCCTGCCTCTCTACCTACTTGTGATCTCTCTCTCTGTCAAATAAAATAAATAAAATCTTTAAAACAAACAAACATATTTTTACAATAATAGTAATGATAACTTTAAAAAAATTTATTTATAGTGTTATATTAGTTTTAGGTGTACAGTATAGTGATTCAGCAGTTCTATATTACTCAGTTATTACTCAGTGCTCATCATGGTAAGTGTACTCTTAACCCCCTTCACTTCTTTCACCCATTCCCCCTTCTCTCCTCTGATAACCATCACTTTGTTCTTTACTGTGTTATTGTTGTTCTCCATATTTAAGAGTGGTTTTTTTTTTTTTTTTTGGTTTGTCTTTTTTCCCTCCCCATTGTTTTTTTGTTTTCTTTATTAAATTCCGTATTATCAGTGAAGTCATATGGTATATTTCTTCTTTGATGCATTTTACTTAGCATTATACTGTCTGGCTCCATCCATGTTGTTGCAAATGGCAAGATTTCATTCTTTTTTATTGTTGAATAATATTCCATTGTGTGTGTGTTTTTGTGTATGTGTGTGTATTTCATTTTCTTTACCCATTCATCTGTTGGTAGACACTTGAGCTGCTTCCATAATTTAGCTGTTGTAAATACTGCTGCAGTAGACATAGGGGTGTGTATATCCTTTTGAATTCGTGTTTTTATATTCTTTGAGTAAATATCCAGTAGTGCAAACAGTGCATCATAAGTTAGTTCTCTTTTTAGTATTTTGAGGAACCTCCTGTTTTCCACAGTGGCTGCACTGCATTTTGCATTCCTACCAATATTGTATGAGGGTTCCTTTTTCTCCACATCCTTGTCAACACTTCTTGTTGCTTTTGTGTTTGATCTTAGCCATTCTGACAGGTGTATCTCATTGTAGTTTTGATTGGCATTTCCCTGATGATGAGTGATACTGAGTATCTGTCCATTTGTCTGTTGGACATCTATCTATTGTCTTCAGAGAAATGTCTGTTCATGTCTTGTACCCTTTTTTTTTTTTTTTAAAGATTTTATTTATTTATTTGACAGTGGAGAGATCACAAGTAGGCAGAGAGGCAGGCAGAGAGAGAGGAAGGGAAGGAAGCAGGCTCCCTGCCGAGCAGAGAGCCCGATGTGGGACTCGATCCCAGGATCCTGAGATCATGACCTGAGCCGAAGGCAGCGGCTTAACCCACTGAGCCACCCAGGCGCCCCTAGTCTTGTACCCTTTTTAAATAGGATTTTTTTTTTTTTTTTTTTGGTGGTGAGTTGTATAAGTTCTTTATATATTTTGGAAACTAGCCCCTTAGCACATACGTCATTTGCAAGTATCTTCTCCCATTCAGTAGGTTGTCTTCTAGTTTTGGTGATTATGTCTTTTGCTGTGCAGAAACTTTTTATTTTGATGCAATTCCAAGAGTTTATTTTTGCTTTTGTTTCTCTTGCCTTAAGAGACATTTCTAGAAAAATACTGTTATGGGTCATATCAGAGAAATTACTGCCTGTGCTCTGTTCTAGGATTTTTATGGTTTCAGGCCTCACATTTAGGTCCTAATCCATTCTGAGTTAATTTTTTTTTTTAAAGATTTTATTTATTTACTTGACAGAGAGAGATCACAAGTAGGCAGAGAGGCAGGCAGAGAGAGAGGAGGAAGCAGGACCCCTGCCGAGCAGAGAGCCCAATGCGGGACTCGATCCCAGGACCCTGAGATCATGACCTGAGCCGAAGGCAGTGGCTTAACCCACCGAGCCACCCAGGGACCCAATTCTGAGTTAATTTTTATGTTTGGTGTAAGGAAGTGGTCCAGTTCCATTCTCTTGTGTGTGGCTGTCCAGTTTTCCCTACATCATTTGTTGAAAAGACAGTCTTCTCCCATTGCATATTTTTTGCCTCCTTTGTCAAAGACTAATTGACCAGTATAATCTTGGCTTTGTTTTTGGGCTTTCTGTCCTGTTCTGTTATCTGTGTGTCTGTTTTATGCTGATACCATATCATTGTAATTACTACAGTTTTGTAGTATAACTTGAAATAGGAATTGTGATTTCTTCACCTTTATTTTTCAAGATGGATTTGGCTGCGTGGGGCCTTTCGTGGTTCCCTAAAAATCTCAGGATTATTTGTTCTAATTCTCTGAGAAATGCTGTTGGTATTTTGATAGGGATTACATTAAATGACTATATTGCTTTGATTAATATGGACATTTTAACAATATTTGTTCTTCCAATCCATGAGGATATCTTTCTATTTGTTTTTGTCATCTTTTTCATCAAAGTTTTATACATTTCAGAGTACAGGTCTTTCCCCTCCTCCGTTACGTTTACTTCTAGGTTTTTTATTATTTTTGGTACAGTTATAAATGGGATTGTTTTCTTAGCTTCTCTTTCTGCTGTTTCATTGTTAGTGTATGGAAATGCAGTGGATTTCTGTACATTGGTTTTGTATCCTGCAAACTTACTAAAATCATTTATCAATTTTAGTAGTTTTTTGGTGATGTCTTTTGACTTTTCTGTATATAGTATCATGTCATCTGCAAACAGTGAAAGTTTTACTTCTTAACTTAACTTAATTTGGATGCCTTTTATTCCTTTTTCTTGTCTAATTGCTATAGCTAAGACTTCCAGTACTGTGTTGAATAAAAGTGGTGAAAGTGGACACCCTTGTCTTGTTCCTGACCTTAGGGGGAAAGCTCTCAGTTTTTCACCATTGAATATCGTGTTAGCTGTGGGTTTTTCATATATGGCCTTTATTGTGTGGAGGTATATCCTTCTAAACCTACTTTGTTGAGGGTTTTTATCATGAGTAGATGTTATACTTTGTCACATGCTTTTTCTGCATTTATTGAAATGACCATTTGGTTTTTAATCCTCTTATTGATGCCATGTATCACATTGATTGATTTGTGTATATTGAACCACTCTTGTATCTTGAGAATAAATTCCACTTGATCATGATTAATCATTTTCTTAAATGTATTTTGGATTCATTTTGCTAATACTGTATTGAGAATTGTTGCATTTGTGTTCCTCAGAGATATTAGCCTTACATAATCCTGGCCATATAGGCTGAATTTGGAAGTTTTCCTTCCTCTTTTGTTTTTTTGGAATAGTTTGAGAAGAACATTCTTTAAATGTTTGGTAGAATTTGCCTGTGAAGCCATTTGGTACTGGACATTTTTGTTGAGACTTTGATTGCTGATTCAATTTCATTGCTGGTAATGTGTCTGTTCAAATTTCCAATTTCTTCCTGCTTCAGTTTTGGTTGGTTATATGTTTCTAAGAATTCATCCCTTCCTTCTAAGTTGTCCAGTTTGTTGGCATGTAGTTTTTCATAATATACTTCTATATTTATATTCCTTTGGTATTTGTTGTTATTACCCCCTTTCATTTTTTATTTTTAGTCCTCTCTCTCTCTCTTTTTTTTTTTTTTTTTTTTTGGTGGGGGGATCTGGCTAAAGCTGAATCAATTTATCAGTTTTATTGACATTTTCAAACAACCAGCTCCTGTTCTGTTGTTAAGTTTCTATTTCATTTTTTTTCCTGCTTTAATCTTTCTTTATTTCCTTCCCTCTACTGGTTTTGCATTTTGTTTGTTCTTTTTACTAGCTCCTTTAGGTATAAGGTTGCATTGTTTAAGATTTTTCTTTCTTCTTGAAGTAAGCCTATATTGCTATGAACTTTTGTCTTAGAACAGCCTTTGCTATGTCTCAAAGATTTTGGACTGTTGTGTTTTCATTTTAATTTATCCCCATACAAATTTTGACTTCCCCTTTGATTTCCTAGTTGACCCATTTATTGTTTAGTAGCATGTCATTTAACTTCCATGTAGTTGTGCTCTGTCCAGAGTTCTTGTGGTTGATTTCTGGTTTCATGATGTGGTAGTCAGAAAAGATGCATGGTATGACTTCAGTCATTTTGAATTTTTGAGACTTGTTTTGTGTCTTAATATTTGATCTCTTGTGGAGAATGCTCCATGTGCACTTGAAAAGAATGTGTATTCTGCTGTTTTAGGGTGGAATGTTCTGATAATATATGTTAAATCCATCTGGTCCAGTGTGTCATTCAAAGCCTTTGTTGCCTTGTTGATTTTCTGTTTGGATGATCTGTCCACTGATGTAAGTAGGGTGTTAAAGTCCCCTACTATTATTATATTACTTTTTATTACTTCCCTTACGTTTGTTATTAACTGTTTTATGTATTTGGGTGCTCCCATATTGGGGCATAAATATTTACGATAATTATATCTTCTTGCTGGATTGTTCCATTTATGATTGTATAGTGTCCTCCTTTGTCTCTTGCTACAGTTTTGTTTTAAAGTCTGTTTTGTCCAAAGTAAGTATTGCTACCCAGCTTTCTTTTCACTTCCATTTTCATGATAAGTGCTTCTCCATCCATTCACTTTTAGTCTCCGTGTGTCTTTAGGTCTGAAATGAGTTTCTTGTAGGCAGCATATAAATGGCTCTCGTTTTTTGTTTGTTTGTTTGTTTGTTTGTTTTTTAAAGATTTCATTTATTTATTTGACAGAGAGAGGTCACAAGTAGGCAGAGAGGCAGGCAGAGAGAGAGGAGGAAGCAGGCTCCCTGCCGTTCAGAGAGCCCAATGTGCGCCTTGATCCCAGGACCCTGGGATCATGACCTGAGCCGAAGGCAGAGGCTTTAACCCCCTGAACCACCCAGGTGCCCCTGCTTGGTTGTTTTTTTTAATCCACTCTGTCACTCTGTGTCTTTGGTTGGACCATTTAGACCATTATGTTCAAAGTAGTTACTGGTAGGTATATATTTATTGACATTCTGTTACTTGTTTTATGGTTGTTTTTGTAGTTCTTCCCTGTACCTGTCTTCCCTTATTCTCCTTTCATGATTAGTTGGCTCTCTATAGTGATATACTTGGATTCCTTTCTCTTTATTTTTTGCTTTATTTTTCTCTTCATTTTTTTGTATATTTATTAATGGTCTTTGATTTATGTTTAGCATTAGGTTTGTGTATAACATCTTTTTTTTTTCCTTTTTATTAACATGTCGTATATTATTTGTTTCAGGGATACAGGTCTGTGAATCATCAGTCTTAACACAATTCACAGCATTTACCATAGCACATGCATATGACATCTTCTGCATGTAGCAGTCCATACTAAGTTAATGGCCTCTTCAGTTTAAACCTATTTACTCTTCTCCCACATTTTAGGTACATAGGTATATTTTACATCCTTTATTTTGTGAGTCCCTTGACTGATTTTTAGATTTTTACTGCTTTTTGCTTCCTCCTTGTTTTACTTTTGTTCTTCCCTTTCCACTCAGAGTCCCCTTTAACATTTCTCACCATGTCCTCCACTCTTTCCTCAAGTCCAGTGAGTATCTTTAGGATCATTACTTTAAATTCTCTATCAGTCATACTATATCTTTCTGTTTGCTTAGGTCTCTTGCTGTGATTTTGTTGTGTTCTTTCATTTGGGAAATGTTCTTCTGTGTCTTCATTTTTTTCTACCTCTTTGTGTCTGTTTCTGTGCATTAGGAAAGTCAACTGTGCCCCCTGCTCTTGAAAGTGTGGCCTTATGAAGCAGAGGTCCTGTAGCCCTGTAGTGCAGTATTCCCTGTTTACCAGAACCTGGTACTTAAGGAGTGTCTCCTGTGCGTATTGTGAGTGCTGGTATTGAAGCTAAGCCACTTTTTCCTTCAGTCCACTTGTCTGCAGTGGTTCTCTTTGCCTGTTATAGGCAGTGTTTGGTCTCTGTGCTGCTAGTGGGCAAGTCTGGGACTGCCATGGTTTGAATTGAATTTGCCAGAGATGATAGTAGCATCAGCTGTAGGACACTTTCCCTGTCTTGTCCCCTGAAAAACTTGTGTTGGTGGGTGGAACCTACAGTCAGACTAGATGTCTGCCTCCCATCCACTGCTAGAGCTGTAGTCTGACTGTTTATGGTTACCTTTTTCTCTCAACTGGGGCAGGAGTCACTTTGGAGTGTGGCTGGCCCCTGTCTGGCCTGCTGCACACTGCCAGGCCTGTGGTATGGCCCTGTATGGGCTCTGTCCAAGAACGTATTAGGGGAGAGGGGAAGGATCCACAAGGTGTAGTGGGGGAGGGTAGTGGTGATTGGTATAAGCAAGTTAGGTAATAAGTGGCACTGAGCTGGTTCCTGTGGCCATATGTTTATATTGGGGAGTGTGGGCAAGAAATGGCACCTGCCAGCTCCTCTTTTCCTGGAGGAGTCTCTCAAGGATCTCTGCCCCTCCAGGACACCTCTGAGATGAGTAAACTACTCTTCCTTCCGTATGCCTCAGGGATTTTTCAAACTGCTGCTTCTGTGCTATATCCTCAGGGGCTGTTGTGCTATGTCCTTAAGGCTGGGACTCAATATCCTTTCACCCTCCAGGCTCTCCCAGAGCTGAACCTGCCAATTTTTTTTTTTTTTTTTAATTCCAGGTTTTAAGTCCCACTGGTTATAAGAACCCAACATTCAGCCCCTCTGATTTTCAAATCCTTATGGGGTTTATTTTCCCCCATACAGGATTTCCTATATGAGGGTCTGTTTTTGTCCCCTCTCCATGCCCTAAGCTCCCTCCCTACCATGACTAACCCTGCAGGTCCCTTTAGCTCCCAACTGATTGTTTCCACCCTACCTACCCTTTTAAGTGTGGCCTCTTCTCTGCATTTAGTTATGGAGTCTGTTAGGCAGTGTTCAGGTCATTTTCTGGATTATATATGCTGATATGATTGTTATCTAGTTGTATCGGTGGGATGAGGTGAATTTAGGGTCATCTTGCTCCACTATCTCCTGGTAATAATAATTTGAATTCATAATTTCAGTACAATTCTAATGACAAATCTTAAATTCTTACTAAATGACCTTTATTCTACGATAAAACTATTCTTCTAGAATTTGTGCAAACAAGATAAAAATCTTCACACAAAGTCAGTAGTATCCTCCCACGTTCATTCAGCTAGCCCATACTCTTAATTATTCATTTACTTAGCAAATGGTCCATGGATTTGTATCACATTAGACACTGTGTAGGCCCTAAGTAGTGAACAGGATACAGCTCTTATACTCAAAGATAGAGGTAAAGGCTTTTCCAGAAACAGTGCCTATAAGCTTAGAACTAAAGGGAGACCAAGAATTGGTGGGATGCAGGGGTGGGTTGGTGGGGGAAATACTGGAGGAAATATTTGTGGCAGAACAATGTAAGTAAAAGTTAGCTAATTTGAGAGAATACTGTGCATATGGTGAGCAGCTAGTAATTTCTGCATGGTTGGAATGCAGAATACAAAGGATATAGAAAATCCTGTGGAAAGGGTTAAGACATAAGCAGTCAGGTTGCGAAAAAGTTTGAAGCTATGTTAAGGAATTTGAGATTTTGAAAAATTTTGAAGGAGAACAACATCACATCTGTATTTAGAAAGATTTCTTGGCAACATTATGGAGTAAGAGTTGGTGGGAAGTAAGCTTGGGGGCAGTTAGAACAGTGATGACGTGTAATAATTCAGATGAGAGATGAAATTAGATCAGACTACAGCAGTGGCAGTGGGGGTAGAAAGAGATAGATTTAAGAAAAATAGGAGGTTAAATTGGTAGGATGAAGTATTGGATTAGATGTGAAGAATAAGAGGGAAAGCGGAGTCAAGGATAATCAGCTGTCTGGCTTAAGCCACTGGGTCAGTGGTTATTACTCATTGACCTAGAGAAGTTACCAGGTAGGGTTTTGGAAGTGATTCCTTCTCTGGTCTATAAAAACTCTTATTAGACCATTTTTACTGCCATTACTTAAAAGCAGAAAGAAAGTAAACATGTCATCCCCAAGATGTCCATATTCCTGGCTACTCAGAGACATCAAAATAATAGTTAAGATTCATTGTTAGAGTTCACTGGTTTATACGTTAGAGAGAATCTTGTTTTCTCTAGGCAGTGTATACTTTTGTCTAGTTACATATGTAATTTCATTATATATAATCCTTTATAGTCAATATAGTCTTGTGTTAAATGACTCACAAAGTAGCTATAATGATGACAGAGCTGTCGTTGTCCAGGCTGACAACATAAATATAATATCTAACCAAATTAATACATGTTAAAAGAAAACATTTAATTTGTTGCCAGTGGGAATACAACCACTTTGGAAAACAGTTTGACAGCTTCTTATAGAAGTAAACACACTTAACCATAGGATGCAGAAATCATACTTCTTGATATTTACCCAAAGGAGTTGAAACCCTGTACTACATAAAAACCTCACATTTATAGCAGCTCTGTTCATAATGGCCCAAACTTGAAAGCCTACAAGGGTTGCTTCCAAGATACCCTTTAGTGCTTGCTTTGGCAGCACATATACCAAGATACCCTTTAGTAAGTGAATGGATAAGTAGACTTTAGTAGGTGAATGGATAAATAGATATGGTATAGCCATACAGTGGACTACTAGTCAGTGCAAAGAGAAATGAGCTACCAAGACATGAAAAGACATGGAGTAACCTTAAATGCGTATTACTAAGTGAAAGAAGCCAATCTGGAAAGGTTATATATATATTATATGATTCCAACTATATGACTTTATGGAAAAGGCAGAAGGATGGAGACAGCAGAAGGTAGGTGGTTGTCTCAGGCTGCGGGGAGAAAGGGATGAATAGGCAGAGCGCAGAGGATTTTTAGGACAGAGAAACTCTTCTGTACAATACTATAAAGATAGATACCTGTCATTGCAAATTTGTTAAAACCCTGAGAATGTATATCACCAAGAGTGAACCCTAGTATAAATTGTGGACTTTAGATAATGATGTGTGGATCTTCTTTTATTCAGGGTTACCTTTTATTCAGAAACACACAGACACACATACAAAAATTTTTTCTTGGCTTTTACAGTATTTGTTGGAAATGCTGCTTACATCATTTTACATTAGTAAATGTAAGGTATTTCTCCCAACTTGAAATCAGTACTTAATAATAGATTCATTTTATTGAAGGGTTTGGGTGGGTTTTTTTTTTTTTTTTAATGAAAAATTGATGCAAGCAAATGGAGAACTAACTCTGCAAGTCTAGAATGCTGTTAGGCATGCTGCTGTCATGCTTACTTTTCCTAATATTTGCAGGAGGATTTTGAAAATAGCCTTGATGATTGGTACAGCCACTGAAAAAAAAAAAAAAAAAAACCAGTATGGAGTTTCCTCAAAAATAGAAATATCATTTGTTTTTTGTTTTTTGTTTTTTTTTTGGTGAGAGAGCATGAGCATGACTTGGGGTGGGGGGGCAGAGGGAGAAGCAGGCTCCCCCTGAGCAGAGAACTGATACAGGACTCAATCCCAGGACCCTGGATCATGACCTGAGCCGAAGGTAGACACTTAACCAACTGAGCCACCCAAGCGCCCTAGGTATTTACCTAAGGAAAACAAAAACACTAATTCAAAAAAATATATATTATGCAGCATTACTTAAAGAAGCCAAGGTAATGGAAGCAACCTAGGTATCTGTCAATAAACAAATGGATAAGGAAGATGTGGGGTGAAAAATGATGGAATATTGCACAGCCATAAAGAAGAATGAGAATATGCCATTTGCAACAATATGGATAGACCTATGGGTATTATGTTAAATGAAATAAGTCAGAGAAAGACAGATGCCTTATGATTTTACTCATGTGGAATCTAAAAACAAATGAATAAGTGAACAAAAGGCAAAATCAGACCTATAAATATAAAGAACAGAGTTATGGTTTCCACAGTGAGAGGCTGTGGGGATGAAGGGTATTGGGAGACGCAACCTTCCAATTATGGAATGAATAAATCACAGGAATAAAAGGAACATAGGGAATACAGTCAATGATACTGTAATAGTGTTACATGGTGATGATGGTGGCTACACTTGTGCTGAGCATAGGATAGCATATGAAGTCCAATCAATATGTTGTATACCCGAAACCAATATAACACTGTAAACTATGCTCAAAATTATTTTCTTTTTTTTCAAAATTATTTTCTTACTTAAAAAAGAATCTTTATGATAGTTACTGTTTTCATAACATAACTTCACTTATCATTGCCATTCTCCTTCCCAGAAAACAGACTAAGCAGTTTACTGAAGGTCACATGTAGCTTGGTTTATATTTTATAAACTAAATATTTATATCCTATATTTATGTTCAGAAACAGAACAGCTGAAGATTCTCCATGTTATGAGGATATTAAAGCCTCTTTATTACAGAAGACACTTTGTACACTAAAAGGAATTTCTTTCATTCCATTTTATTTTCCACAGCCTTTTTTAGAGAGAAGGAGTCAGTCCCAGGTTTTGACTTTGGTGAGTCTTGGTATCAATTTTTTAAAAAGATTTTATTTATTTGATGGGCGCCTGGGTGGCTCAGTGGGTTAAGCCGCTGCCTTCAGCTCAGGTCATGATCTCAGGGTCCTGGGATCGAGTCCCGCATCAGGCTCTCTGCTCAGCAGGGAGCCTGCTTCCTCCTCTCTCTCTCTGCCTGCCTCTCTGCCTACTTGTAATCTCTCTCTGTCAAATAAATAAATAAAATCTTTAAAAAAAATAAAAAGATTTTATTTATTTGAGAAAGAGCATGCATAAGTTGGGGAGTGTAGAAGGAGAGGGAGAAGCAGACTCCCCATTGAGCAGGGAGCCTGATGCAGGGCTTGATCCGAGGACCCCGAGATCACGACCCAAGCCAAAGTCAGACACACAAATGACTGAGCCACCCAGGTACTCTGAATCATCATTAATTGACAGAAGGAATGGAGGAAGAAGAGATAGTCTGGGAGACATATAAGGAGTGCAAGTTAGAATACATTGAATTTTAACAGCTTGTGGTAAAGATTTCCTATAGGCACTTGAAAATGTTGACCTGGATGATTAGACTAGAGATACATATTTGGAAGTCATTTAATATAGGTGGTAGTATGAGCTGTGGAGAATAGTATGTAGAGGAAGAAAAAATGAGCAAAGATAAAACCTGGTGGAAAACATGGTATGGGGAACAGCAGAAGAGAAACCCATGGAGGTAACTGATAGTAAGTTCCCTTAGTAACTGCCCAGTCCATAAGAATTGGTAGAGAAGAGAGAATACGACCTTGGATATGAGCAGCTAAACTTTCCAACCCCAAATCTTTTGGGGAATCTCACCAGTCATTGCTGCTATTACTATACTGGTCTTGTGGAGTATAGTTTTCTCTTTACTGCACTGGTCTCTCCCAAAATACTCAAGAGATGATAGAAGAAAATCATAAATGGAAAGTAACATAGCCAGTTTAGGAAAATATCTGTGTGGCTGCTCTCACTTATTATAGAATCAGTTGACCCTTTGGGGCCCTTTACAGAATTACGTTCTTTTCTAGGGCTGCCTCCTTGCTGAAGTAAAGATTTGCTTCCACATGGCAGAAATTTCCTTTTTCCCCAAAAGTGGGGAGAGTCGTTAGGCACATCTGAACTGCTTTATACTCTAGGCTCAAGGGAATGAGAGAGAAGAGTTTCTTCTTCATACCTAAGTTTGATCTTCCATGGTTTCTTTTCATGTCATGAGGTATTTTTTCCCAAGCTGTTTAATAATGGCAGTGCCCACCTCCTTCAAGTGAGAAAATACCCTTTACTTACAAGGGTATGATCTTAGTTTGTGGACCTACACAAGTAACCATCTTGGAATATATTTGTTCAACAAAGGAATAAGATAAATACATACTAGAGCAAAAGACTCTTGCAATAATGATTGAATATAAAAGAACTTAGATTGTTATCACAGAATATAGGGAGCAAGGAGATTCAAGTGTCACATGCTCTAGAAAGCCCAAGTAGGGTGAGAGCTGAAACAGTGTTTAACTTTTTAAATTATATTTGAAAGTTGGGGCACCGGTGTGGCTCTGTTGGTTAAGCATGTCTGTCTGCCTTTGGCTCTAGTCATGATACTTGGGTCCTGGTATTAAGCCCCAGGTCGGGCTCCCTGCTCAGCAGGGAGTCTGCTTCTCCCTCTCCCTTTGCCCCTCCCCACCACATGTGGTCTCTTTGTCTTTCTCTCTCTCTTTCAAATATATAAAATCATTTTATAAAATGATTTATTATAAAATTTTAATAAAATTTAAAAATTTAAAATAAAATAATAAAATTTTATAAAATATATAAAATCTCTTTCAAATTATATGAAATCTTTTTTTAAAAGATTTAAACATGAAAGTCATTGACATGTAGGAAAAGAATTAAACATTTATCTGGTCTTCCTATACAAATGAACTCCTGGGTAATGAAATAGAATGCTAGACATTATATGCTTTCTGATGGAAGTATATAGCCACACCCTTTGCCAAGTAGTCTTGGCAAAAAAAGTTAAACCTGAATTTGGTCAAGCTTCTAGATCAGTACTATCCAATAGAAGTTTCTGTGGTCATGGAAATGTCTGTACTCCCCTGTCTAATATGATAGCCTCTAGAAGTGTGTGGTATGCAGCTGAGAGCTGAATTTTAAATTTTATTTCTTTTTAAGTAATTAAAATTAAAATTTAAATAAACACTTTAGTGGCCACTTTTTTGTACAGTGCAAGTCTTTATTACCAGTTAGAAGACAGAGCATGTTAAACCATAGTATGGGGATGCAATCAGCAAAATCCAAACTGTGGGAAACTCTGTCAAGTACTTCAGCAAAGAAACCCCAACGTGGAGAAAAAGAGACATGGAGGGGATGTCCTAAGATTGAAAGAGATATAAAAGACATATCAACAAATTACAGTTTATGGATTTCAGTTGGGTCCTCATACAAACTGTTAAAGAAAATAATGACAGTTATGAGATAATTGGAAATTTGAATAATGGTTGAATGATATTAGGAAATTATTTTTTAGGTATCGTAATGGTATTATGGTTGTCTTTTTTTTTTTTTTTTTTAAGATTTTATTTATTTGTCAGAGACAGAGGGAGAGAGAGCGAGCGAGCACAGGCAGACAGAGAGGCAGGCAGAGGCAGAGGGAGAAGCAGGCTCCCTGCTGAGCAAGGAGCCCGATGTGGGACTCGATCCCAGGACCCTGGGATCATGACCTGAGCCAAAGGCAGCTGCTTAACCAACTGAGCCACCCAGGCGTCCCTATGGTTGTCTTATAAAAGGAGGGGAGCAAGCCATTGTCTTTGAGAGAGACACATTGAAACATTTACTTTCTGTCCTCTGAAGCTATGCTTACACTTACTAAACTTAACATTAATAACCTCTTTTCTTTTGGCAATAGTGACTTTAAAAAAAACTTCTTACATGGAGAATTTTGAACACATACAGAGGTAGCTAGAGTAGTAGTATCCTGCTTCAAAAATTATCAATGCATTGTTTCTTCTACCCCCTACCTCAGTATTATTTTTAAGCAAATCCCAGCTATCATACGATTTTATTTAAAATATTTTATTATTCCCAAAAATATAGATGTAGTAGTGATCCCAGAGGGTACTTGCACCCCAATGTTAATAGCGGTAATGTCCACAATAGCCAAACTGTGGAAAGAGCCTAGATGTCCATCAGCAGATGAATGGATAAAGAAGATGTGGGGTGTGTGTGTACACACACACACACACACACACACACACTGCAATATTATTTAGCCATCAGAAAAACCAAAATCTTGCCATATGCTACATACGACATGGTTGGAACTAGAGGGTATTATGCTAAGCGAAATAAGTCAATCAGAGAAAGGCAATTATCATATGATCTCACTGATATGAGGAATTTGAGAAACAAAATGGAGGATCATAGGGGAAGGGAGGGAAAAATGAAACGACAAAATCAGAGAAGGAGACAAATCATAAGAGACTCAATCTCAGGAAACAAACTGAGGGTTGCTGGAGGTTGGGGGGGTAGGGATAGGGTGGCGGGGTGATGGACATTGGGGAGGGTATGTGCTATGGGGAGCTCTGTGAATTCTGTAAGACTGATGAAACACAGACCTGTACCCCTGAAACAAACAATATATTATATGTTAATTTTTAAAAATGAAAAAATAATTTCAGTATATATGTTTAAAAAGTAAAGCCTCGGGGTGCCTGGGTGGCTCAGTGGGTTAAAGCCTCTGCTGTCGGCTCAGGTCATGATCTCGGGGTCCTAGGATCGAGCCCCGCATCTTGTCTGCTCAGCGGAAACAAGAGCCTGCTTCTCCCTCTCTCTCTGCCTGCCTCTCTGCCTACTTGTGATCTCTGTCTGTCAAATAAATAAATAAAATCTTTTAAAAATAAAAAATAAAAAAATAGTAAAGCCTCATTGTTTTTATATTACCCTGAAACAATTCTCAAACCCCCTAAATTTTAAATAATTCTTTAATTTTATTAGCTTTTTACTTAATTTTGAATTCCCACTTAGGTTCATAGTTTATATCTAAATAAACAAACACAATTCTGTTTATAAACAGAGTTCCACAGTACATTTTATATTCACAAAGTGACAATGTAAAATGCATAGAGGTATGAATTGTGAAGAGGGATGGCATAAGAGTGCAATCTGTACACATTGTGAATTTAGCCAAAAGTAAAGTAAGGTAACATGAAATTTGTCAAGTTGATAAATGTCTGCAAAAATATTTGTGATGTAATGGGAAAACTTCTTTAAAAAAAAAAAAGGATATGGGAGGAGTGCCTGGATGGCACAGTGGTTTAAGCATCTGCCTTCAGCTCAGGTCATGATCTTGGTCCTGGGATCAAGCCTCACATCAGGTTCTCTGCTCGGTGGGGAGCCTGCTTCTCCCTCTCCCTCTGCCTGCCGCTCTGCCTGCTTGTGCTCTTTCTCTGTGTCAAATAAATAAATAAAGTCTTAAAAAAAAAAAAGAGAGAGAGAGATGGGAGTGGAAACTACTCTAAGATCTTCTATAAAGCTTTTTTTTTTTTTTTAAAGATTTTATTTATTTATTTGACAGGCAGAGATTACAAGTAGGCTGAGAGGCAGGCAGAGAGAGAGAAGGAGGAAGCAGGCTCCCTGCCGAGCAGAGAGCCCGATGCGGGGCTCGATCCCAGGACCCTGGGATCATGACCTGAGCCAAAGGCAGAGGCTTTAACCCACTGAGCCACCCAGGCGCCCCTTCTATAAAGCTTTTTAATTGAGACAACTTGAATTGTAGAGTTTGTGAGAAATTGGATATGAGCAGCCGAGCTTTCCAACCCCACATCTTTTGGGGGATCTCACCAGTATTGCTGCTATTACTATACTGGTCTTGTGGAGTATAGTTTTCTCTTTACTGCACTGGTCTCTCATTTCTTACAGCTGAAAACTACTTGTCTGCTATAAATATTTTAATGGCAGGTGCCTTCTTTTGTTCCTGAAGGCAAAGGGTAGCTCTCTTATTGTCATTTTAGCAGAGACTAAGTTTTTAGCAGTAGGGAAGATTTGTTTTATACTGTATAACATGCAGCATCAAATAATAACATTAATATGCTTTCCCAGAAATACATTGCATAAATGATCCTCATGTAAGACAGGCGAGAGAATGAGGTAAAGTGAATAACTGCCCAAGTAATATTTACTTTGAGTGTTCTGAAAGAACATAGTGAAAAAAGACTTCCTAGGGATAGGAAAATTTTTTTTCTTTAAAATAACCTCTTATTAATAAAACATAAATTTTTAGTATTTGAAAGATTTCAAACCATCCAAAATTTTTAAAATTCTGAAAAATACAAGAATTCCACAGAAATACATACTTAGTTCTTGTCTCCTTTATCTGGGATAAATGAGATACATGGAGTATTAACTTACCACATGTGTGCAGTATAGGGTAAAGTTTTTTGTGTTTGAGAGTTGTACCTATTTTGCAACTACATTTGTACATAGAACTTAAAAAATCAGCAGATAGGGGCGCCTGGGTGGCTCAGTGGGTTGAGCCGCTGCCTTCGGCTCAGGTCATGATCTCAGAGTCCTGGGATCGAGTCCCGCATCGGGCTCTCTGCTCGGCAGAGAGCCTGCTTCCCTCTCTCTCTCTCTGGCTGCCTCTCTGTCTACTTGTGATTTCTCTCTGTCAAATTAATAAATAAAATCTTTAAAAAAAAAAAAAAAAATCAGCAGATAATAAATCTCTAAAAATATACTTGGCATATGTTTTCCAAAGATCTAAACAAAAATGCTGAAAACTGTATCTCCCATTGCCCTTCTAGGTTGAGAGTTGAGGTATAGAGGTAGGCTGGTAGAGTGGAGGGGAAAGGCAAAGTCATAATATGAGGCAACTACTAAAAATATTTTTTTAGAAGCCGAAAATACCTAACAAAATATTGTTATAAAGAGGTTTAAAAATTTGTTTATAAGCTAGTATTAGCAACTTTCCTTTTTTTCTGAATCTTTAAGTAGAAAGTAAAAATAAATTAACCTCTAAGGCCTAGAAGCAGTGATACCTCAGTAGAAATGAGCACACCTGGAACCCAGACCTTGGTTTCTAAATCCATTCTCCATTTAAAGGATTGAGGAATCCTTAGAGAATGGTTGATTCTAGAAGGGGGCAGGAAATATATAAGATGAACCTAGAGCATATTATAGTGCTGGAAAGTAAGGAAGTGCTAAATACAAAAACAATGCGTAGATAGGGGTATGTCATAGAGACAGAGGAGCCAAATGAAAGAGTTCCCAGATGTTAAAAATGGAATGATTTGAGCAAAAAGATAGAAGTATATTGGATTATGACCCAAAATACAAAATAAATATCCATAAGCCCATAATGATTTAAATAAATTGTTAAGTAACATAGTAATTGGGGAAGAGAATCGAATCTTCCTGACAGAAGAATTCCAAGTAATTTATGTAAATTCTCCACCCCAGCTTTTCCTTTTTAAGTGTGAGCTAGGTATAGTGATTTTCTTTTAAAAATTGTAGTATGGAAAAGGAAAGAAGAAGAGGAACTATACAGTAGAGAAACGCAACAAGCACTATCTCAGCCAGGTGATCTAGGTGAACATCAATAATGAAAAGTCATGTTGATAGTATGTAACTTGATATGATGTGATAAAAATGGCACCTTACCTCTATGATCTTCCTCCCCTGAGCCTAATCCTTAGAAAAACATCAGACAAATTGCATTTGAGGGACATCCTATAAAATAGCTGACCAGTACTCTTTAAACTGCCAATGTCCTCTTTTTCATGGCACCTTAGAGGTGGTAGGCTGCTTTAAAATGAAGCTACTTCATTCTTTAGAATGAAGCTTTCTTCATTCTTTAGAATTCTTTAGAATGAAGAAACTTACTGAAGTGGACATTGAATACAAATTTCATACCTCTTACGAGAAGCATATGGCCACAGAAGTTGCCGCTGTTGCTCTGAGTGAAGAATTGGAAGGGTTATGTGTTCCACATAACTGGTGGCAATGACAAACAAGGCTTCCACATGAAGCAAGATGTCTTGACCCATGAGCGTGTCCACCGCTGCTGAGTGAGGGGCATTTCTGCTACAGATCAAGGAGGATAGAGAAAGAAAGCCACAAATCTATTCGGGGTTGCACTGTGGATGCGAGTCTCAGTGTTCTCAGCTTGGTCATTTTTAAAAGGGAGAAGGATATTTCTGGACTCACTGATACTACTGTACCTTGTCACCTCAGGCCCAATAGAGCTAGCAGAGTCTGCAAACTTTTCTAAAGAAGATTATCTACCAGTATGTTGTGAGAAAGTCCCTAACAAAGAAGGAAAGAACCCCAGAACCGAAGCACCCAAGATTCAGTGTCTTGTTACTCCACATATCCTGCAACACAAATGTCAGCATATTGTTCTGAAGAAACAGTATACTAAAAAAATAATAAGGAAGAGCTGCAGAATAGGCTAAACTTTCACCAGGAGAATGAAGGAGGCCTAAGAACAAATGGCCAAGAGATGGAGGCTGTCCTCTCTGAAGGCTTCTACCTCTAAGTAAGTCCAGTCAAAAACGAGATTTTCTAAGAAGAAATAAATAAGGTCAGACATTAGAAAACAAAAGCAAAAACTGTCAAGTGTCATCTAAAACAAGGAAAGTCAGAGAAACTGTCACAGCCAGGAAGAGCTTAAGGAGACATCATGGCCGAATAGAGCATGGTGTTTTGGATGGGATTCAGGAATGAAAAAAGGACCTGAGGTAAAAACTCAGGAAATCTGACTAAAGTATATACTTTAGTTAATAATAATGTATAAATACTGTTTCATTAATTGTAACAGATATACTGTTCTTTTTTTGTTTTAAGTAGGCTCTACACCCAGCATGGAGCCCAACTCGGGGCTTGATCTCATGACTTTGAGATCAAGACCTGAGATCAAGAGTCAGACACTTAACCTGACTGAGCCACCCAGGCACCCCACAAATGTACTATTCTAATGTGGTATGTTACTAATAGGGAGTACTGCTTGGTGGGGATATAGAAACACTCTGAACTATCTTACCAGTTTTTCTGTAGGTCCTAAAACCATTCTTTTTTTTTTCTTTTTAACATATAATGTATTGTGGTCTTAAAACCATTCTAAAAACTAAAGTTTACTTTTTAAAAAGTTAGCCACGAAATCTAAGATTCAAAGAGAATAATAAAATTCTGATCAAGTGATACCACAGGAGACAATCATATAATAATCATGTTTTTATGTTCTTTTCTTTGAAATAAGGTAGGTATCAGGTTCTAATTTACAAGTAATATGAATTGAAAAAGAAATAAAACATTCTAAATAAAATGGGCTAATTTTGTTTCTTAAATTGCATTTCAGTTTTCATAAAGTACAATATAAAATGTTAAAATCAATCATTTTTAAGTATTGGTACTTAAGTAAGTCTTACAAACTCTGGAATATATGATTCAGACCAGAGAGTACAGTTTACATTCATTTGTCCACTTACTTAACAAACTTTATTGAACATGTGTAAGAATGTAAGGATGAAGAATATGTTGAAGAGCTTAAAATCTAAAGGAGGAGATAAAATTTAACAGTTTTAATATGATATGGTAAGTAGATAGCAATATGTATAGGAATTATGAGAACACAGTTCCAAAAACTTAACACTACTATTTCCTTTTTCAAAAATGTGGAGGGGAGAACATTATATTCATTCATGTATGCTAACCACGAAAAGGAGAAGTGCTTTGTCCTGAACTTTACCATCAAAGAATATTTTTATTTTAACACATGAGCTAATAAATATTTAGTACAGTGTTTATACAGCAGTGGTTCATTTAAAAATTAAGCTCATGGAATTTTAAAATGTCAGGCCATAAAAATTATCATTCTAATTTGTGGATTTTAAGCTGTATTATAGAAGAAACTCCTTACTTTTCCTTGTACATGTCAAGAAAGTTTTCCCAAAGTTTCTTCTAAGGAGAATCTTAAAGACTTGTAGGAGCCTAGCAGACAGACAAGGAGGGAGCTGTGTAATAGGCAGAATTCTAAAAATGTTCCCCCAAGATTCCTGTCTCCTCTTTATTTAGTCAGACCAATATAGGTAGTGCTGTTAGCCGACCATGAAATAGAGTAGATTGGATTATCCAGGTTTCCCCAGTGTGATCCCATGAATCCTTACAAGAGAAACTCAGATTTGGCAGAAGAGATTTGGTAGAAAGGCACTCAGAGGATTCCAAGGATGAGAAGAGTTCATCGTGTCCTTGCCAGTTCAGAGATGTCAGGGCTACATGTCCGCCTGAGATGTCAGGCTACTCCCTGAGAGTAGGTGCAAGGGGCAGCCTTGCTTATAGCTAACAAGGGAATAAGGACCTTAGCCCTATAACTTCAGGGAACTGAATTCTGCCAACAACATGGGTGAACTTGGAAAGGATTCTTCCCCAGAGCCTCCAGAAAGGAAGGAAGTCCTTAACAACAGGATGGTTTCAGTACTGTGAGACCTGGAACAAAGGAACCAGCAGAGCCACTCTATGCCCAGACTTCCGACCCACAGAAACTATGAGATAATAAATGTAGGAGTTATTTTAAAGTCACCAAGTTTGTCAGAATTTATTAAGGGAATAGTAGAAAACTATCATGTCTTTAAAAGAGGGGAAGCTGTGTGGAGCAGTTGGTTGAGCATCCGACTCTTGGTTTTGGGTCAGGTTGTGATCTCTGGGTCATGAGATCAAGCCTCATGTTGGGCTCCACACTCAGATTGGGATTCTCTCTCCCTTTCCCTCTCCCCCTCCCACTCGTGTGTTCACACAACACACACTCTCCCTCTCTCTCTCAAATAAATAAATCTTTAAAAAAGAAAAAAACTATTATTTTTATCTAGGAAGGAATACATCCTGGGTATAGGAGGCCTTGCAAAGACCCAGAGAGCATGGTACTTAAAAGGGAACTGCAGGTTATCTGGCATGGCTCAAGTACAGGGTGTGTAGAGAGCAGGGGAGTCTCAGAGATTGGAGCTGGAAATGGAGGGCTGGATCATGGTGTGGTCCTCAAGTGCTGTTTCAGGAAATTGGACTCTAGGTGACAGGGGACTAAATTTTAAGATTGGTACCTTAGTTCACTTTGATTTTCTGAGGAGATAAGATAAATTCCTTTATCTCTTTCAAATTTTGCTCAGACATCACTTTCTCAGTGAGAGACCCACTCTGACCTCCATGTGTAATATTGCAACCTATGCCCCGTACTGCTGACTTTCCTTACTCTGTTATTTTTTAACTTTCCATTGTACTTTTTATCTTCCAACATACTATATAATTTTTTAAAGATTTATTTATTTATTTATTTTACAGAGAGAGAGATCACAAGTAGGCAGAGAGGCAGGCAGAGAGAGAGGAGGAATCAGGCTCCCCGCTGAGCAGAGAGCCCGATGTGGGACTCGATCCCAGGACCCTGAGATCATGACCTGAGCCAAAGGCAGCGGCTTAACCCACTGAGCCACCCAGGCGCCCCCAACATACTATATAATTTATATTTATTATTTGTCTCCTCTGAGGTAAACTCCATGAAGGCAAGGATTTTTTGCCTTTCTGTTCCACTGTTTGTTCCAGTTATTTATTGTTGCTTCCAAACTACCTCAGAATTACCAGGTTAAAGCACAGTCATTTATTTAGCTCACAGTTCTGCAATTTGGGCAGAGTGTGATGAGACCAATTTGTCTCTGCGTTGTTGACATAAGATGAGTAGTTTGACAGGGGTCCAGAGGACCAACTTCAATGTGGCTTACTCCCTGGCTGGCAGGCAGGCTGTATTGCTTACTATTGGCTGGGACCTCAGTCTGCCTTGTGGGCTAAGACCCTCAGTTTCTGTCCTTATGGGCTTCTCCAGAGGATGGATGGGCTTTCTGTAGCTATACTCTAAGGGCCTTTGGTCCAAGAGAGCAAGGTGGAAATGTGTGGCACTATTTATGACTGAGCCATGGAAGCCATTTGCTCAAGGCCTTTCCAGGGTTAAGGACCTGGGACAGGGACTGTACTTTCTTTCTTTCTTTTTTTAAGATTTTTATTTATTTATTTGACAGAGATCACAAGTAGAGAGGCAGGCAGTTGGGGGTGGGGGAAGCAGGCTCCCCACTGAGCGGAGAGCCTGATGTAGGGCTCCATCCCAAGACCCTGGGATCATGACCTGAGGTGAAGGCAGAGGCCTTAACCCACTGAGCCACCCAGGCGCCCCGGGACTATACTTTCTGATGAAATTTTAAAAGCTCATGTAGGACAGGAGATATTGTTGTGGCTATTTTTGAAGAATGCAGTCTGCTATTCTATCTCAAGAGCCTAGAATAGTGCCTTGGCTCATAGAGCTTCAAAAATACTTGAGTGAAAGAAAAAGAAAGGGGCAGAGAGAAAAGAGACAATGAGATATGAATTAGGGGAGTTTAATGTATAGTGTATGGCAGGGAAACAAGTTAGAAAGCTGGAGCAATATTCTGAGTCTGGCTTGAGGTTCAGTTAACAGTGTAGCTATTAAAATAGAAAGGAAAGGCTGATTTGGAGGGATATTAAGGAAGTATAAATTGCAAAATATAGTGACTCTCTGAATATGGAAGGAAAGGAGATGGATTCAGGTCGGGGGAGAGGAGAAGTCCAGAATCTAAAATCTAGAAATCTAGCATGACTTCTAATTAAAGATCCTGGCTAAATACCAGATAATACTCTGAGCACTAGGGTGAAAACAGTAAATTTGAATCCCTTTTGATGGGATTACTTTTAGTGTTAACCCTTCTTTTAAAAAAATAAAATTTAAAAAATAACTCAGGGCTTTGAGATCATCTTGAGGGTTTTCTTCTGTGTTTGTCCTATGGTGGGAGGAAGGAAGACTTTGTTTTTCCTATAAGGAAGAGAGAAATTCTACTCTCCCCTCCCATTTTTAATCCTCGGTTTTAGTTTTCTGTTAATTTTGAAAACTTCAGAAAGTGGTTAAAATGTTTTTCCCCCCACTATAAGTGACATGACTTTTTTCTTAACTTTTTAAAATACGCTAGACAGTAACTCTGGGAATCACAGCCTTGTGTGGAACTGGGAAGTTCCTCATCATCTGACAGGTCCCACTGTCTTCCTCTGAGGATACATGGACTATGATTTTATAGGTCTGTGCTATCCCCCAATTCCATTTAAGAACTGGAATCCAAGCAGTTCATTTTAAAGCCTGAATGTTCTAGCTAACAGTCAGCATATTAGGGGAGGGCCTTCGGATAAAAGTGTGTACTGATGAAGCGACTCAGAGGCCACTTTTGCTTAGCAATAGTTACATCAGCCGCAGAAAACTTCAGGTGATTGTTGGAATAATAATGCTTCTGTTTGATTCTTAAAGGAAGAGTTTCTTTCTTGATGAATCTTATTAACATTTTTTGCCCTATTTTGCTTATATTATGATAATTCCATAGACCAGAGGTAGGGGAGCATTAGTAAAACACATGTATCCCTTGTGTATTCCTACGTTGTGATTTATATATTTTATTTAGAGAACTTTGTTGATTTCTTATGCAGGTTTTTTGTTTTATTTTGTTGAAGAGGGTAAGAGGGAAAAAGTGGCATTCTTGTATATGTCCCTTGGTATCCCTGTATAAACTAAACTGTGTTACTTGTTTCTGACTCCTTGTAAATTTGTTTTGTTTTGTTTTTTGTTTTCTGTTTTTTTGGTGAGAGTATTGGCAGCAAAAAGTAATGAATGGGAACGAAGGGAAAAGTCTGTGTTAGCGCTGAGCAAATAACTGCTTCTTTGAGTCATACAGCAGAACTGTTTCAGTTTGAATCATCTTAGAAATCTAGCACTATAGTGTTACTTGTCAGCTATGGATATTTTAATGGCAGGTGCCTTTCTTTTGTTCCTGAACGCAAAGGGTAGCTCTCTTGTTGTCATTTTAGCAGAGACTAAGTTTTTAGCAATAGGGAAGATTTTTCTTATACTGTATAACATGCAGCATCAAATAATAACATTAATATGCTTTCCCAGAAATACATTGCATAAATGATCCTCATATAAGATAGATCTCTAATAAACTAACATGTTATTATGTAATCTGTATTTTATGTATGAGGAAACCTTTGCTCAAAGAAGGTATGATTTGTCCTAAGCTACTAGAGAACCCAGGGTATTTCAACTAGAACTAGAACCTTGTTTTCTTGGCTATGCTTATTATTTGAAAATCGCTGTTACATTTTTCAGAAAACTAAAATCATTTACTAAGCACTGATAAACACATGGTACTTACTATTTACCGAAAAATTATAGACCCTTTCCTCTTAGAGGGTCTTATAAAATCAGTTACAATACTTCGATGACTTTTTAAAAGTTTTTCTTGTTTCACATTTTACTAGAAAAGGGATAGGATGTAAAGCATGGCTTAGAAGCCAAGCTATGTTTATTTCTCATTATCAGAGGACTGTTCATCTTGAATTCATTGCTAAGGTTATTTTTGCAAATAAATAAACCTGGTACTACGTTCTATGCTTGGTGGTGGAATGCATAGTGCCTGATAGGAATTTGTGTGGTCTCTGTCCAGTCCTGGCACAGAACTTCTAGAACCGTGGTGATTTCTTAAGTAATAGGAGTGTTACCCTATTGTAGTAAAGATGAGCCCCTAGATAGCTTCAGGATAGGGGCTGGTTACCAGAGGGTCAGCCAGGCCTCTAGGGAAGGGAAGAGGTTATAGAGATTTGAGTTCAGTCACATGGCCAGTGATCAATCAGTCCTGTGTATGTAGTGAACCCCATTAAAAACTCTACATATCAGAGGTTCCTGGGTAGTGCAGTCAGTTAAGCCTCTGACTTTTTGTTTCGGCTCAGGTCATGATCTCAGGGTCATGAGATGGAGCCCTAAGTCGGACTCTGCACTGACTGCTTGGAACTCTTTCTCTCTCTCACCCCTCCCCCACCTAAAGTAAATAAATAGATCTTTAAAACAAAAACCAGCTCTAGTTACCAAAGATTAGTGGAGCTTCTTGGTTGATAAACACATTGTATATGTGTATGGTGGTGGCAAGTGACACAACCTGATTCCACAGGAGAGAGCAGGAAAGCACTACATTCCCTTCCAGACCTCACCCTGTGTGTGTCTTTTGTCTGGTGCTCCTGATCTGTAGCTCTTGTATTGAAACCGCAGTCAAAAGTAATAGTGCTTTCCTGAATTCCATGAGCTGTTCTAGTGAATTATCAAACCTGATAGTCATGGAAGCTCCCAGATGTATAGCCAGCATGTCAGAAGAGCTGGTGGGCTAAGGACCTCTGAAGTCAGAGCAGTCCTTTTGGGGTCTATGCCCTTTAACGAGTGATATCTGTCCCACCTCCAGGTGATGAATGACAGAGTTAAATGCAGGTGTCTCCACTTGGGGTTGAAACAGTAACTGTGTTGTATACGCTTGGTTTCCAGTGAATAAACTTCAGTAATTAAAGTATATTTTAGTGTTAGCTAAATACAGTATGGCTCTTTAATTTTAGTATGATCAAGAATGAAATATATTGTGAATTTCTTAGAAATTCAAAACTTACTAGACTGATGTTGATGTACTTTTATTAATATCTTAAAACATATTTTTAAGATTACCAGGGTTCACAGTTTCTTATTGATGATTCCTTCTCAGTAGGGTCTATGAATTTTCAGAGATCCCAGCTTCTTTTACTTGATTCCTTTTATGACCAGCCACTTAGACCTGCAAGATTGCTAACTAGATTTAGAAGTTATGTTTTTGAAAAAAAAAAAAAAAGAAAGAAAAAATATGTTTTTGGAATGCCTAACAGGCCCTTCATGGGTTAAAACCTATAGCCTTAATTAACAGCCTAGTTGTGGGTATACAGCTGCTTTTATGAAGGGTAGAGAGCATCCATTTAAAAAATGGTCAAATTCTGTCCTGTATTTAAAGAACTGATTTATTTATTTATTTTTTTTTTTTTAATCTTTTTTTTTTTTTAATTTTTTATTTTTTATAAACATATATTTTTTATAAACATATATTTTTATCCCCAGGTCTGTGAATCACCAGGTTTACACACTTCACAGCACTCACCAAATCACATACCCTCCCCAATGTCCATAATCCCACCCCCTTCTCCCCAACCCCCTCCCCCCGGCAACCCTCAGTTTGTTTTGTGAGATTAAGAGTCACTTATGGTTTGTCTCCCTCCCAATCCCATCTTGTTTCATTTATTCTTCTACCCATTTAAGCCTCCATGTTGCATCACCACTTCCTCATATCAGGGAGATCATATGATAGTTGTCTTTCTCTGCTTGACTTATTTCGCTAAGCATGATACGCTCTAGTTCCATCCACGTTGTTGCAAATGGCAAGATTTCATTTCTTTTGATGGCTGCATAGTATTCCATTGTGTATATATACCACATCTTCTTGATCCATTCATCTGTTGATGGACATCTAGGTTCTTTCCATAGTTTGGCTATTGTGGACATTGCTGCTATAAACATTCGGGTGCATGTGTCCCTTTGGATCACTACATTTGTATCTTTAGGGTAAATACCCAATAGTGCAATTGCTGGGTCATAGGGCAGTTCTATTTTCAACATTTTGAGGAACCTCCATGCTGTTTTCCAGAGTGGCTGCACCAGCTTGCATTCCCACCAACAGTGTAGGAGGGTTCCCCTTTCTCCGCATCCTCGCCAGCATCTGTCATTTCCTGACTTGTTGATTTTAGCCATTCTGACTGGTGTGAGGTGATATCTCATTGTGGTTTTGATTTGTATATCCCTGATGCCGAGTGATATGGAGCACTTTTTCATGTGTCTGTTCGCCATCTGGATGTCTTCTTTGCAGAAATGTCTGTTCATGTCTTCTGCCCATTTCTTGATTGGATTATTTGTTCTTTGGGTGTTGAGTTTGCTAAGTTCTTTATAGATTCTGGACACTAGTCCTTTATCTGATATGTCGTTTGCAAATATCTTCTCCCATTCTGTCAGTTGTCTTTTGATTTTGTTAACTGTTTCCTTTGCTGTGCAAAAGCTTTTGATCTTGATGAAATCCCAGTAGTTCATTTTTTCCCTTGCTTCCCTTGCCTTTTGCGTTGTTCCTAGGAAGATGTTGCTGCGGCAGAGGTCGAAGAGGTTGCTGCCCGTGTTCTCCTCAAGGATTTTGATGGATTCCTTTCGTACATTGAGGTCCTTCATCCATTTTGAGTCTATTTTTGTGTGTGGTGTAAGGAAATGGTCCAATTTCATTTTTCTGCATGTGGCTATCCAATTTTCCCAGCACCATTTATTGAAAAGGCTGTCTTTTTTCCATTGGACATTCTTTCCTGCTTTGTCGAAGATTAGTTGACCATAGAGTTGAGGGTCTATTTCTGGGCTCTCTATTCTGTTCCATTGATCTATGTGTCTGTTTTTGTGCCAGTACCATGCTGTCTTGATGATGACAGCTTTGTAATAGAGCTTGAAGTCCGGAATTGTGATGCCACCAACGTTGGCTTTCTTTTTCAATATCCCTTTGGCTATTCGAGGTCTTTTCTGGTTCCATATAAATTTTAGAATTATTTGTTCCATTTCTTTGAAAAAGATGGATGGTACTTTGATAGGAATTGCATTAAATGTGTAGATTGCTTTAGGTAGCATAGACATTTTCACAATATTTATTCTTCCAATCCAGGAGCATGGAACATTTTTCCATTTCTTTGTGTCTTCCTCAATTTCTTTCATGAGTACTTTATAGTTTTCTGAGTATAGATTCTGTGTCTCTTTGGTTAGGTTTATTCCTAGGTATCTTATGGTTTTGGATGCAATTGTAAATGGGATTGACTCCTTAATATCTCTTTCTTCTGTCTTGCTGTTGGTGTAGAGAAATGCAACTGATTTCTGTGCATTGATTTTATATCCTGACACTTTACTGAATTCCTGTATAAGTTCTAGCAGTTTTGGAGTGGAGTCTTTTGGGTTTTCCACATATAGTATCATATCATCTGCGAAGAGTGATAATTTGACTTCTTCTTTGCCGATTTGGATGCCTTTAATTTCCTTTTGTTGTCTGATTGCTGAGGCTAGGACCTCTAGTACGATGTTGAATAGCAGTGGTGATAATGGACATCCCTGCCGTGTTCCTGACCTTAGCGGAAAAGCTTTCAGTTTTTCTCCATTGAGAATGATATTTGCGGTGGGTTTTTCATAGATGGCTTTGATGATATTGAGGTATGTGCCCTCTATCCCTACACTTTGAAGAGTTTTGATCAGGAAGGGATGTTGTACTTTGTCAAATGCTTTTTCAGCATCTATTGAGAGTATCATATGGTTCTTGTTCTTACTTTTATTGATGTGTTGTATCACATTGACTGATTTGCGGATGTTGAACCAACCTTGCAGCCCTGGAATAAATCCCACTTGGTCGTGGTGAATAATCTTTTTAATGTACTGTTGAATCCGATTGGCTAGTATTTTGTTGAGTATTTTCGCATCTGTGTTCATCAAGGATATCGGTCTATAGCTCTCTTTTTTGGTGGGATCCTTGTCTGGTTTTGGGATCAAGGTGATGCTGGCCTCATAAAATGAGTTTGGAAGTTTTCCTTCCATTTCTATTTTTTGGAACAGTTTCAGGAGAATAGGAATTAGTTCTTCTTTAAATGTTTGGTAGAATTCCCCCGGGAAGCCGTCTGGCCCTGGGCTTTTGTTTGTTTGGAGATTTTTAATGACTGTTTCAATCTCCTTACTGGTTATGGGTCTGTTCAGGCTTTCTATTTCTTCCTGGTTCAGTTGTGGTAGTTTATATGTTTCTAGGAATGCATCCATTTCTTCCAGATTGTCAAATTTATTGCCGTAGAGTTGCTCATAGTATGTTCCTATAATAGTTTGTATTTCTTTGGTGTTAGTTGTGATCTCTCCTCTTTCATTCATGATTTTATTTATTTGGGTCCTTTCTCTTTTCTTTTTGATAAGTCGGGCCAGGGGTTTATCAATTTTATTAATTCTTTCAAAGAACCAGCTCCTAGTTTCGTTGATTTGTTCTATTGTTTTTTTGGTTTCTATTTCATTGATTTCTGCTCTGATCTTTATGATTTCTCTTCTCCTGCTGGGCTTAGGGTTTCTTTCTTGTTCTTTCTCCAGCTCCTTTAGGTGTAGGGTTAGGTTGTGTACCTGAGACCTTTCTTGTTTCTTGAGAAAGGCTTGTACCGCTATATATTTTCCTCTCAGGACTGCCTTTGTTGTGTCCCACAGATTTTGAACCGTTGTATTTTCATTATCATTTGTTTCCATGATTTTTTTCAATTCTTCTTTAATTTCCCGGTTGACCCATTCATTCTTTAGAAGGATACTGTTTAGTCTCCATGTATTTGGGTTCTTTCCAAACTTCCTTTTGTGGTTGAGTTCTAGCTTTAGAGCATTGTGGTCTGAAAATATGCAGGGAATGATCCCAATCTTTTGATACCGGTTGAGTCCTGATTTAGGACCGAGGATGTGATCTATTCTGGAGAATGTTCCATGTGCACTAGAGAAGAATGTGTATTCTGTTGCTTTGGGATGAAATATTCTGAATATATCTGTGATGTCCATCTGGTCCAGTGTGTCGTTTAAGGCCTTTATTTCCTTGCTGATCTTTTGCTTGGATGACCTGTCCATTTCAGTGAGGGGAGTGTTAAAGTCCCCTACTATTATTGTATTATTGTTGATGTGTTTCTTTGATTTTGTTATTAATTGGTTTATATAGTTGGCTGCTCCCACGTTGGGGGCATAGATATTTAAGATTGTTAGATCTTCTTGTTGGACAGACCCTTTGAGTATGATATAGTGTCCTTCCTCATCTCTTATTATAGTCTTTGGCTTAAAATCTAATTGATCTGATATAAGGATTGCCACTCCTGCTTTCTTCTGATGTCCATTAGCATGGTAAATTCTTTTCCACCCCCTCACTTTAAATCTGGAGGTGTCTTCGGGCTTAAAATGTGTTTCTTGGAGGCAACATATAGATGGGTTTTGTTTTTTTATCCATTCTGATACCCTGTGTCTTTTGACAGGGGCATTTAGCCCATTCACATTCAGGGTAAGTATTGAGAGATATGAATTTAGTGCCATTGTATTGCCTGTAAGGTGACTGTTACTGTATATGGTCTCTGTTCCTTTCTGATCTACCACTTGTAGGCTCTCTCTTTGCTTAGAGGACCCCTTTCAATATTTCCTGTAGAGCTGGTTTGGTATTTGCAAATTCTTTCAGTTGTTGTTTGTCCTGGAAGCTTTTAATCTCTCCTTCTATTTTCAATGATAGCCTAGCTGGATATAGTATTCTTGGCTGCATGTTTTTCTCGTTTAGTGCTCTGAAAATATCATGCCAGCTCTTTCTGGCCTGCCAGGTCTCTGTGGATAAGTCAGCTGCCAATCTAATATTTTTACCATTGTATGTTACAGACTTCTTTTCCCGGGCTGCTTTCAGGATTTTCTCTTTGTCATTGAGACTTGTAAATTTTACTATTAGGTGACGGGGTGTGGGCCTATTCTTATTGATTTTGAGGGGCATTCTCTGAACCTCCTGAATTTTGATGCTCGTTCCCTTTGCCATATTGGGGAAATTCTCCCCAATAATTCTCTCCAGTATACCTTCTGCTCCCCTCTCACTTTCTTCTTCTTCTGGAATCCCAATTATTCTAATGTTGTTTCGTCTTATGGTGTCACTTATTTCTCGAATTCTCCCCTCGTGGTCCAGTAGCTGTTTGTCCCTCTTTTGATCAGCTTCTTTATTCTCTGTCATTTGGTCTTCTATATCACTAATTCTTTCTTCTGCCTCATTTATCCTAGCAGTGAGAGCCTCCATTTTTGATTGCACCTCATTAATAGCTTTTTTGATTTCAACTTGGTTAGATTTTAGTTCTTTTATTTCTCCAGAAAGGGCTTTTATATCTCTCGAGAGGGTTTCTCTAATATCTTCCATGCCTTTTTCGAGCCCGGCTAGAACCTTGAGAATTGTCATTCTGAACTCTAGATCTGACATATTACCGATGTCTGTATTGATTAGGTCCCTAGCCTTCGGTACTGCCTCTTGTTCTTTTTTTTGTGGTGAATTTTTACGTCTTGTCATTTTGTCCAGATAAGAGTAAATGAAGGGGCAAGTAAAATACTAAAAGGGTGGCAACAACCCCAGGAAAATATGCTTTAGCCAAATTAGAAGAGATCCAAAATCGTGAGTGGGGAGAAAGGGGATAAAAAGAGGTTCAAAAAGGAAGAAAGAAAAAAGAAAAAAAAAAAAAAAAAAAAAGAAAAGAATTTTTTTAAAAAAAGAAAACACCTAAGAAAAATGTAAAAAAAAATATATATATATTAGATAAACTAGTAAAAAATCGTTAAAAAAGAAAAAGGTAACAGTTAAAAAAAAAAAATTTTACCCGAAGGCGAGAAAAAAAAAAAAAATGAAAAAGGAAAAAGAAAAAATTAAATTAACTGCAAGACTAAAAAAAATCACAGGAAAAAAGCCATGAGTTCCGTGCTTGGCTTTCTCCTCCTCTGGAATTCTGCTGCTCTCCTTGGTATTGAAACCGCACTCCTTGGTAGGTGAACTTGGTCTCGGCTGGATTTCTTGTTGATCTTCTGGGGGAGGGGCCTGTTGTAGTGATTCTCAAGTGTCTTTGCCCCAGGCGGAATTACACCGCCCTCACCCGGGGCCGGGGTGAGTAATCCGCTCGGGTTTGCTTTCAGGAGCTTTTGTTCCCTGAGCGCTTTCCGTAGAGTTCCAGAGGACGGGAATACAAATGGCGGCCTCCTGGTCTCCGGCCCGGAGGAGCCGAGAGCCCAGGGCCCCACTCCTCAGTGCGCCCTCAGAGAACAGCGCCCAGTTACTCCCGTCTGCCTGACCTCCGGCCGCGCTCCGAGCTCACCGAGCCTGCGACCGGTTCAAGGTAACACGGAGCTGCGAGCTTACTGTCGGCTCTGTCTCTGTAGCCGGCTTTCCCGTTCCAATACCCGCAAGCTCTGCGACACTCAGACACCCCCGATCCTTCTGTGACCCTGCGGGACCTGAGGCCACGCTGACCCCGCGTGGGCTTTGCCCCGGTTTAGCCTCTGGAGCGATGTCCCTCAGCGGAACAGACTTTTAAAAGTCCTGATTTTGTGCGCGGTTGCTCCGCCGCTTGCCGGGAGCCGGCCCCTCCCCCCGGGGTCTATCTTCCCGTCGCTTTGGATTCACTTCTCCGCCGGTCCTACCTTTCAGAAAGTGGTTGTTTTTCTGTTTCCAGAATTGCTGTTCTTCTTCTCTTCAATCTGCCGATGGATTTTCAGGTGTTTGCAATCTTTAGATAAGCTATCTAGCTGATCTCCGGCTAGCTGAAGCAGTCTCAGCTTGCTACTTCTCCGCCATCTTGACTCCTCCCCCCCCTGATTTATTTATTTATAGGAGCACAGTAAAAAGCAATCTAGAAAGTTACCAAGAAATAGAAGGCAAAATACAGTCGGGGACTAGTATCATGGTGAGAAGGTCAAGAAAAGAGAACTCAAATAAAAAGTAGGGTAATCAGGGGCGCCTGGGTGGCTCAGTGGGTTAAGCCTCTGCCTTTGGCTCAGGTCATGATCTCAGGGTCCTGGGATCAAGACCCACATCTGGCTCTCTGCTCAGCCAGGAGCCTGCTTCCTCCTCTCTCTCTGCCTGCCTCTCTGCCTGCTTGTGATCTCTCTCTGTCAAATAAATAAATAAAATCTTTAAAAAAAAAAAAGAAAGAAAGAAAAGAGTTAGAACACAAATAAAAAGTAGGGTAATCAGGGGCGCCTGGGTGGCTCAGTGGGTTAAGCCTCTGCCTTTGGCTCAGGTCATGATCTCAGGGTCCTGGGATCGAGCCCCACATTGGGCTCTCTGCTCAGTGGAGAGCTTGCTTCCCCTCCTCTCTATCTGCCTGCCTCTCTGTCTACTTATGATCTAGGTCTGTCAAATAGATAAATAAAATCTTTTTTTTTTAAAGTAGTGTAATCAGAAACACATAAATAGTTAACTGCTCTAAACAATAACCCAAACTCTCAGTGGCTTGAGATGGTAGAATTTTATTTCCCATCTGTTGTATAATCTAATATAGGCCAAGGTGGGAGGGGCTCTATTTTGAGGCATTAGGTGACACACGTTTTCTTCCATTATCGGACCTTCCTGTCTTTTTAAGGTCCCATTTCATTTGCATTTAGTTGATGGGTGGCAGAGGACAGACAGGTATGTGCCTCAGCCTGGAAGTGATACACGTCACTTCGGGTCATATTTCATTGGCAACAACTAGAGCTTTGGCCCTCACCCAGATGCAAGGATATTGGAAAGGAGAGAACATGGATGTTGGTAAGCACCTGCAATCTGTCACAGATCCAGAATCAGTTATAGCTGAACAGTGGTGCTGAGATGATTGGCGTGGCTTATCCAAATGAGAATGGTTTGGGACCATTTCTAGGAGTACCAGAGGAGGGGAGAATGTAATGGAGAGAATGTAGTTTCTAGTGGGTTCAGTGTCATGCATACAGCCTTACAAGGATAAAGTAGGTAAACTGTGTGCGAGGGATAGAAAGAGTGCTTACCTGGGGAGTACAGTCTGTATCAGCCATACATAGCATATGGAATGGGCAAAGTCAGCTCTCTGTGGAAGCACTGGGAAGGCAGAAGAGGAGAATGTGAAATCCTCAGAGGCACTGGACTGCATTAATCCTAGCCACAGCATTAGTCACTGTGCCTGGTACAGTGTAGGCATTCTGGATATATTATTTGAATGAGTTAATACCTCTTTTCTTTAAAAAAAACAAAACAAAAACCTTTCCCTTCCATATTCTCCACCAATATAATCCATTTCTCGTCTTTCCAGCAAAACTGTGCTAAAGGGTTATTTATACTCTCTGCCTTACTTCCTCTTTTTGAATTCTTTCTTGGAACAACTCCAGACAGCTTTTCACTCCTACCACTCCATAGACATCTCTTTAAGGCCACCAGCGACTTCCATTGTCAACTCTCCTTGTTAAAAACATTTTCTTTACTTGGCTTCCATGCTGCCCATGCTTCTGGTCTTTCTCTTTTCTCACTGATTGTACTTTTCATTTACTTTTTTGCCTGTTTTTCTTTCTCTTCCTATCCTCTTAATGTTTATACTTGAGCCTCCCAGGAACCTGACCCAGGCCTTTCTCTCTCTCTCTCTTTTTTTTTTTTTTAAAGATTTTATTTATTTATTTGACAGAGAGAGATCACAAGTAGGCAGAGAGAGAGGAGGAAGCAGGCTCCCTGCTGAGCAGAGAGCCCGATGCGGGACTCGATCCCAGGACCCTGAGATCATGACCTGAGCCAAAGGCAGCGGCTTAACCCACTGAGCCACCCAGGCGCCCTTCATCTACATTCATTTCCTCGCTGATCTTACCCAGCCCTGTGATGTTAAATACCATCTATTTGATGCTGAATTTTCTAATGTCCCCTGAATTTTATTTTTTTTAATGATGTATTCCTTTTTTCTTTTTATTATTATTATTTTTTAAGATTTTATTTATCTATTAGAGAGAGAGCACACACAAGCAGAGGGAGCAGTAGGCAGAAGGAGATGCAGGCTCCATCCCAGGACCCTGGATTATGACCTGAGCTGAAGGCAGACCCTTAACCAACTGAGCCACCCAGGTACCCCAGCCCCCAATTTTTAAATTCATATTTCTAAATGCTTGCTGAAAAATTTCACATGGATATCCAATATGCATGACAGACTTAATGTATCCCAAAGTGAATTTTTTTATTCCAGCTTCCCAGCCCTCCAGCAAAAACCCTCTCCTTGTGCCTTGTTCCTCATTTCAGTAAGTAACTACACTACTCATCCAGGTGCTCAGACTAGAAACTAGTACCATGATTTCCTTCTTGACTGACTACTCCTTTCTCTCACATCTAATTTGTTAG
Organism: Mustela lutreola; assembly: GCF_030435805.1. Lineage (NCBI taxonomy): Eukaryota > Metazoa > Chordata > Mammalia > Carnivora > Mustelidae > Mustela > Mustela lutreola. Next base: position 87,012,406 of record NC_081297.1, on the reverse strand, counting down.
CAAATATCTCTTACGTCTTCAAAATATATTTAGAATCTTACCACTTCTCACTACCCTGACACTGTTTCCCTGATCCATACCATGATCATCTCTTGCCTAGATTATTACAGAAGTCTCCTAATTGGTCTCTCCATTTCCTTTCTTACCCTCTATAGTCTGTTCTCGTAGCTGCCAGAGTAAGCTTGTTCAAGCTTGTTAAGTGTTTAAAACACTTCAGTTACTTCCCTTGAAGAAAGAGCTTACCATGGTCTACAAGGCTCTGTCTTATGTGGCCATGGTAACCTCTCTGACTTAATTTTCTACCACCTCACTTAAATACACTGTACTGGCCTCCTTGCTGCTTCTCTGTGGTGACAAGTTCATGGATGCCTCAGGGATTCTGTACTTGCTGTTTCCCCATCCCCAAATACCCTTTTCTGAGATGACCTCTTATGTAGAATTGAGAGCATACCCTGAAGCCAAACTGTGTAAGTTTAAATTTTAGAGTTGTCTGACCTTGGGCAAGCTATTTAACCTTTTTATGCCTCAGTTTCTACATCTGGAAAATGATAAAATAGTAACTACTTTATAGAGTAATTGTGATGATGAAATGATTTAATATATGTAGAACACTTAGAATAACACCTGCTGTATAGTAAGCACCATGTGTTATCTGTGAGGATTATTGTTACTTCATCAGGTCACCTTAAATATAACCTGCTCAGAGATTATTTAAATCATGGTAGAATCATTAGAATGAATCATGAATATGCAGCCTCCTGGGGGATCTGTTTTGAAGAGGACAGCTCACTGTGATGTAGAGACAACTCATGTGTAGGAAATGTATTTCTGTGAATGTCACAGGAAGTACACCTTCATTTTTTTTTTTTTTTAACTAACATGTGGGATCCCCCTGCCCCAGGTTCCCTTTCCCTAGTCAGTCTCTCTTACAGGATCCACTGTTGTCCAGTATTCCTTCTACGACTCTAGCTCATGTCAATTTAGACAGGGGTCTATGGAGACAGACAGTTGGGGACCTATAGTGATAGACATAGGAGGGAGAAAAACTACCTCACCACCACATCCTCCCTTCTTCGCCTCAGCATGGATTTCATAGGGAGCATTTATAGTTCTTCATTTCCTCCTCTCACCTTTATCAAAATACTGAGAAAAAATTATTGATTCTAAGTTTTCTGTCCACTATTATCTCTGTGCACCCACGTGTGTGTGTGTGTGTGTGTGTGTGTGTGTGTGTGTGTGTGAACTTTCCCTTTAGAGAGAAAAGGAACAAAATTTTAAAAGGACAGGACAAAAGAGATTACCTTTTAACTTCCCATCTGTTTTCATTATTCCTATCAGCAAGCTTTCTTTAAAACATCTAGACTTCTGTGGTATCACAACACAGGAAGTGTTGTGAGGCCTGCCCTTGTTTTGTGGAGAAAATACCTAGGTCAGACACAGGCCACAGTGGAAATGGATTACGAGGGAGGGAACTCATTGAATCCCTAGGAGCAAGTAGGTTTAGAGAAAGGGGATAATGGGACCACTCCGGCTGAGAAATAGCTGCAAGGTTCACACATCTCACAAATCTTTCTCCACTTGGAACCCCACTCACAGGCTATTGAAATTCTCGCCAGTGGCTTGGAGCTTGAGGGTACCAACTCCCAGTGCCAACTGAGAGGAAGCATGGAGTCACCAAAAAAACAGATCTTATGCTCCCAGCCACGGTGAGAACTGGTGTCTTCTTGGTATTCTAACATCCTCTACAAACATAGTAGCAGACTCTGTATTATAACATATTTTAGATGCTTTATGGGAGTTAAATTTTTGGAGCTCAGTCCTTCTAGAACTACCTAGTATATTAGGTAAAAATATCTGTTACATTTCTTTTTTAGTTATACATTATGTTTTTAAATATATGTGCTATACAGTGGGCTTTGAAATCCAAATTTGACCTAATGGTGATTCACGTTATAACTTTACATGAAGCAGATGCTCTTATTTCACTGGAAATTCTCTGAAATATTTAGATATCATTTATTGGACTTTGGTAATCTGGAGGCAAGGATAAAATAATTGAATATCTAAATCTACTAAAAAGATCTTTGCTTATATATAATTCTATATAAGTTGACCTGAACTAACTTTCATATTTTTTCCTTTTTTTTTTTCTTTTTCTTTGGTAAAACAAGAAACGGGAGCTATGTGAAGTAATTGAACTATTGGTAAATATTCCTAGTGATACCCTAAATGCATCCAAGAGTTTCTACCTTAATCAGGGCAAAATGCCTTTAGATGAGAGCTAGATAGGATTGTTAGACCAGATAATGGATTAGTTTCCCTACTTTGTATCTCATTTTTGTGAGAGTGATAATCATTGTCAGTTGTAAAGTTGATACTTGCTTTTTTCCAGATGGGGAGATTTTTGTGTCATGGCCTAATACTTCTCCACTCTGCTACTTCTGTACTCTAATGAGTAGTTATTCCTATAAACTAGAAAGGTAAAAAATATGTATAGTATATATTGAATGAGTGAGGTCTGCTTCTCGAATTCTTCCTTACTAGTCCCAGTCATAACAATTCTTTGCATCCCAAAAGTGTTCAGTATCCTAGAGGGAAGTATATTGACTTGAGTGCCCACTGGGGCACTCTCAGGCAGTGACCTTGCACACTGCTTGGGTGTATGTGTGGGGGCTTTTCCAAGGTCTGTTTTGGTCCATCTATACCTGATGGTAAATGTCAGTATACTATCTGGCTGTCTGGAAAGATCCAAATAACCTCCTTGGTGATTTCAGGATGTCTTTGGCCTTTTATAGTGGATCATTTAGTTCCTTTTTCCCTTTCAATCCAGGAGTTCCATAGGCTAACTTCCCCAGTTCTTTGTCTTTGTTGTTGTTTTGTGAAGGGAGAGTGTACATAGGTTCTGCAAACCCTGATTGGAATATAGAACTCTTAGAATATCTGTGGGCACATATCCCCCCAGAGTAGAAGTTTAGCCTTTGTCCTGAGATCATTCAGATCTTTGAGGTATAGATAGGAAGATTCCCTGACTATTAGGATCCTACATCATCATTATTTCGCTCTTTAAAGAGAATATTGGATGTCTAAAAGTTGTAGACAATTGGGTAACCTATTCGGAAGTTTTTATACTCTTCAAAATTGCAGAGTTGTAGAGAACTAGTGTGAATTTCTTTATGTCCTTACTGTGGTAAACTGCCCTCCAAGAGTTGATACTTCCTAGTCAATAACACATGAAGGTATTAAGTTGATTAAATGGAATCTCAGTACAGAGCCTGTTTCAGTTTGTGTTTGCATACAATGATTTCTAAAAAGTAGATTACTTACAAATTTGGATATAATATGATTTTGTCTTTATCTTACATATTGGAACGCTTTTTTAAAATTTATTTATTTATTTTTAAAGATTTTATTTATTTGACAGCGAGAGAGAGATCACAAGTAGGGAGAGAGGCAGGCGGGGTGCAGGGGGCAGGGGGAGCAGGCTCCCTGCTGAGCAGAGAGCCTGATACGGGCCTCGATCCCAGGACCCTGAGACCATGACCCAAGATGAAGGCAGAGGCTTAACCCACTGAGCCACTCAGGCACCCTGGAATGCTTTTTAAAACAGAGTTGACTTTTAGAGGAGTTTCAGGTTTTAGAAAAATTGAGAAGATAATAGTGTTCCCGTATACCTCATACCCTCCCCATCCACACAAACACAGTTTTCCCTGTCATTAACATCTTACCATAGTATATTTGTTAGAGTTAACAAATCAGTTGATACATAATTGTTAACTAAAGTCTATATATATCCTATTCAGATTTCCTAAGTGTTTACTTGAAGTCCTTTTTTCTGTTGGTGGCTCTCGTCCAGTATACCACATTATATTCCAGTATCATATCTCTTTAGGCCCCTCTTGGCTGTGACTGCTTCTCAGACTTCCCTTCTTTTTGAGGTCCATGATAGTTTGGCAAGTATTCACCAGGTATATTGTAGGTTGCTTCTCTTGGGATTTGTCTGATGTTTTCCCCCAGATTAAAGTAGAGCTATGGGATCCTGTGGTAAGACTGTGCTTAGCTTTATAAGAAACTGCCATGCTGTCTTTCAAAGTGGCTGTACCAATTTGGATTCCTTGTGTTGAATGAATGAATGAGAGTTACTGTCACTTCATGTACTTGTCAGCATTTGGTGTAGTCCATTTTTTTGGACTAAAGCCATTCTGATAGGTATGTAGAAGTTGGGATGTAATTTTTAAAATTGGTCATTTTGTCTTACTATCTTATTTGACTATGGAAACATTAGCTTTCTCCTGATACTTCTCTTCAAATCATCATTGAGAAGAGTATATGTGCTTTTTTCCCATATGAATAACTGGTACAGATGTTTAAGTAGTATTTCACTTCTTACATTAAAATACAATTACCCATTCTCTATGCCATCTTATTACTAATAGCTTATAAGCTGCATACTGTTGGTGTTAAGCTACATTCCATTGATGTTAATGCCTGCCTTAGGTTTATTGCTTTTGTTTAATTTGTTATTCTCATTTTCCATTTTTCAAAGTCATTTTGCTTTTGTGTTTGGTTTCATTGTTTATAAAGTTTTTTGTTTCTGTTACATTATGTAGTTTTGTACCAATGGCTAGAAGCAGATCGTCATGGCAAGAGCCAAGATGCTGCAAATACGACTTCAGGTAAAAATAAAAATTAAATTAAAAATGAGGTTTAGAAATCACTATTTTAAATCACCCCAAGCCCATCATAATTGGTTTTTTCCCCCAGTTTCGTTTGGGCAAAAATAGGTATTATTTTATATTTCTTTTCTCTCATCTGCATCTTAATTTTTTTAAAGACCTTATTTGCTTCAAGCCTTGAAAAAATTATTCACTAGTCTTAAGCTCTCTTGGCAGATATATCCTATTTTCTTCAAAGGAAAGGCTGAATTGCAGCTTAAATTTAGTAGCAGATTACTTGGCAGTATTACCTCGAATTAAGTTTATATATATTTGTAGTGAGGGATATTAATATTTTCCCAAGTTTATAATCTTTGTTCATTTCAGGATAGTGTTTAAGAGGTGGATTTTAAGTTGAGTAAAAAATGCTTATGTATCATATCAGTTTCCTGGGAACCCAAATTCTTAGACTGATTTCATTTCTCCTGCTACATCCTAGAGTAAATTCTAAATTAGAAGTCATTTATAATATGGGTTTAAAAAGGAGAAGACTAGGTTTTTCCCCTCACCTCTCATCTCCAAAAGGCATCATCAGGATTCTCTTCTTTGGTAATAGTAGTGATAACTATATCCACTCATGTCTAAATCCTTAACAGTGTTATCAGAATTTCTACATAATTGGTTCTTCCATGAATTTACATCAAAACAGTATTTGCCAAGACAGCTATATATACAGCAATGACCTTTCCTCTTGCCCCCCTTTCTTGGCAGTCTAGTAGGTGGTGTGTTGGCAGCAGTGGTGGTGGTTCTGTTTTTCTTAGATTCGTGTTTCTGTTTCATGAGTCTTTCCATTTTCTTGTTTTTATAAAAAAAATTTTTGTCTTTGAAAAGGGTGGTTTTCCTTCTCTATCTTCTGGGTGATTCCATTGTGCTTCAGGAGGGTGTGATGTTCTTTAGTTAACAGAATGTTATATTGAAAATGGTACTGTCATGGCTTTTCTGATTTATCCTCTGTCCCGTAAATAACTTGATATATGAATGAAGATAATGTTACTATTTTAACCAGACTTAGGCAGGACGTCATTAAAAAAAGGTAAGTGTTGCAAGGAGTTATATCTTGCATTATGTGCTGTTTCTTCTGCTATGATAGTATTTAACATTTTATTTATACTTAGATAAAAATAAACATTTCTGGTATATGTTGATGGGTGGAGAGGCATTATTGTTTGCTGTATATTGTCTGAGGGTGTCCTGTTCCTGTGTCAGTAGCAGCATCAGCAGTATAGACCTTTAGAACCAAGTTTTGTGTTTTCTGTGACTTAAAGTGAAGTGAAAAGTGGTCTTTTTTTTTTTTTTTAAAGATTTTATTTATCCATTTGAGAGAGAGCGAGAGCAGGAGAGATCACTGAGGGAGAAGAAGAGGGAGTAGCAAACTCACTGCTGAGCAGGGAGCCTGACATAGGTAGGGCTCGATCCCAGGACCCTGAGATCATGACCTAAGCTGAAGGCAGACGCTTAACCAGCTGAGCCACCCAGGTGCCCCTGGTCTTTTTCTTTTCTTTTCTTTTAATGAAGAAATGAATAACCTAAAAATTCTTAGTGTTTCCCTGAAAATCTAGTGTCAGCTTAAAGAATGTAATTTGCCCTTCCTGAAGTCAGGTGTTCTGAACGCTGACTCTTTCTTGAGGCACACTGACTCATGGACAGGTCCACATTTTTCCATTGACTTTGTAAGCTTACTCAAGAGGCATATTGCCAAAACTCATAAACTATCCTCAGGGATACTTCTGACAGTTTTTCTTCTAGAAGTGAAAGCTTTCTATCTATCTCTTAGAAAATAGAAATATGGAGTAGAAAGATACAGATGAAACATTTGCCTAGGGGGCGCCTGGGTGGCTCAGTGGGTTAGGCCGCTGCCTTCGGCTCAGGTCATGATCTCAGGGTCCTGGGATCGAGTCCCGCATCAGGCTCTCTGCTCAGCGGGGAGCCTGCTTCCTCCTCTCTCTCTCTGCCTGCCTCTCTGCCTACTTGTGATTTCTCTCTGTCAAATAAATAAATAAAATCTTTAAAAAAAAAAAAAAAAAAAAAAAAAAAGAAACATTTGCCTAGGTAAGTAAGAAATATCCAAAGGAAAATGGTCATTAGCCAGGGCTTAAATTAGAAACAGTACATTAGTTGCTGCAGCAAATCTATTTAAACTATGTGCCTTTATTCAGAAAAGCTTCTGTGTATTTTATATTGCAGTTTCCAACAAGATTTTAGAGCGTAACTTTTCCCTCCTCTTGTGGTCTGTTAAGTTTCGCACTAAAAGGTGTTTTATATCCATCTTTTCATATCTTTACCAAAAATGGAAACTGAGTCTGACTAGATGCCCAATTGTGATTTATAAATTACTTGGTATTTTTACTTCTACAAATAGTGGTAAGTAGCGTTTATCTCTTGATATTAATAGTTTGTGTTTTACACTTAATTAGAACTTAAATAGAAAAAAAACACAAGGCAGAATGATATTCCAACATCTTCTAATTCTTCATTCTCAACTTTTTGGCATTGAGAATTTTAAGAGCCATTCATTTTAACATATTTTATGGAACTAAGGCATTTGGGGAAAACAGGTTTCATGGGAATTAATTTGGTCAAGGAGATAAAGAACTGAGCTGACAGCTATAATTGAGGTTTTTTATATGTAATAATCAAATATAGCCTGCCTTTGTCTTTCCCAAATTTTGACAGGTGAGGAATTTGGCTTAGAATAGCTTGTTTCTTTTCATAGGTTTGATGTTGTCTACTAAACTAGACAACACAGAATTAATGATGTTTCTGATTCTGTTAATTCTGTTACTTGTAAAAGCCTGGATATAATTATATTTGTTAGATTTCTATGGGAGCTCAAGCAGAATTGCCTTATGTGAACACAGCAGCATTGTGTCTGTCCAGGTACAGAATCTCAGGGTCAGAAGTATGATTCAGGATGCTCAATTCAGGATGTTCTGTTAAAAAATTAGATGTTTCGAAGTAGGTTTTTTTAATCACCACCTACTGAAATGAGGACAGTAATTAGGTTACAACAAAGATTATTTGAATAGATCTTTATTTTTAGTACAGGTGTCTGGCCAAGATGTTGAAATTCAGATTCTGAAGTTTTAAATGCAGATCTTTTATTAACAGTTCCTTTTCAGTTGTCCACTGAGAATTTTTACAACTCAGACTGTTAGAGGTAGAAATTGAATCCAATTTCAGCATTATCAGTCAGTATATCTACAAAATAAAAATAAAACTGCTACATGCTTTTGAAAAAATTATACGTATCAACTAATTAATTATTTGTTTTAGGTGAAAATTTTGACCAGAGTCCTTTGAGAAGAACATTCAAATCCAAAGTGCTGGCCCACTATCCTGAGAATATAGAATGGAACCCTTTTGATCAAGATGCAGTGAACATGGTATGTATTTTTTTTTTTTTTTAATTTTAACCTTCTTTTTATTTTGTTAAGAATGACAGTGTTGGGCGCCTGGGTGGCTCAGTGGGTTAAGCCTCTGCCTTTGGCTCAGGTCATGATCTCAGGGTCCTGGGATCAAGACCCACATCGGGCTCTCTGCTCGGCAGAGAGCCTGCTTCCTCCCCCTCTCTCTGCCTGTCTCTCTGCCTACTTGTGATTGCTCTCTGTCAAATAAATAAATAAAATCTTTAAAAAAAAAAAAAAAAGAATGACAGTGTTTACTTTAGTTCATTTAATGTTTTAAATAAACAATTCTTTAAGATCAGTAATATTTTTTTTAAGATTTTATTTATTTGACATACAGAGAGAGATCACAAATAGGCAGAGAGGCAGGCAGAGAGAGGAGGAAGCAGGCTCCCCACCAAGCAGGGAGCCCAATGCGGGACTCGATCCCAGGACCCTGAGATCATGACCTGAGCCGAAGGCAGAGGCTTTCACCCACTGAGCCACCCAGGCGCCCTAAGATCAGTAATATTGTCCTTGTTTTATAGATGTGGAAAATGAAGCTCATAGAACTTAAGTTACTTTTCCCACAGTCCCCAGGGCAGATAAGTGTGTATAACGGAATCTCAAAGCCCATTTTCTTTTTTTAAAGTTTTTATTTAAATTCCAGTTAGTTAGCATACAGTGTAATATTGGTTTCAAGTGTACAATATAGTGATTCAGTACTTAAATACATCACCCAGTGCTCATGACAAGTGCATTGCACTCCTTAATCCCTCTCACCTGTTTCACCCACCTCCCCTCTGGTAACCATCAGTTGGCTCTCTATAGTTAAGAGTCTGTTTCTTGGTTTATCTCTTTTTTTCCCCTAGGCATGTTTATTTTGTTTCTTAATTCCACAGATGGGTAAAATTATATGGTTTTTGTCTTTCTGTGACTGACTTATTTCACTTAGCATAATGCTCTCTAGCTCCACCCATGTTGTTGCAAATGGCAAGATCTCAATTCTTCCTGATGGCTGAGTAGTATTCCATTGTGTGTATATATAAAACTTCCTTATCCATTCGTCAGTTGATGAACACATGGACTGTTTCCATCATCTGGCTTTTGTAGATAGTGCTGCTATGAACATCTGGGTGCATGTATTCCTCAAAGCCCATTTTCTTTTCCTACTGTTAAGCTGTGTTTGTGTTCGTATTAATTCATACATAGATCATTTGATGAATGGTAATATTTGTTTGCCTGGAGAGTTGCCAGATAGAAGGAATACAGTTACAGTTTTCTTACTTCAAGGAATGTTGTATGATGGACCTTTAATGTGTCATATTCACAAAGTAAGGACGAAAAGGAACCTGAATTCATCATTTAGACATTCGTAGGAATTTTTTAGACATTAGTAGGGATTTATTTATAAGGAATTTGAATTAATGCAGTGAGTTACCATTGGTGGTTATAAGTCCCTTTAGAGAGTCTTAGAAATAATCATAGTTTTCAGATTATTTAAGAAGGGTCCCGCTAGATGCCTGGGTAATATTTTGGGATTCCATGAATGGAATTCTGTAATTATAAAAATCAGGGTGCTCCAAAGTGAGCAAATCA